>NW_025999941.1:14468326-14514128 GCF_001458135.2 Marmota marmota marmota
AAGAAGAAGAAGAAGAAGAAGAAGAAGAAGAAGAAGAAGAAGAAGAAGAAGAAGAAGAAGAAATAATGCTGTTTGCTACTGCACATCTCTTTCCTGCTTCACTTTGGTTTTTTGGTTTTGGCTTTGTAAAATTTAATTTTCTTGTTTTATTTTATTTTTTATTTTTTGGTATTGAGGATTGAACCCAGAGCGCTTCACCACTGAGCCACAACCCAGCCCTTTAAAAAAAAATTCTATTTAGAGGCAGGGTCTTGCTGAGTTGCTTAGAGCCTTGCTAAGTTGCTGGGGCTGGCTTTGAACTTGCGATCCTTCTGCCTCAGCCTCCCGAATTGCTGGGATCACGGGCATGCCCCACCACATCCGGCAATACCATGTCATTTTGGTAGCTTGAAATTGACCATGGAAAATGAGCTGCCTTGGGGCTGGAGTTGTAGCTCAGTGGTAGAGTGCTCGCCTAGCCCGGGCAAGGCTCTGGGTTCAATCCTCAGCACCACATAAAAATAAATAAATAAATAAAGGTGGCCAACTACAACTAAAAAAAAAAGAAAAGAAAATGAGCTGCCTTTTCAGAGCTGGGTGGTAAACATGTATCAAAACACTACTGACCAGGATCATCTTCTGTGTTCGTTTCCCACGGTGGCCATAACAAAGTAACATGACAGAAATTTGTTACCTTTTTGTTCCAGAGGCCAGAGTCCAAAGTCCAGGCGCTGGCAGACTTGGCTCCCTCTTGGAGGCTCTGGGGGAGGTTCTGTTCTTGTCTCTTCCTGGCTTCTGGTCCTCCCTGTCTGTCCTTGGCATTCCTTGGCTTGTGTGTGTCCCTGTGATCTCTGTCTCTGCCTGCTCTTGACGCTCCCTGTGTCTGTTTTCACACGGGCACCTTCCCTCTATGTCTCTCCTTAGCATGAGGACACAGTCACGTTGGCTGAAGGACCCGTCACTCTCCAGAATGAACTTATCTTAGCTAAATATAACTATAACGACCCTATTACCAAATCACGTCCCTCACATGGTGAGGGATTAGGGATTCGAGTTTTAATGTGTCTTTTGGGGGATGGGCTGCTCATGAGTTGTGCTCTTAGATATCCTTCAGTGGTCTTCAGTTGCCTGTTGGGGTACCTTGCCTGTGTAGGAGCCCAGCTCAGGTAAGTAAATGTAAGAACCTTCCATGATAATTCAAGTGGGTTCCTGCACCCGTTCACTCTCAAACTCCTGAAAATGAACTGACATTGGTCCCATTTAACAGACTAGGAATTGGGGTCTGGGTAAGGTGGAATAGATATTCTAGGTAGCAAGTGGCATATTAGGTATTTGAACCCAGATCTGTGACCACTATATTATCCTAGTGTCTGACATCAATTTGTCATATGAGGGTTTTTTTAAAAAATTTTTTAAGTTGTAGATGGACATAATACCTTTGTTTTATTTTTTAAAATTTATTTTTTATTTTATTTTTACCTGGTGCTGAGAATGAAACCCAGCGCCTCACATGTGCTAGGCAAGCGCTCTACCACCCAGCCCCAGCCTCAGCCCCAGCCCCTGTCATGAGTTTTATTTCTCCAGAACCCATTAGTTGTGGCAAGTCCACACAAAGGGCCAATTATGGCAGAATAGGAGAGGTAGGAGAGGTGAGGGAGGTTACACACACACACTCTCTCTCTCTCTCACATGCATGTGCATGCATATATATATATATATATATATATATATATATATATAATATACACACACATGCACACAACATGTACATATATGTGTATATATTTTTCTTCCTTTTTAATTTTATTATTATTTGTTTCGTGTGTGTGTGTATGTGTGTGTGCGTGTGTGTGTTTGTGTGTGTGTTAGTTACTGAGGACTGAACCCTGGGGTGCTCCACCATGGAGTTCTATCCCCCTCACTTTAATTTTGAGAAGGGTTTTGTTAAATTGCTGACGCTGGCCTTGAACTTGGTGATCCTCCTGCCTCAGTCTCTTGAATTGCTGAAATTATAGGCATGTACCACCACACCCAGCCTGTTTTTTAAATAAAATTGCTCATACTCTCAGGCACCAAGCTGAGGGCCTTGACATATATATTGCCCGATTCAGTCCTCATGACAAGCTGAGATGGGGCCTCGGGTTTCTCCTGACTCACAGACCCTCCTTACGGGATCCTTGAGCACATCCACATTGACCTTGAGCACATCCCACATCTGATAACCTGGCACCTCCCACTCCTGGTCTTTCTCCTTGGTGGAGGATTTAGCTACACATTTGTTTTCTCATTCTGTTAATAAGTATTGAAGAAACCCTGTCCGTGTGCTCAGGCTGTTAGGGGATGACTTGTACCTTGAAAAGAAACATCACCAGTTCAAGTGTTAGTACTAGAAACCAGTCTACCACAGCCACGTCGTGCCCTTGGGAGGGCACCAGGTCCCGCCTCTGTCTCTGCCATTTTCCTGCTGGCTGGCAACCCTCAGTACATCTGGTGTATACAGTTTCTTTTGCTGAGTCACAAGTGTCATTTTCTTTGGAAAGAGAAGTCTTTGCCAAGAGAAGAGGGCAGTATCCTTTTAGCATGTGAACGTGACAGATGCCACTTTAGGGAGACATGCATACCCATGCTTATCACAACACAGTGCACAGTGGACAAGTTACAGGATCAGCCTGGGTGTCAGCAGATGAGTGGATCAAGACAAGGTGGTATATGTTTGCAGTGGAGTTTGATTCAACCATCAGAATAAATTTATTTGCAGAAAAATGGATGGACCTGGAGATCATTAAGTGGAAATTAGCCAAACTCAGAAGGTCAAGGGTTGTATGTTTTATCTCCTATGGGGCAGCTAGAAGGAAAAAAATAAATGGTCATCATTAAAGCAGAAGGGAGACCACTAGGGGAGAGGGATTGAGCAGAGGAGACAGGATGAGAGGATAGGGGGAGTGACTGAGGAGTGAAATTGACTAAATGATGTTCTATGCATGTGTGAATATGCCACAATGAAAACCCACCATTCTGTATTATGACTATGTACCAATAAAAATGACAGATGCTGCTGGGCATGGTGGTAAATGCCTGTTACCCCAGTGGCTTGGGAGGCTGAGGCAGGAGGATCGAAAGTTCAAAGCCAGCCTCAGCAATTTAGTGAGGCCCTAAGCAACTCAGTGAGACCCTGTCTCTAAATAAAATACCAAAAAGGGCTGGGGATGTGGCTCAGTGGTTAAGCGCCCCTGGGTTCAATCCTCAGTATCAAACAAAAGAAAGACAGATGCCCACCTTGGAACCTGGGGTGACTGGCACATCTTCCACATGGACCTGACATAGTTCTATGGGTCTAGAATTGGAACTCTGTCCTTCTGGCCTCTACTACAGCTGGTGAAGATGGAAGCTGTGTGGATAGCCCCAGATGGCTGGGGGTTAAATGTTCATCCCTGCTAGGTGTTTGATTTGGTATAAGTCCTCTGTCTTCTTGACATCGGCATCCTTTTAAATACTTTTGAATATTGTCCTGAGAAAATACCACAGGACTTCAGAAGGCAGATTAGGCTGTGCTCCTTGGGATTCGTTAAACTTAGAATGCCCGGAGCCAAATGCTAGCCAGATGCATCAAATGCTAAAGTCGATCTGGGCCACATCTCTATGCTGCTTTCATTTCACTGGGTTTCCTTCCCACAGTAAGGCCATCCACCAAGTCTTTACATTTTATGTGTGTATGTTTTTTCCATTTTTTTTTTTTTGGAAGGGGTGCGGGGGTTGGAAGGAGGGTCTGAGCAAAGATGTCAGAATGTGGCTAGAAATTTGATGATTAACCTGAATCTCCCCTCCTGCTTCTTTTTGGAAGTAAATGCTCCAGGAAGAGACCTAGAGGTGGGAGTTCTAGCTACTGGATTTTCTCTGTTTGAGGGCCCACTTTCTTCTGCAGATCTCTGTGGTCACTAATGCAGGGGTTGCCTATTCAAATAAATTCCATTGTGTTCAGGAGGCTAAAGACAAGAAGTGAGGTAGGAGAGCAATAAAGAACTGGACAAGACTTGCCTCTTCTCAAAGGTGAGCTTGGTCAGTCTTAGGCTGGTATTGCTCTGTGGGTTTTTGAGTGTGGGCCGTTTGTTCATTCCAGTACTTTTGTAGAACCTAGAGATCTGAAATTTCACCTGATTTTGCTAACGAATTGTTTTTGTTATATCATGAGGCCGGAAAGTATTGTTTTTGGTTTAGGCTTTTCCTGTGGGTAACCAATTTTGATCTCTGGTCTGCATCTTGCCCAGGTAGGAAGGTTTTGGGGGCATCCATTTCTGTTTGCCTTTTTCCTTATAGAGTCTCAGTTGATTTTTGGTACTGGGGATTGAATCCAGGGTTGCTCTACTACTGAACTACATCCTCAATCCTTTTTTACTTTGTGGCAGAGTCTCACCAAGTTGCCCAGGCTGGCCTTCCAACTTGTCATCCACCTGCCTCAGCTTCTCCGGTACCTGGGTTCACAAGTTTGTGCCACGGTAGCCAACTAGACATTCAGGTTTGCACAGGTGCCCACCTTTCCCTGTGGAGCCCTTTAGCTAGGGAGGAGCCAAACCCCAGCTCTGCTTTGGATTTATTGGGTTAACATCCCTTATTCATGATTGGTTCATTACTGATCATGTGGTTTGACTCTGTCCAATGAAATGGGAAGGTGTGCTGTTGGGCCCTCCCATGGAAAACATCATCTTTCCTTCAATCCTGAGAAGCTCGGTCAAGTGGCTGTTGGGATGTGCCACCTGCAGCAGACTGCCTGACTGATGGAGTCCGGAGTCCTTCCCAGGAAGGGAAGGGAAGGGAAAAACCTGGACTCTTGAGCTGCTGAATCAGCTGCCTTTGAAACCTGTCCTTTCTTTGGACTTCTATTTGTGGGAGATAATAAATTCTTTATTGCCCTTCTTTATTGTTGAAGACAGCTGGAGATGGCCTGAGCAGCAGACTGGGGGAGAGGTTCCAGTCCACTCCTTGACCTCAGAAACATTTGTTGATAAAGAATGCCTTTCTCTATGCTGAGTTAGGGGCTAGAGGATGGTGGAAGGATTTTTATCTTCTTTTTCTTTTTTTGTGTGTGTTTGGTACCATGGGTGCTCAACCACTGAGTCACATTCCCAGTTCTCTAGATAATCTCTAGATAGATAATCTCTCTTTTTTTGGTTTGTTATCAGGTTCCAGGGATTGAACTCAGAGGCTCTTCACCACTAAGCACAACTCTCGCCCATTTTGAGACAAGGCCTTGCTGAGTTACTTAGAGCCTCACTAAGTTACTTACACTGGCTTTGAACTTGAGATCCTCCAGCCTCAGCCTCCCGAGGTGCTGGGATTATAGACATTGTGCCACTGCCCCAGACTAGTATATTTATCTTTTATCTTTATGCTGATCCTTTGCTGTTAGCTCTTTGGAAGATGATCCAAAAGCAATATTTCATCCTTCTCTTGAAAAAGAACCCACCTTTCTGGACTTGGTGGAGAAGAGGAATATGATCAGTTATATTTGCTTCAGGGGCTCAAGGTGAGGACTGTCAGTGACATCATGTGTTCACCATCTGTGGTTCAGGATCCGGCCAGCCTGATCGTGATCCCAAGAACTTGGGTCTCTGCAGAGGATTAGATAAAGATGAATACTAACTAAAAACTGTGACCTTTTCCATTTATGAAAATTATTCGTCAGGATGTCCCTTTATCATGGAAAGAGCCTCTCACCCTTCAAGGGAGGCTGAATTATAGTCAGTGCAATCCAAAAAATTTCAGGTACTTAGAAAAGTTACAACAGAAAAGCAATTCCTGCCTGACCATTGGTTCTCTATGAAAATAAATCAACTTGAAGCACCCCACATCTCTGTATATTCCTGTTTCCTAATCTGTGAAACAAAAGTAATTCTGGGACCAACCATGGGGGGATATGAGAACTAACAATTTAATGCCTTAGTACATTTAAAGTCATTGGAACAGTGTCTGGCGCACTCTCTGTGCATTTGCTGTTAGGCATAGTCAAAAAATAATGGTAATTAAATCTGCTGTACTCAGGCTGACTGTATCATCAGTCTCCGTTAAGAGATTTTTGAAGACCCAAATCATTTGGTAGATGTATTGTCACTGTGTCTTAGATTACAAGTGATTTATTGCCATACATAAAAAAATTGCCCTGGGGGGTGAGCCTGGGGGAAGGAGCATCCTTGGGACAAGGATACTGGGCTGTAGCCAGCTGTCTTCATGGCAGATGGATAAAGAGATTATATAGTGAGTTTTCCTAGGATGGATTCGGCTGTCCTCAGGGTGATAGTAAGTACAGGAACGAAATGTTACTTAAAAGCTCAACACCAAAGCGTGTGGCATTTAGCGAGACAAACCTTTCTCTGTCAGATGGCCATTCCTCTCAGAACTAGGTGAAGCTCTTCCTTTCATTTACTTATCATTATTCTTCTTCTGTCTCACCCACTCTCTTTCTGAATGTTAAGAGCTGTGGAAGTGTGCGGGCACCAATCCTAATCATCTTGTAGTAGAAATGGTGTGGATTTCAAGTAGTAAAACCTGTACGTGAACTCCGAAGACATCGTGAAGTGCTATGACTCCAGGAGGAGGTTATTAATCTCTCTTGAACTCGGTCATTTCATCTGTGAAAGGGGGACATGCATCTCTCAAGAAGCTTGCTAGACGCATCAAATAGAATCACGTATGTAAAGTGACCAGCAAGCACTGTGACATTCTCATTTTTTTCCTCCTCTTTTTTCTGGTTTATTTCTAACCAGCATCTTGGCTACCAAGTCAGAGAACCTGAAAACTTTTTTGGAGGACTATTATATGGTGTGCTATTTTTTTTTTCTTTCTGATATTTCTGGTAGAGTTTTCTGAGATGGGAGCCTATTTTTAGGCTTAAAAAAAAATCACTTTTTTTCCTCTCTCATGAGTAACTTCATTTTTATCCTGTCTTTTTTGGAGACAGGGTCTCACTGTTTCCTAGCAACTCCTGGGCTCAGGCCATCCTCCTGCCTCAGTCTCCCAGGTAGCTGGGACCACAGGCAGGTACCTTTGTACCCAGCTAAGTTACTACATTTTTCTAAAGGGGCTTTTAGTGTATTTGGGGTTTTTTCTTGATATTTGTGGGTGAGTTAAGGCAGAGGTTGGCAAACTTTCTGCAAAGAACCAGAGAGTAGACATTTTGGGCCTGTGGGCTGTCCATTTTATCTGTACCCACTTAGTGGGTTGCAGCGCAAACGTAGCCACAGACATACATCAGTGAGCGGGCCTGGCTGTGGACAAATAAAGCTTTATTTATGCACCCTGAAATTTGTATTTCATGTACTTTCACGCTTTTGATTTTTTTCAGCCACGTAAAAATACTGAAACGATTCTTCACTTGAGGATCGTACAAATAGTGCCAACAAGTTGAAGTTTGTTACCTCCTGTAATAAGGGGTTTGATAAATGGCATTGGAACCTGTCTAGGGGAGAGGCTGTCATTTAAAGACCTGGCCTGGCCTTGTGCCTGTAATCCCAGCGTCCTGGGAGGCTGAGGCAGGAGGATTGAGTGTTCAAAGCCAGCCTCAGCAACTATATGAGGCCCTAAGTAACTCAGTGAGACCCTGTCTCTAAATAAAATACAAATTAGGTCTGAGGATGTGGCTCAGTGGTTGAGTGCCCCTGAGTTCAATCCCTAGTACCCCCCCACCCCCCAAAAAAAAAGACCTGATGTGGTGAACATCTTGGGTGTAAAGCATCTTTCTGTAATATTTGTAGTGTCTCTGCCATTTGATCCTGTTGAGAAACTGTTTTCTTGGTCAGCCTTTGCCCAAAGTGAGATGCACTCATGCTTTCTTCCCAGTTCAATTCCAGGTAGTTGTGGGCGGAGTAGCGCGCAGCCTGTTTCCAGTTACCAATGCTCACACTGTGAGCCCCAGAAGCTGCAGATGGCCACCCTGAAAAGCTGTCAGCTTCCCTCCCCAGCTCCTCTGAAAGAGCTTCAGCTTTGTGCGGTCATTCCTGTGCCGATTTTCTTTCTTTGGCGTCCCCCACCCTTCCCCTCATGCCCGCCTGTCTTCTCTACATTAAAGGTGCGTTAATGTATTCTCAGCGCGACACTTTAGAGTTCTTGGAATGGGCAGAGAGCAGTTATATCCCATAATAGCAGGATAATCAATGGAAAGAGATAGATCACCAGGTTGTAAATCATGTATTTGATGATATCAGCTTGGGGTGGTGTGGGGAGGTGGATCTTATTACTCTTTCTAGTTCTGAATTCTCTGGTTCCTGGAATTAATCCCCCCCCCCCACTTGTAATCATCTGGTAGAACAGCCTTTGCCATGAACTGGAGGATGACTAAAGAACAGGTCAGTTTTGTGCAGCACTTTCCCTCCATTTCCCCCTGTCCCTGTTCACCTGAGATGGGCAATGCTTTCTGGGTGGCCACAGTCAGCACTGTGGAGTGGCTTCTACTTAGACTGTCAAAAAGTGGGAAGCACATTTATTTCTCCATATTCAAAAATGAAGAAAATCACACCCTTCCGACCAGGACACTCAAAAGCCTGGCAGCATCCTAGCAAAATGCAGTTGCTGGCAATAGAAAGTGAAGGGCTTTTTCTGTTTTCCAGTGAATAAACTGTGCTTTTTACTTTCTGACTTAATGTGGAGAGATAAAAATGTGCTAAAAACATGCTCTTTTTTTTTTTTAAAGAGATAGACCAGAGACATTCTGAAACCTTCTCATCTTGCAAAGCCAGCTTCCCTTTAAGCAAAGCATCAGGATTGCTTCAATATTTAGGTATTAATATTCCCTCGTGGCTCAATCAGCTCTTTGAAAATGAATTTCTCTGCAGTGCTGTCACAATTAAAGACAGGCATGCTGAGGTGAATGGGAATTTGTGTGTTTCTTAGATTGGAAGAATGTGTTGAGTCAAATGAACATCCTCTCAAGGTTAAGTTATCTATTTAAATCCCTCCCAATTACAGTGCTAGGGACAATCTCTGATGAGATTCAGAGAGAACAAACGACTTCATCTGTGGGACAGAGATTCTCTTTGTGTGAAGGCGAGGCTATGAAATCAGAATGAACTGGACATTGTTTACTATGAAGGGAAAAATAGTTACATAAATTGAACACGGTGTAGTCCCGATAAGACACGAGCCATTATTGGGTGACTGAAGGCGTCACTATAGAAGGGGGGAAGCAGTGATTTCCTTGCTAGTTGTTAATGGTTTGGATTTTTTTTTTTTTTTTTTTTGTACCAGGGATTGAACTCAGGGGCATTCAACCACATCCCCAGCCCTATTTTGTATTTTATTTAGAGACAGGGTCTCACTGAGTTGCTTTGGGCCTCACTTTTGCTGAAGCTGGCTTTGAACTCTTGATCCTCCTGACTCAGCGTCCTCAAGCACTGAGAATATAGGCCTATGCCACTGTGCCTGGCTGGTTTGGGTCTTAAATGTCATCCAAGGGCTTATGCATTGAAGGCTTGGGCCCCTACCTGATGATGTTCTTGGGAGCTAGTGAACTCCCATGGAAGGGAGTTAGCTCATTGGGAGGGGTCTCCTTGAAGAAGATATCGGGACTATGGCCCCTTCCTCTCTCTGGTTCCCAGCTGCCATGAGATGAACAGGTTTCTTCTGCCATGCACTTCTGCCTTGATTATTCTGCTTTACTATAGAGCCTAAAGCAACCAGGACAATGGACCAAGGCCAAAACCTCTGAAACTCTGAGCCCAAATACAGTTTTTCTCAACTTAAGTTGTCTGTCTCAGGTGTTTTGTCACAGTGACAGAAAGCTGACCGAAATACTAGTTGTGCTTTTATGGGGGGGGGGCAAGAATCATGAGATGAACAGAACAAAAACCCACCAGCAATCGATACTGTGACCCCTCTGTATTGCAGAGTGTCACTGAAGGAATTTGGTTGGGACTACAGTTTTACTTAAAAGATGATCTCCTGGTGTGACTTTTCCAGAATCATTACCCAAGTCCTTTGACTTTTTCCTCCAAAATAAATCAGGATCTAGGGCTGGGTTGTGGCTCAGTGGCAGAGGGCTTGCCTAGCATTCATGAGGCACTGGGTTCGACCCCCGGGACCATATGAAAAATACTAAATAAACAAAATAAAGGGATTGTGTCCATCTACAAGTATATTAAAAAAAAAAAAGTCAGGATCTCTGTGGCCAGTGCTCTTTATCCCTACCACTATTGACTTGGTAGGACATTGTCTGTCCTCTTGTAGTTAAAACATGGTGACTTAAGTATGTTTCTGTATTCAGAAATATCTTCCCATTACACGTGCTAAAAATCTGAACTCTGAGCCAAGGATCTGCCTTCACCTTTTCTTTAATTTGCTCCTGCTCCAGACTTTGTGGCTGAGATGCTCCAATGGATCTGTTTCCATCTTGCCTCAAAGTCCTTTGCAGTTAGTGACTTGGGTTTGCCTTGATGGTCCAGTAGTTGCTAGAATGGTAGGTTCAAATCTGAGTTGTGCTACTAACCAACCTGTGACCTTGGGTGAGTTATTGAAAACTTTCTGTGTCTCAGTTTTCTCATCTTTGAAGGTAATAATAATTCAACTTTAATAATAATAATTCCTCTTTAAGTAAATGATTTAACATACGGAAAGAATTTAAGCTGTGGCTTTGTTCTCATTTGTAAGCACTGCTTAGATGCTGCTGCTGATTTGTTATTAAATACCTATTGTAATTATCATCTTTGCCCCTTGAGTTTTTATAGGGCACCTCCATCTCTTGCACATCTTAGCTCAAGTGCCCTTTTCTTTCTTTTTGAGTTCCCTTTTTTACTTTCTGGAAAGAACCTCCCACTTCCAAACATACCTTGCATTCTAGTTCAGATTAAAAAAGAAAATTAAAAATCAGCTGGGCATTGATGCATGGTGCATTCCTATAATCCCAGTGGCTTGGGAGGCTGAGGCAGGAGGCTCTGATCTCAAGTTCAGAGCCAGCCTCAGCAATTTAGTAACATCCTGAGCAACTCAGGGAGACCTTGTCTGGAAGTCAAAAAAAAAAAAAAAAAAAACGGGCTGAGGATGTGGCTCAGCGGTTAAGTGCCCCTGGGTTCAATCCTTGGTACCAAAAGAGAAAAAAAAATCACAACAGCATGTAAGAATTCTTTTCTGCTGAACCATTTGGGTTCATTTGCCAACCTGGTGTCTTATCATCTCTGAGCACTTGAATATGTATTTCCTTCAAAGAAAGAACTCCTACAGTACAACAACATATCGGTCAAAATTGGGAAATTAGCTTGACACCATACTATCTAATCCCCAGACGCCATTCAAATTTGCCCTGAATGTCCCAATAACAAGAAACGACTTAGAATCCTGTGTCACTTGTTATGTCTCCTTCAGCCCTGGAGCCGTTTCTCGGGTTCTTCTCGATGTTTATGACCTTGACACTTTTGAAGCTAACACGCCATTTCCTTGATAGGCTGTCCTTTGGTTTTGGTCTGTGTATCTCCGTTCTTGATTAGACTCAGGTTGTGGGTCAGGCAGAACGCCACAGAAGGCCTTTTTTATTTCTTCCTGCTGCCTCCCATCACATAATTTTGCTTTGTCCCTTGCTGGTGGCATTAACTTTGGTCACTTGATAAAGTCAGCATCTGCCGAGTTTCTCCACTGTCAAGTTACTTTCTTTCCCCCCTTTTGGTAAACATTTTGTTTGCAGGGACTTTGAAACCATTCTCTTCCAACTTTCAGTTTATTCATGTATTACATGCGTTTGAACTTAAAGTTATCATTATATGGTATTCAGTTTGACCCACATTTAGATACGTGGAAATTCCTTTCAGTGGGTTCCTATGGCCTTTGAGACATATCTCCATTATTATTTGAATATTTCCTTAGTTTCTGGATCAAGAAGTTCCGGTTCATGTATTTTGCTGGACACAACCCTGATTTCTTGGCCAAGGACGAAGAGCCAAAGAGCTCTGATTTCTTTTAGAGAAGAATGGTATTGAGTAGCCAAGATGTGGGCATTAGGTATCCTCATTATTCTTGGAATGTTGCAGCTCCTAAACCTTTGAGTGATTAATAAACATGTCCATGCATGTCTCTAAACACACTCAAATCTGTTTTTCCCCGCTACCGTTTTATGTATTAAAAATCACTAGTTCACACTGATACTTCCAATTCAGTTAAACACTGCACAGTTCACTTTGGTATATTCTCTTTCGTAGATACATGTTTTAGTTAGTTTTTTCATTGCTGTGAGCCTAAGATCTGATAAGCACAGCACAGAAGAAGAAAAGCTTATTTTGGCTCATAGTTTCAGAGGTTCAGTCCATTGTTGGCCAACTCTATAGCTTTGGGTCCAAGGTGAAGCAAAACATGGCAGAAGGGTATGGCAGAGGAAGGCTACTTAGGACAGGACAGCCTGGAAGTAGAGAGACTGTTTCACTCACAGAAGGACAAAACAAATCCCAAAGGCATGCCCCCAGTGACCCACTTCCTCCAGCTGCCCCCATCTGCCTATACTTACCACTCAGTAACTGGATTAATCCACTGATTAGGTCACACCTCTCATAATCTAATCATTTTACCTCTGATCTTTCTTGCATTGTCTCACACATAAGCTTTTGGGAGACACCTCCTATCTAAACCAACAATGTAGAAGTCCTTTTTCCAGCAGGGGAAAATCTTTCTTCTCACTGTCTCGAATGTATTTACCTCGTCAGTCCATTTCACTTCATGTTGTGCTACTTCCCTGTATAGACATCCTCCTCAAGTTTGCTAGACAGCAACACTTCACACCAAGTTCTTCCTGCAGGGTACAGGTGCCCTCCTCACTCCACTTGGATGTCTCTTCTGGGCAGAGAATGCCTTTGGGCAGTAAAACCCTTCTGGGTGGACAGCAGCGCCATGCTAAGGTGTACTCAGCTTAGCAAGCAAGGTGTGGGGGTTCGATGTCATTTTCCTTAGCTGACCCTGCATGTGTATAAAGCACCCAACTTTATGTGGCAACCCTGAAGACTCTTGGTCCCTGGTTTCAGTTGATTGGCCCATGGTGGTGGGCTTCTGACCCACCTTGGGACTGAGATGCCACTGCTGTGGCCGCCATGTCTGTGTTGAACCAAGGAGATTGGAGAAACAGCGGCCGGTAGTTGACTTCTTGGTCTTAACAGTGGAAGACAAAAATCTTGGCTCAGTGAGAAGGAAATAAAACTGATAGGGCAGAGAAGGGACGGAGAAAGAGAACTGTTGGAAGCATGGGTTTGTGTTTGGATCCTGGTTTGTGTCTGAGGCTCTTGGCAGGAACAATCCTGTATTCTTAAAATACAGTTATCTCCAAGTTAAACTGCCAAGTCACATGGCAAACCCCAAGGCAAGGGACAGAGTGGTGCACTGTATGGGAGGTGCCATAAAGTTACCTGGCCAAGGACCTGGACACAGGGACCAAGTATCCAGTCCACTTAGAGAGAGGTCAAGTTGTTTGCCAAAGGCCAACTCTTCAATAAATGGTAGAGCTTGGAATCCAATGAGGTCTGTCCAACTAGGTTGATGGCATAAACTCCTCCATGTCTTCTGGATAAAATACTCAGGGATTTGATCTGTACATGGGTTTCTTGGGGTGTACAAGTGATTACAAGGGCTTTCTCTCTCTCTCTCTCTCTCTCTCTCTCTCTCTCTCCTTTCTCCTGCCTTCTTGTACATAACGAAGTTTACTTTCAAGAAGATGGTGTTAATCAGATACACATCTTCCAAGAACCAGATGGCTTTCATTTCTTTCTCCCTGATTAGCTATATAAAACTAATTGTCCAACTGAGAAAGGCTTAATTTTAGAGGCTTATAGGGGAGGCAAGTTTATTGTTTACAGCTTTTCACCCCCTTCTTGCCTCTCTTGCCAGAGGGCTCTGCTCCAGCAGGGGGGTCTGCATCTAATAACTGAAGACTTTTGTAAGAAGTTGGATTTTTTTTTTTTTTTTTTACAAGGAGTCGCCACCTAATAGGTATGAGACCCTTCAATTCTGTGCAGTTCAAGTTGTGTCCGTGAGGTTCTTCTTCCTCCATTCTGTGTTCTCTTTTAAATGGCTTTGAGCAGCAGTGGGAGTTCCGAATGGTGTTTTTTGGGAGATTGTCTGCATTAATGTCCTGTAGGCCGAGGCCCAGTAGTGCCGTGGACCAGAGTTAGTAATTGTAATATAAAAATTATGCTGCATTGTAAATGTGCAGGAACACATTATTCTAACTAATTATTAAGCTTACAAAGAGGCCAAGTGGTACTTGGTAAATCTGATTATTTAGTGTGGCAGAAAAACATTTTTTGCATCGTGGAAATATTATGCCAAAGCATTGTGCCTTTTATGTGGAGTGAAGATAATAGTGGCTAGAATACAGGATTAGCCATGTGCTGTGTGAAAGATGGCAGGCTCTAAAAATCCATTTGTATTTTTTGGCAAATTATCTTAATAGAACAAACATGCCTTTCTAATTTAAAATACAAAAGTTCCATAAAGTTTATGCCAGAGTTCTATCCATTAAGAAACCGGTAAAAAAAGTTAAGTCATAAAGCCTGGACTCTCGCATTTGGGGTGTGTGGTGTGTGTGTGTCCTGCTAATATTTGAACTGTGGATTCACTTCGTATTCTCTCCTAAGGATATGCCATTTTTAATTAAGACTAAAACATGGCGGGGTATTCTAAATTAGGACTGATTATAATTGCAGATGGCAATTGAGCTTTTGGAAGCTGTTTGTTTTTTAACTCTTAAATAAAAATTGTCTTTTTTAGTATTGGTTTGTGAAAGTTCAAAAGTAGTTACCGAGGGAAGGATATCTTTCACCTCTATATTTCCAGTCAACTAAATAGCATAGCATATCCTCCTACTGAGGTTGTTTGGCTCTGAAAATTTTTGTCTTCAGATTTTCTGAACAATGGATCAAGTAAGAAATCTTGGCCCTTAAAACTGAACTTTTGCTGAGTGCTGTGGCGCACGCCTGTAATCCCAGCAGCTCGGGAGGTTGAGGCAGGAGGATCGCATTTTCAAAGCCAGCCTCAGGAATTTAGCAAGGCCCTAATCTACTCAGTGAGACCCTGTCTCTGAATAAAATACAAAATAGGGCTGGGCATGGGACTCAGTGGTAGAGTGCCGTTAGTTTAATCCCCGGTATCCCAAAAAAGAAAAACCAAACCAAAAAAATAAAAACAAAGAAAAAAAAAAAAAAACCCAAACCCCACAACTGAACACTTCTGGAGACTTTCTCTTGATGAATATGGAAAATTCATGATAAGTGTCGTCCAAATGTTCTCTGGATAATTTTTGAGCCAATGCAATATAAACTGGCAAATTTGGGGGATTGTACTGGGGTCTAAACTCATTCTACCACTGAGCTACATCCCCATCCCTTTTTATTTTGAGATAAGTTGTCTCTGATTTGACCAGTTTGGCCTTGACCTTGCCAGCCTCCTGCCTCAGCCACCTGAGTCACTGGGGGAATCACTGGGATTCCAGGTGTGAGCCACAACAAGGGGCCTGTTCTTTTTTTATGGCAAAGAGCCCACTGGACCATGCCCCTGTTAAGGATCACAGTCAGCATCTTACTTTAGCCTTCTGTTTAGGGAGACAAACTCTTTGTTCCAGGTTCGAGAAAGGAAATGTGGGCGAGATAGGCTGTTGCCTGGGTATGGAATGGGTTTGTGCATGGAGTTCTCTGGGGATAGAAATGATTGATATACAGCGCCAGTTTCTACCTGTTAATGGCGTGTAAATCCACCAGACCCGCGGTTCACAATTGGGATTTCAGTTTTGTTCTGCCAGCATTTTCCATTGTCAGGACTAGGGGCTGATGTCCCTGGCATTTGCTAGCTAGAGGCTGGGATACCTGGAATGCCACCAAATATCCTGTAGTGCACAGGACAGCCCCCTGCTTCCTGGAAGAATTGTCTACTGCAACACATCCAGAGTGCAGCTGTTGGAAAACCCAGCACTGAACCCTGAGGCTATAGTGCCTCCCCTGGTCTCCACTGTACAAATGGACTTGGAATCACTGTGAACCTACTGTATCTTATCCTCTCATTACAGTACCCGTGGGTTGTCTAGTGAATTAAATGTGACTTGATAAGAACTGGTTTTCTGGCTGAGGGTGAAGCTCAGTGGTAGAGTGCTTACTTAGCAGGCTCGAGGTCCTGTGTTTGGTTCATAATACTGTTTTCCCACCCCCCAAAAAAGTGTTTTCTGCAAGAAGTCAACAAGGAAGTCAGAGCTGAGCCGTGAATCAGTTTTGAACTGGGTAACTGGTATCCTGGACCAAAGCAGAGGTTACACAGGCCAGGTGGTGGATTGATTTGTGGGCTCTGAGGAAACAGGATGCTTTGATCCCTAGAAGTTGCCTTTTTTTGCCGGGGCGAGGGGTGTTGGGGATTGAACTTAGGGGCACTCTACCACTGAGCCACATTCCCAACCCTATTTTGTGTTTTATTAGGGACAGGGTCTCCCTGAGTGGCTCAGGGCCTCGCTTTTGCTGAGGCTGGCTTTGAACGCACAATCCTCCTGCCTCAGCCTCCCAAGCCTGTGGGATTATAGGTATGTGCCACCGCCCCTGATTTAGGAAGTCGACTTTCAAAAAATTTTTATTTGGGGGCTGGGGCTGTAGCTCAGTGATAGCGTGCTTGCCTAGCCTGGGTGAGTAACTGGGTTTGATCTTTAGCACCACATAAAAATAAATAAATAAAATAAAGGTATTGTGTCTATCTACAATTTAAAATAAAAAAGAATTATTTATTTGCAGGTGGGTACTGGGGATTTAACTCAAGGGCTCTTTACCACTGAGTCACATCCCAGCCCTTTTTATTTCATTTTATTTTATTTTTTAATTTCAAAATAGTTTCACTAGGTTGCTTAGTTAGGGCCTCATCAAGTTGCTGAGCCTGGGTGGTCCTCCTGCCTCAGCCTCCCTGATTGCTGGGGATATATGCCTGTTCCATTGCACTCAGCAGAAGTCAACTTTTTCATAGGGCCCATCTTGTCCCTGAAACATTAGTTCTCCTGAGTGCTGCATTCTTGCAAAGGTGCTATGAAAACATCTTAGTAAATAACATCCCACAACTGTGTTATCCTTCACACTGAATTCTGCCTAATGAGGATTGGCTGTGTACAGCCACCACTGCTTCATTTTATTACACTTGGTATGCACCGCTCAGAAAATTAAGAGACCCAGGGAACCAGTATTGAGTAGAATAATAAAAGGACTTTCTTGAATGGTGGCACTTTGGATACTTCTTTCTGCCTTCTGTGACTGGAGGAATAAGGATGTCATGGGGTTTATAAACAGCTGATAACAACAGGCTTCGTTTACATTTTGTAGCTCATGTACCCGCCTCCTTCAGGCACGTGCTGAGGGAATTGAAATTGCAGTTTGCCTTTTATGTGTTGGCAGTAATCTTTCAAAAAAAATTTTTATGTTTCAAAATCAGGCAGCCAACAGCAGTAGCCAGTGATCTATGGGGCTATTGATGTGAATTGAATTTGCAGAGGGAAAATGGGATTTGGTTGCAGTATGAACTCATAATGAGGTGGCCCCACACATTTGTAATGGTCAGCCATTGTTTATGCCCAAAATCAGCTAGAAATCAAATATCTTCTGAGCAGAGACTGAAATGAGACTTGAGGGCTTTAAAAGAATTTTTTTTTCCTTCAATGCAAATAAGTCATTCCAAGTTGATGTCATTTAGTTGGGCTATCAAAGATGTGCAAACTTAACAGAATGACCCCTTTTGATAAGTGAAGTTGGATCAGGGATCTTCACTAATCTCATTATCTTATTGATAAAGAAATGGGACCCAGACCCCCAATATATGTATTCTATAAATATATAAAATACATGCATCATTTTTTTTTATCAGTAATGTATATGTGTTCATATACTGAAATCTTATGTAAAGTAGAAAACATAAAAAATGCAAAGTCTGAAGGAAAAAATAGTTTTTACTGGTTACGAAGGGTAGGCATCTGTTCTCACAGGCCCAATGCAGTTTCTTATGCACCCTTGGGTGCTCATGATGGAAATGACAGTTGCTAGTTAATACTGCTTTAGGTGACTGTGGCCGGTGAGGGAGGACCCTGGCTGGGCTGCCTTTCCTATCAGAGTGTAGCAACTGGCTGAGATACATGAGTTCATCCTGAGCCTTTCTTATGATGTGGTGGGAGCTGTAGACAGGGGTGGGATAGTATTGAAGATTCAGAAGCTGTTCTCCTCTGCTGCGGATGTAGGCTGGGAAGAAGTTCAGCCAAAGGAAGCGCACCCACCCCTCATGTGTTACTCGGATGTAGTGCCTAAGAAATTCATTTCCTGAGTCATTGCAATATTTTCTTTTTTACTTCCTTTCTCCCTTTCTTCCTCACTCCTTCACTCCTTTTTAAACCTTACTTCTGTTTGTTGTCTGGGAGACTGGGGCACCGTATTTCCTGTAAATATATTTCTTCTCTGAGGTCAGAGTTTTGGGTTAAGAGTATGGGTTTGAAGTTACAGTGATTGCTGTATTTGAATAAGTTGCATGAATGAATATTGGGATCTGTTCCCGTAGTCCACATTGTGATGCTTAGGCAAGCTGGTAAAGCCCTCTGATTTGACATTTCCTTAATGTTGGGCCATGTGAACCCAAGTGCTTCTCTGTAGGTTTAAGTAAAGGGCATGTGACGTAGCCAGCACAGGGTTTGGCATTGTGTAAAGGCTCATTTAATCTTGGTGGGTGTGATCATTCTCACTTCACTATAAGTCTTCAAAGTGTTTCCTTTCTTTTTTATTTTTTTGGCACCAGGGATTGAACCCAGGGGTGCTTAACCACATCCCTAGCCCTTTTGATTTTATATTTTGAGACAGGATCTCTCTAAGTTGTTTATGGCCTTGCTAAGTTGCTGAGGCTGGCTTTGAACTCACGATCCTCCTGCCTCAGCCTCCTGAGCTGCTGGGATTATAGGCCTGTGCCCACCATGCCAAGCTTTAAAATATTTTTTAAAGCCTTCACTTAACCTCAGAACATTTTATACCCAAGTGTTAAATGGGACACTATGTACTGGGCCTGGGACATTCACTTTGGTGTTCTCGTTTTTTGGAGGGTTGGAATTAAATCTTAACTTTCTATTATGGTTCATGTGTCTTACCTTTTCCCCAACACCAGGCCGAACGGGGAAATCAAACAGCTAATCCTTAGTTGTCAGGTGAAAAGGAATTTTTGATGTTTGAGTATGGCTTTAGATTGGATCAGAGGAGTTGTTTTTAGTATTACAGAAGTTGAATGAGGAAAGGAGGAGCAGGAAGGATCTCAGGAAGGAGATTTTGCTACTTGTAATTAGTGTTGAACAGAAGTTGGTGCATTTCTGTAGTTTTCTGATGTCAATCACTTTCAGTAAGTGCAGTATGTATTTTAGGACCTGCCACCCATTTTGATTGGAAAAATTATGTTGTTTGAATTTTAGATACTGCAGGTAAAGTCCTCATTTAACTAAATAACAGGGACTTAAGGATCTTAAAAATTACTCTTGTAACTGAAGGTGTTTTTCTCTGACTTATTATTCAGATAAGTGTAAATCCTATAACTGAGCAGAATAAAATTTTTCATGTCCTTTAGAATCTGTTTTCTGGCTTCATCTGAGGCTGTGTTACCTTAATAGGCAAGAAGTACAAGTTGTGTGGATTATGGAGCAAAGATGAAGGGCAGCATATTTTGCTTATTTCCGGTTTGCAGCTGCCCTTTAATGTATCAGATTGAATGCCGCAGCTACTTCCTTTTCGCCAAGTTGTCTTTGGTAAGGCATATTTGCACCTTTTTTTGGGAGGGATGATAGGGATCAGGGATTGAACTTTGGAGCACTCGACTGAGCCACATCCAAGCCCTATTTTGTATTTTATTTAGAGACAGGGTCTCACTGAGTTGCTTATGGCCTTGCCATTTGCTGAGGCTGTCTTTGAACTCGTGATCCTCCTGCCTTAGCTTTCGGAGCCACTGGAATTACAGGTGTGTACCACTGTGCGCAGCACATTTGCACCTGAAATGCAAGACAGAGAGATTGTTATTTTGCTCTTTTTTCAGTACAAAGCGATAATGCCCTTATTTGTTCATTCTAGAATTCCAGGCATCAACCCCTGAAGCTGAAGGAGAATCTCATTTTGTACCATGTATGTTAATAATCAGGGATGTGTCTCAAATGCACTTCAAACCGATGACACAGAATTCTTGGTTGCAGGCAGCAGAGTGGGTTTTGACTGACTTGGCTTTGGAAGGGTACTACAGACTTCTCAGGATGAAGGAAAAGAGTGGGATCATCAAACCTTGGAAAGTACAGGAGCTAGTAACAGTGGGGACTGAGGAACAATTGGTATTCGAATGAATTGGTCCCTACTATGTTACCTTTTTAGGGATGGCACTCAACACCCAGATCCCTCTCTGGGAAAGCTTCTGATCAGCTTGGTGGGGGGACAAGGTGCTTGCATGGATAACAGAAGGGAACATTGGGAGCTATGACATGGAGAAGTGGGGAAAGGACCATGGAGTTAACTACAGCTGGGCCTTCTGTCCCTGCGGGCTTCTGTCATAGAGTGGCTTATCAACCATAGGTGTCAGAACAGGCTCTGAGCCTCCTGACTCAAGCCCTAAGGATGGACTTGTCCGGAAGGCATAGCCAGTTCTGTAACTGATGGCTTAGCCTCGTTTTCTTTACCTTTGCCCCAGGCTAGAGAATTGGTTTCTGAGTGATGCTGTCTCAAAGTGGGAAAGAAAAATCTCTCTTAATTAGCAAAGATAAAGTATTGACAGTGCTATGGAGCAGATGCTTGGAAACATAGGCCTTCTATAATTGGAAAGGAGCAATTAAAGAAGACACAAAGAAAACTTTCAGTTGCTTTTTGTAGAAGCCAAGTTAAGGTTTACCTGTGAAAGGCTTCAGCTATTTAAGGATCTTAATGATTCCTTGAACAAGGAGGGCACCTGAAGGCACGGTAGCATGCAGGCATGTCTATTCCCAAATTTCACTGTCCAGCACCGATTACAGTCTCTGGTATTTAGTTGGAAAAAGCTCTTTTTAAGGTTGGGGCATGGGAGAGGGCTCTGCTCACTCTATTCCTTCTTTGGACTTGTTGCCAAAAGGTTCTTAGTTTACCTTGAAACCCCAAGGAGGGGCCACTGAGCTCAGAAGCAGCTCTTGGGAAGCCAGACTCTACAACTCCCTTTCACATAAGACTACCCCTTTATACAGGTCTTGGGTTTTCTGGGGATGTAGTACAGTCTGGAGATTCTGAGTGTGTGTTGATGCATCCTACTTTCCCACTAAAGAGCTGGGCATGTTTTTAACCTCTTTGGGTCATTCAGTTTTAGTCAGTTTTGTTGGTTGTGATCAAAAGACTATTGAAGAACAGTTGGGCGGGCTGGGTTGTAGCTCAGCGGTAGAGTGCTTGCCTCCCATGTGTGAGGCACTGGGTTTGATCCTGAAAATTCTCGCATTATCTGGCACATGAACTTTTGGGGGACACCTCATAGCTAAAGCATAACTGGGATTTTTTTGCTGGATTGGCCTAATCAGGAGCCATCACCTCTTTTTTCCTTCTTAATTGAATCTGTTATTGTGATGGTAATGAACCCCTAAAAAGAATGGTATTCACCAGCTCCCCTGCCAGTAGGGATGGTTGTTGAGTTACATGTAAAATTTGTTGTTTGGGGCATCCGGAAATGTTATTTTTGATTTTTCACATTTTACATTTCAGATGTGAAACAGATGTAATAACTCTGAGCTGCAGCACCCATTTTGGGACCATGAGGGAAAGGCCAAAGGAATTACAGAGATTGGGGGTTTCTTCACACTGCTGTGTATCAGTAGCTACTGAAAGAAATCAATCCTTAAGTATTGCATCCCCTATAATGGGCCTCCAATAGGGTTGATAGTAGAGGTAGGAAGGGGAGGGATATGGTTATATAGTTACAAGAGTCGGTTTTGTATTTTCAAACCTTCATTTTATTTTGATGTTGTTGCAGGATGGAAACAGTGTTAGGGTTGTTGAATAAATAAGTCGAGCAGGAACAGAATACAGCTCCTGATACCAAAACTCAAGGTTTTCCATTTGGAAACTGAGGACACCAGCTCTTACCTTGTAGGCTCATTTCTCAGGATTCATAGAAAACATGCAATCTGCCCCTGCACTGACAATCAACAGCTGGTACTTTTCACTTTAAGTTATTGTCACATAGCGCATAGTGACAAGTATTAGTTTGCTAGAGTTGCTGTAACAAAATACCACAAGCTGATGGCTTATTTATTGCCTTGCGGTTCTGGGGACTAGAAGTCTAAGATCAGGGTGTTGGTAGGGTTGGTTAAATTTGAGGACTTGGAGGGAAGGCTCTGTTTTGGATTTCTCCTTGAAAGCGATGGCTCACTAAAGGCAGATTACTGTCTTTTCACTCTTTTTACATCATATCCTTTCTCATATTGTCTTGTGTCCAAATTGCAAGGGTACCAGTCATGTTGATATAGGGTCCATTCTGAGGTCTCCTTTTAACTTGATTACCCAGATAAAAGCTTATTTCCAAATGAGGTCATGTTCTGAGGTTACTAGGTAGAGCAGAGAACTCCAGCATACCTTTTTTTCAGGGCACAATTGAACCCATAAATTGTACCTATGTAAAATATTACCAGTGAAGCTTTAAGTCTTTAACGTTTTTTTCTGATTATAGAATCTCTCTCTTCTCTTTTTTGGTAGTGGAAATTGAACCCAGAGGCACTTAACCACTGAGCCCTTTTTTAGATTTTTATTTAGAGACAGGGTCTTGCTAAGTTCCTAAGGGCCTTACTAAGTTGCTGAGGCTGGCTTTGAACTTGCAATCCTCTTGCCTTAGCCTCCTAAGCCCTGCTGATTATAGAAACTTTACAAACAAATCAAATACCTGTAATCCCAGCTCCTTGGGAGGCTGCAGGAGGATCACAAGTTTGAAGGTCAACCTCAGCAAATTTGGGTGAGACTCTGCCTCAAAATAAAAAATTGAAAGGACTTGGAATTGTAGCTCAGTGGTAAGAGTGCCTCTGGGTTCAATCCCTACGATCAGGGGTTGGGGGCAGGATCAAATACTTGTCCATGAAAAATGTCCCTCCAAATGCCCTGTTTTATAAATGACTTTTAAATGTATATCTCTGGATTCTAGAATTGCTTATTGCTTGAAAATCTATATTTGCCTGCTGGTGTGCCATTAAAAAGGGATTTGATCGCCTGGATTACATTTTTTTATTTAACATAAGATACAGAGGATTAGAGTTTCCATATTGGCAGAGTGTGGAATGGATAGGTAGGTTTTCTTTTTCAATTAAGAGAATGTTCAGATCCTACATATGCCAAGGAATTGGGCATGTTTAAAAGTGAGCTCCAGAGATGGCATTTGGGCTCAGAGTCAGGAGCCCAGCCAGGGAGGTAAGGTCACCACTTGCAACTGTTGCTCTGTGTCTCCTAATGCTGGAATCCAAAGGAGGACGCCTTTACAAGCCCTGAGATTCCAGAATCTCAGCTTTCTAGCCATCACCTGGGATAGGTGTGGGATGGGTGGGGGGAGGAGTGCTGTTTGGCAAATCATTAAAGGCATTTTACATTTGTTTCCCAATTTCATTTTCATGGCCCATGTGACCAACTATGATGTATGTTTGAGGGGGAAAAAACATAAATCAGATCAAACCTGGATCACATGCTGGGAATGGAGCATAAAGGAAAATGAGACAACTCAAATGTAATCAGAAAGATCTAGAA
Organism: Marmota marmota marmota; assembly: GCF_001458135.2. Lineage (NCBI taxonomy): Eukaryota > Metazoa > Chordata > Mammalia > Rodentia > Sciuridae > Marmota > Marmota marmota. Next base: position 14,492,014 of record NW_025999941.1, read on the forward strand.
GGAGGGGAATTCTACACTTCAAATTATTCCATTTGGGCTGGGGTTGTAGCTCAGTGGTAGAGCACTTGCCTTACATGCGTGAGGCACTGATCCTGAGCACCACAGAAAAATAAGTAAGTAAGCAAGCAAATAAATAAGTAAAAAATAATGATATTGTGTCCATCTACAGCTAAAAAATTCCAATTAAAAAAAATCATCTGTTTATGGAATTACCACTTTTTTAGGTACAGATCAAATGAAGAGAACAGTGTTGGCATTCTATTTTTAAAAGTCCCTATCTTTTAGATAGATGCTGAATTATTTATAGATGAAAATTTGATATCTAGAGTTTACTTTAAGATAATTTAGTTGTGTAATCCCATCAGCTGGGGAGGATGAGGCAGGAGGATTGCAGGAGGGCTGTGCCCTTGGGATCATTCCTCAGTACAAAAAAAAAAGAGAGATAATTCAGTTGGAGTAGGAAGGGGTAAGTTGGGGCACAAAAGAAATAAGGTTTGCCGTATGTGGCAATTTTTGAAGGTGTATGAGGACACTCTTCTATCTTTAAATACTGGAAATTTTCATGGTACAAAATTAAAAAAAAATAATCATGACATACCTGTATCCTATTCTTCATGATGACTGCAGATGTTGCAAGACTAACTTCTTTTTAAATATTCTGGGGGTAATGAATATTTGAATATATAACCTTTCACCTCAGAATACTCTTAAGTTTAAGTCTGGCCATTTACTGCAGCAACCAAGTCTTGCAGAATGGACAGGTTTTATTTAATGACCCATTTTCCTTTATTTGAACTAAGCCCTATGGAATACAGGGGATGTTTTATTCATTAGACTCTTCCCCCCCCTTTTAAAAAAGTTTTTAAATCTTAGCATGCCTTTGTAGGAATTAGCAGGTGTTTAATTATCAATAGGAGGATTCTTTATTTGCTGAATGCAGTAGAAAGTCATTAAAAGAAGTTTAAAATATGAAAGAATCAGATGGAGGAACTTGGGGGAAAATGAATAAATCTGGGTTTATCAAGGTCAGGTGACGTGTGGCTCAGTGTCTTGCAGCTCCCTTGTAAAATGAGCCAAAGTAAGATCTTTCTGCCTTTGGATCAAACATTCCTTGTGAAGAGAGACCACCTAGGATGCATTAATGCCAAGGTTTGGGGGTCATACCATAGATCTTAAGGTTTGGATATTTGTGGACAGATTTGTCCCCAGTCTCTGCATGAAACCATCAATTCTTTTTTATTTTTTTTGCATTTCATTTCATGGTCTAAGTACATTGTGGACTTCCTCTCCTGTATTCACCTGTGTTCTGAGCCCCCAGGGAAAAAGACAAGTAAAAATTATATATATTTTGCCTTCTTTCTGGTTCCTCTTGTCCTATCTTGGTATCCTTTTTTTTTTTCATTTTTAATTGATTTTTTAAAAAAAATAAATGACAGTGGAATGTATTACAATTCTTATTACACCTATACAGCACAATTTTTCATATCTCTGTTTGTATATAAAATAGGTTGACACCCAATTTGTGACTTCATACATGTACTTTGGATAATGGTGTCCATCACATTCCACCACCCTGGCTAATCCCCTGCCCCTTCCCTTCCGCTTCCTCCCCTTTGCCCTATCTAGAGTTCCTCTATTCCTCCCATGCTCCCCCTCCATCCCCTTCTCTTTTTCTAACAGCACCATCCTCTCTGTTTCTGATGATATAATGTTCGTGTGACAGTTGTTTGGGTTTAGAAGAAGAATAAGAATAAGAAAAAAAGATGTGGTTAAGTTGAAGTGTTTGCAGATGGGGTGAGGTAGGGGAAGGTGAATGGCTCCCATTCATCCAGTTCTGACCCTGTGCCGTGTGCCTTCATTTATCTCATCCCTAAGTCCTGCTGTTTTATAAGGAAGAAAAGGAAACTCAGAGCTTAAGCCACGGTCAAGGTCTCATGGCTCATAAGATTGTTTGATGGTAACTACCAAGTCTGTTTAGCTGTGGGGTGATGGACAGCCTGGGCAGTTTTTAACAACACATCTTCCATCTTACACCATGATGTTGCTTTTCATTGATTCCATCATGAGAAGCAGAGAAGGAGGTAGGACCAGGACATTTAGGAAGTAGAGGCTTTTGAGCCTTTCAGCAGTTCTCTTAGGGTACCCGCACGGAGTCTAAGATTCCCTCAGTTAGATTTAGAGCTCAAATATTTTCTGAGTAAAAGAAAGATGAACACTGATAGGTTTGGCTACTGTGAAATAACTCTGTTTTTCTACATGCTGCATTGTTTTAACCTCAAAGTTAAAACACCTCCATGACTTAACACAGAGAGATTTTCTGAACAAGTCTCCTTGCAAATCACAGGCATTGATAGGAGCATGCTATCTTCTCCGGCTTGTAACTGATATTATTTTTGTGGTCTCGGGCAAATAAAGGATCACTGTAGTTTGTCTGGAAGGCGTGTGGAGTTGGTGGTGAAGCCGGTTGCAGCTGGTCCCTTGGAAAGATCTTCATGCTGTGAAGTGTCTTCAGCTTGGAGTCTTCTGCCTTTCAAGGGCCTCTCTGTCAGGCTGTGGGCCACCATGCCAGGGACAAAGTTGGATGTTAAAGCAAAATGTTTGCTAAGCAGTGTTGATGGAGGGTGCATTTCAGGCTAATGGGGAATAAGTCATAGAAGTAGAAGTTACTCAGGCTGCAGAAAAGGGCCCGAAGATGCAGAGCTCATGACAGATGTGCATTGATGTGGTGCTTTGTGGGTCCATGTAAGGTATCAGTGGTAGGAATCAGTCAGCTGGATGTGCACTTCAAATGGATGATACTATTGGTAGGAAATAAAACAGCGAGTATCGACTTGTGTGCTGCACCTTATTCTGGGTCCTCTATAGATTTTGGGTAACCTTTCATTTAGTTAGAGAGGTTGTCTTGAGCTTCATTCTCAGGGAGTTGACGTGAGCTAACTTGTGTAGCGTGAGCATGCTGGCCTTCCAGCTGTGTGAATACCAAATGTCACCTAGGAATAAGGCATGTATGTTTTCTTTAGTGTCTTAAGCACTAAACTATAAAGTATCTGGAATACTTAAGTATTCTGTGCTTCCTTGTTAAGAGTGACTTTTTTTTCCCCCCGATGTCATCCACCTCTAATAAAAAAATTGTTTCTTTCTTTCTTTAGAGAGGTCTTTAGGGGGTCTTTGTGTGTGTGTGTGTGTGTGTGTGATGCTAGGCATCAAACCCAGGGCCTGTCTCTGTCTCATGCTAGGCAAGGGCTCTACCCAGGCACCCCTCCAGCTCATAGGGGATCTTTTTAAAGATTGGCTCAGCCAAAGGAGTTTTTCAGTTCAGTGCACATTCTTTGCAATGTGTCTGTGATCTGACGTGGTTCAAAATATTTATTATTTCCAATCTCCGGCAATGAGAATAGAATGAAATATTAGTGAGCCTTCCTCAAAATGTGGTAGTAATTTGTAGCTACTTAAAAACTTATATATCCTTAAAGTTAATAATATTCAAATCTTCAGACTGTTAGGGGTAGGAAACTGTTATTGGGAATGAGCAATCAAAGCTGGCTACTGGTCTTACTTCCTTGAAATTGTACACTTAAACAAAGAACAAAACAAAAAAAGGCTGGTCCAGGCACATTGGTGCACACCTAAAATCCTGCGGAGACAGGAATAAACAATTGCTAAATAATTGCCAGCCTTTTTCTTTTTTTGTTACCAGGGATTGAACCTAGGGGAGCTTCATCACTGAGCTACATCCCAACCCAAGTCTTTTTTATTTTTCATTTTGAGACAGAGTCTCCTTAAGTTACTTAGAGCCTCACTATATTGCTGAGGCTGGCCTTAGCTTGAGATCCTCTTGTTTCAGCCTCCCGAGTTGCTGGGGTTGGCCAGAAGATGGATATTTAAACAACAATCAGTTGCAGTACAATGGTGTAGCTGTTCTGATTGTCACTTAGAGTGGAGGGGGAGCCAGTTACAGGGAGTGCTGCAAGAATCTGTAGTAGAAGTAATTAGAAGACACATAGACAATGCACTTAATACTGGATAGGGAGTGCTGAGTTAAAGGAGGTAGGCAGGTAAAGTGCTCTTTGTTTCTAGAAAAAGAAATTACAGTCTTCTCTCTGTATCTGTGAGGGTTTGGTTTCAGGAGCCCCTGGGTATTCCAAAATCTGCATATGCTCAAATCCTTTATACAAAATTGTGTAATAATTTGCATAGAACCTTCACACATCTACTCATATATTTAAATTATCTCTAGGTTACTTATAATACCTAATGCAATACTATTACTATTTAAATGGCTGTTTTACTGTATTGTTTTATGGAATAAAGGCAAGAAAAATGTCTGTCACGTTCAGGACAAATGTGATCATTCTCCACTCGCCCCCCTCCCCCGCCCTTTTACCTGCCTACCCTCCTTCCCACCCCCCACCCCCAATATCAATCCCTGGTTTGTCAGGTCTGCTGTTGGTTGAGTCTGCGAATTTGATAGAGGACCACCTTATGAACGGATTATAGTCCCTTAGTCATATGAAAAATGTGGGAGGCAATTGAGATAAATTACTTAGTGGATCGGAGAGGGAGGAAATAGATCCAGGGCCACACAGTGAGCAAATATGTGAGCTTGCACCTGAGTTGAGCATTTCTGACCATTTAGTACACAAAGAAGTGGAGTGATCACCTTATGTCACTTCCTTTCAACTTCCCCTCCCCCATGCCACCCTGCTTCCTGCTCATGGCTTCACATAATGGATGGGGTGCAGCTGTCTCCAGTACGGGCACCCTTGCTTACCCTGGAGGTCAGCTGTTTTAGGAATACACTAAACTTATTTTCAACTCAGGGTTCTTTAAGACACCTTGTTCCAGTTGCATGGAAAGCCATCCTGCCACCTCCCTTCCTGATTTGGCTCCTTGTCAGAATGGGTACTTTCCCTGGCCTCCACATCTAAGCATGCTTCCCTTCTTACCAGTCCCCGCCTCTCTGCCCTGCTTTATTTATTTATTATTATTTTTGGGTACCTGGGATTGAACCCAGGGGTCCTTAACCACTGAGCCACATCCCCAGCCCTTTTTTATTTTTTATTTAGAGACTGGGTCTCACTGAGTTGCTGAGGGCCTCACTAAGTTGCTGAGGTTGGCTTTGAACTTGCCCTCATCCTCAGCTGCTGATTTATTTTGGTTATGGCACTTAGCCGTATGAGAAGTTATCATTGTTCATCTGTTTGTTGTCCCAGCATTTCCAACTACAGGTGAGTTTCATGCTGGGGGTTGACAGGGATTTTGTGTTGTTTAACGTTATATATCCCCATTGCTTGGGATATAGGAAGCACTATATAAATCTATTAAGTGGACAGTTGCTTGAATTACAATTTAGGGTAGCTTACCAAGAACCAGAAGTGAAAATCATTGGGAGGATTTTGGGGGGACAAGGTGATGCGAAGCACAAACTATTAATTTCATGATTGGATCGTTCATTGCTGATGTATAGAAATGGGAGCATATTTTGTATATTTATCTTTTATCCTACAACCTTGATGTGTTTTATGATCTCGGAGACTGTAAGTGTGAGTGTGAGTGTGGTGTGTGTGTGTGTGTGTGTGTGTGTATTCCTTAGGATTTTTTAAAAAAATAATTTTTTTTTAAGTTTTAGGTGGACACAAGATCTTTTATTTTACATTTATGTGGTGCTGAGGATCGAACCTAGTGCCCCGTGCATGCTAGGCGAGCATTCCACCACCGAGCCACAACCCCAGCCCCTTCCTTAGGATTTTCGATCATGTCATCTGCAAATGGTTTAACTTCTTTCTTTTCCATCTGGATATCTTTCATTTTTCTCTCTTGCTATCGCCCTGGCTGGATCCTCCAGTACAGGGGCGAATACAAGTGGCCTCCAGGAGAGAAAATAGGAGATCAGACAGCCTTATCTTGTTGCTGATCTTAGGGGGAAGCAGCCTGTCACCAGTGGGTCTGATGTTAGCTGTGGCTTCTTACAGATGCCTTCTAGCGGGCTGAGGGAAATTCTCTTTTATTCCTGCTTTGTTGAGTGGTGTTGTTTTAAATCATAAAATGGTGTTGAAGTTTGTCAGATGCTGGCTCTGTAGAAACCTAAACTTTTAGAGGAACATTATATATATACGTTTTTTACCAAGCAAAGATCACATTGTAGAACCTTCCTTCTTGACCCTGGCTTGGCAGAGGTTTGAAAGTTCTGCCCTTGCCTCTGGTGACGTCACTAACCACCTGGAGCGGCATTTGTCACAGGTTAACTGTCCAAGAAAGATGCTGTCCCCGGGGAGAACTCTAATGACAGGGCGTTTCTCAGCAACCCCCAGAATGCGGTGCCACATCTGAGGAGTACAGGGTGGCTGTTTGTTTTGCAGGTGTAAGACTGTCACCACGCTGTTGAGTGAGTGATCTTGAGCTGTTGATATAGTTCAGACCTTGGCAGTGGTCTAATCTCCTTGAAGCTTTAGTGTTTGATTGAATTCGTTTGCCCTGCAAATAGTCAATGGTGTAAGTGATCTCAAAGTGAGAATATATCTAAAGCCTGTATTTATAATAGACAAGGTTCAAAGGAGAGCCGAGACCTTGTAAAATACACATACGGACTTCCTGAGCAAGTAATGAGGACTTCACTTCCACCTGTGAAGTCCTCATTGGAACCTGTCAAACAGTCAGATTACAGGCCTGGCTTGGTTGCATGAGACTCTTTTTTTTTTCCCAAATTTATTTTTTTAACTGATACATAAAATTATAAAATTATACCTATTAATGACTCTTATAGTCACTACAATATCATCCATAAAAAAGATTAGAATCTTAGTATCTTAAAGATAGTTTCTGAGAACCAAATGGAAATAAATCCCTTTGGTAGTATTCATGACCCAGACTCAGGTAACCCATGCATGGATGCTTCTAGTACTGGGGAGCTCACTATTTCATGTTAGCCATCTTTTCTGTTGTTGTTGTTGTTGGTGGTGGTGGTGGTGGAGGAGGAGGAGGAGGAGGAGGAGGAGGAGCTGGCTTTGAACTTGGCAATCCTCTGCCTCAGCCTCCTTAGCCGCTGGAATTATAAGAGTATGTGCCACCACATCCAGCTGAGCATAAAATTTTCAAAGTTTGTCCATTTTATAGCAGGTATCAGAACTTTATTCTTTTTTTATGGGCAAATACTACTCCACTGTATGGATGCACTACATTTTTCCCCCATTCATTATTTTATGGACAACTGTAGTAGTTTCTTCATTTTAACTGTTACCAGTATAGGTATTTTTGCAGGTAAGTTTTTGACTGAGGAGTGGGTCTCTCCCTGCTTCTGCCCTGTTTACTTGTTGGTTCATCTGAATATAATATCATACTTGGTAAAATCAAGTATTGTTGGAATTGGTTCCATCTTGTTAGAAGTGTGAAATTCTGGTTCTTTGGCCGGTTCTGTGATGTGTCCATTCCAACCTTTGTGCTATGCCAGTTGGTTTCATCTCTGTTCTCTGTCTTGAGCCAGCTCATAGATCAGAGCACTGAACAGAGTGAGGTTGGTTCTCTGCCACATTCCTTGATACTATGGCGATGGCAGGGTGGCTGTATCCTTCTAACTGTTGGCTTCTGTGCACTGAAGGGACTAGCACTTATTTATGCTGATATGAGGTATTTGCATTCTGGGTCTTGTACCACTGAGTACCAGAATGACCTTGGGCAAGTTACTTGAAGCTTAGCATGTATGAGACACTGGGTTCGATTCTTGGTTAATTTTCTCTTCTGGAAAATGAGGATAATAGTAGGACTTTCCACACAAAGTTATTGAGAGGATTGTGTGAAGCAGTCTGTATAATAAAGCTCACATCATGTGCTAGGTTCGTTGCCAAGGGCCATATTTCAAGCAAGAAAATGGAGGCCAGAGAATTTTCTGTTCTCATTATCGAAGCCAGAGCTGCACTGATCCAGCAGAAACACTTCTTGTTCCTTTGGAGCCTTGTTCCCTAAAGGTTTCAGTTCCAGAAGGAAGTGAATCTGTTACTGATGCTGAAACACACACCTGTGGACTCCTAGCTTTCTTAGGGATTGACCTGGTTTGCTTTATGTGGCTTCCAGTCTGCTCCTTCCTCAACACTGTGGTCAATGGTGAGTTTGTGTGTGTGTGTTTATCCTTCTTGGCCATGCACCACAAACAGAGATGTCAGTCACATCTGAAACCCTGTAGGGCTGGGCTCCATTGTGCACACCTCTAATCCCAGCAACTCAGGAGGCTAAGGTAGGAGGATTGTAAGTTTGAGGCCAGACTCAGTAATTTAGCAAGGCCCTAAGCAACTTAGTAAGTCCCTGTCTCAAAATAAAAAAATAAAAATAAATAAATAAATAAATAAAAAAGGGGGACTGGGGTTGTGGCTCAGTGGTAGAGCACTTGCCTAGCATGTGTGAGACAGTAGGTTCGATTCTTAGCACCACATAAATATAAATAAAGGCATTGTGCCGTTTACAATTTTAAATGAATGAATGAATGAATGAATGAATGGGCTGAAACTCCGCAGGTTTTGCCATTGAGAAATCTCCCGCCCAGAAACATGCATGGCCCACTGTTTGGAGAACCTCATCTCCCTAGTGAGGTGGATAAATGAGGATAGCCATCTTCTCATTCAAGCCTGTGAATTACTGTTTACTTGGCCTAGAATAATCTCGTTAAGAGAACTGTGTGGAATCTCTGCATCATAATCGGATTTCAGTTATCTCTTGGAACTGTGACTGGGTCTTAAGTAATTTTAAGGGCATAATTAAAAAAAAATGTTGATTGCCTTCTAAAAAAGGGATTTGTTATCCTTAGAGCTATTAAACCTTCGGGCACTGCTTTCCAAATTGTGGTACAAAATTATTACAGGTTGAGTATCCCTTTCCTGAAATGGTTGGGGCCAGAAATGTTGCAGATTTTAGACTTTTTTGGACTTTGGAATATTTGCAGATTTTTACCCATTGAGCAGTCATTAGCTGAAAATCCACAAAGACAAAATGCTACCAAATGCAAAACTTTTTTAGGTGTCTTGTTGGCGCTCAGAAGATTTTTAGACTATTTTGAATTTTTGAATTAGGGATGCACAGCTTATATTTGCAGGTATTTTTATAAAAACCAAAAATGCCGAGGGAAGAAAGGTATCTAATTCTGCTAATTCTCTTCAGATGCTGATATGGAAATGCTCTCATGTTCGGTATTCAAGAACACCCACCATAAGGATATTTAAATTAGTATATGGTTGTTTTCTGTGTGGTTTAGAAAAATGTTGAGACCATACTATAGCAATGTGTTTCTCAAATTTAATTAATGATCAACAGGAAAACACATTGGAAGAACCTGTGAATTTACCCACACCCTACAAGCCTAAGGTAGGTATAAACACACACACACACACACACACACACACACACTTTTTTTTTTATACTGGGAATTGTACCCAGGGGGGTTTAACCACTGAGCCACATTCCCAGCCCTCTTTTTTTTTGTTTTTAATGTTTTGAGACAGGGTCTCCTTAAGTTGCTGAGGGCCTCACTAAGTTGTTGAGGTTGGTGTTGAACTTGTGATCCTCCTACCTCAGCCTCCAGAGCTGATGGGATTATAGGCATGCACTACCACATCCAGCCTTCGAAAATACCTTGACTGCCAGCTTTCAAGGCTCTTCTCTGGTTTGGTCTTCACAAATGGGAGTATTTATTTGATTTTTAGAGTATCATGGAATTGAGAAACTTGAACCTCTGACCTCCTGAGGCTTTCCAATATCATTTTGAGAAACACTGCCCCTGGGAGAAAATGATGACCTGGTGAACCCCGTGGAGGAGAGACCAGGTTGTACCTTCTTGAAGTTTGGGGTCAGGCTGTGAGACATTTTTTTCTTTTCTTCTGGGATTTGGTAAAGTAGGGGGTGCTAGTTTGGAGGACAGTTTTAAAAATAAAATCGTGTGTGTGTGTGTGTGTGTGTGTGTGTGTGTGTGTGTGATTCAACCATGTATTTATCAACTTCACATCATGAGTTCTTATCTCCAGCTGATGCCCTGGTTCCTTGGACCATCTCTGCAGATCTTGCCTCAGCTGCGTTGAGCTGGACTGCCAATTTGTCACTGTCTGACGGAATGTGGAACCTTCTGGTTGGGTTTGTGCCTCCTGGATGCCTTAAGGAACTGGAGGTGACTCCTTAACTCTGCTGCCTGGACATCCGAGATTCCTAGGGCTGCACGGCAAATCACCACGAACCCAGTAGCAGCGTTAAGCTAGAGAAATTGATCTCTTGCAGTTCTGGAGACCTGAGGCCACAAATCAAGGTGTTGGCAGGCCTCGTTCCCTGGAGCTTCTAGAAGAGAATTTTTTTCTTTCTTTCTTTCTTTTTGCCTCTTGCAGATTCTGTGGTGTTGGCCTCCCTTGACTTGCAGCTCCCGCTCTGTCTCCTTGATCCCCCTGCCTCCTTGTCTTGTGCCTGTCGAATTTCTCTCAGCCTCCCTCTCTTGAGGGTAATTGTCATTGGGTTTAGGGCCCACCTGGGCACTCTGGGATGAACTCCTTTCAGAATCCTTAATGGCATCGTTTGCCACGTTAAGGTGCACATCTGGGGGAAAGAAACCACTGGGTTAGCAAGTGCCTGAGCTGAGTGGCCCGGAGCCTGGGGGTTACCAGTAAACCATTCTGTAAAAGAGGCCTTCAGGATTTAAGGAAACCACAATTCTTTTAGAGACACTACAGTGATGTATTCAAGATCCACTGGCTTCTGGATATTTTATGTTCCCCCTTCTGGATTCTTCCCAGATCACTTCCTGAATATGGTGGGTTGTGGAGGAAACAGTGGCTCAGGCTCTGAGAAGTTTTCTTTCCTTTTTGTGTCCCAAGTAGGGGGTGTTAGAACATCAGGAGAGAAGCTCCTGATGGGTTTGGGGGTGCCCCTTGCCTCCTGAGGGATCTGCAGGGAACTTGGCATGGAGATGGAGGAGATGAGGGAACAAGTGTCCCAGCTTTGGCCAGGGGAAGTCCAGGTTGGTTATTTTTGATTTACAGGGAAGAATCTGAAGCTTGCCCATCATCCCCTCCTGGGAGTGCCCTTTTAGTTCTGAAGGCCTCCTGCTTTTGGAGAAAGGAATGCAGTTCTTCTTCTGTGGTGCTGGGATATCACAGTGAGATAGCAGCAGGCAAACACCCCTGCCCCCTGGGCAGTTCTCTCTGGGGACAAGGTGGGAACTCCAGGAGGGCAGGGCTTGCAGCATGAGTTACCCTGTGGACCACAGTCATGGCGCTCGGACTTGCTTAAGCAATACTTCTCCTTATTAATCTGGGAAACGGAAAGGTGCCAGGTGTTACCCATTGTATAAAAATACCCAGTGTATTTTTTTTTTTTTAGTTGCAGATAGACACAATATTTTATTTACTTATTTGTTTTTACATGGTGTGCTGAGGATCAAACCCAGGGCCTCGCACATGCTTGGCAAGCACTTTACCACTGAGCCTCAACCCCAGCCCTTACTGGGTATTTCTAAAGAAAAATCAGTTCATACGTCAATGTTTCCAATTCATCTGAGGCTTATCAGCTTTTGTGTCTCCTCCCCACTGCAGATGGGCCTTGTGGTTCTGTGGGGAAGATGGGCCTTCAGTTACTCATAGGGAAACTTTTAATCCAGGTTTAAGAGTATCAACAGATGTCCTTGGGAAATCTGACACAAAACAAAAACCCCACAATTCTCTGTGTGGTTTGGGAGGGGCCGGCCCCAATCCAGGAGCAGCCCACTGGCCATAATTTCAGTGCTTATGCCTTTTAGAAAAATTAAAATCAGCAAGGAAACCTTGCCTGCCTGAGAGGTCTGAGATTTAGAATGGATGGCTCTAATTTTGTTTTGCATTTATATTTAATGGCCTAGGCCCTTTTCCTGTGGTCTGGGACACATTTAGCTAATGAATGCCTTCGGAGGGGACCTTGGTGGCAATAGGGAGGGCCTGTCCCGCCTCACCATCTGGAATCCCCAGAGAGGCCACTGCAGGGTTTACCTGTGGAGTTGTTGTGATGCCTCCCATTTGGCTGGATGTTAATTTATAAAAATCAAAGCACCGAGGCAGAAGCCCAAGTGCTCACCCTGAGTAATCTATTTATTTATTTATTTGGAGGGGAGTAGTACTGGGGATTGAGCCACATCCCCAGCCCATTTGATTTAGACACAGGGTCTCACTGAGTTGCTTAGGGTCTTGCTAAGTTGTTTGAGGCTGGCTTTGAACTTGTGATCCTCCTGCCTCATCCTCTCAAGCTGCTGGGATTACAGGCTTCACCACTGAGCCTAGCCTCTGATTATTAACTCAGCCCCTCCAGCGGTCTCTGCTTAACCACAATGCTGCCTGCTAGTACTAGGCCCTGATCCTGTGCTGTGGTGTGTGCCCGCCTACACCTCTGGCCTTCAGCCTTCCAATTTTTAAGGCTGTTGCTCAGTCAAGTTGAGACTGTTGATTTCATGTTTCCTGTGTGCACTTTGCACGGTTCACTGTTCTGGTGTGAGGACCTTCCCTGGCCCACCTCTGGGATGCTCTCTTCAGGTCCCCATGCCTGCCTTGGGTGTGGGGAACAGCTCAGGATCCCCTGATGACTCGGGAAAGTAATCAAGGTCTGGTCTGGTTCCCCCAGCAGGGGGCTGGGTGGATGGCTAGGTTGGCAACCCCTGGGAGAGGTCGGCATCATGCCCCAGGCAGCAGAATACGAGGGCCTCCTGAGTTTTCTCCCACTCCACCTGTTTTCCTTACCGCCCTTTGTACCGAATGGACATAGACACATGTGTGTGGCCATCTTGTCTTCTTTTTTTTTTTTTGGGTGGGGGGTTTCCCCCTGAACCTGAGAATTGACTTAAAAATAACAAGACTTTTGGAGGTGGCTTCTGGTCATACTCCATGTGGTGGAAGTCTGGGTGTATGGTATGCATGTATTTAAAAAATATTTAAAAATAGTCAGAAGGCTGAGACAGGAGGATCACGAGTTCGAGGCCAGCCTGAACAAGACATGTCGTAAAAACAAAACCAAACGAAAAATCCATTAAGAATAGCTTTTGGAGCTGGGTGCAGTGGCTTACCCTTGTAGTCTCAGGCACTTGGGAGGCTGTGGCAGGAAGATGGCAAGTTCAAAGCCAGCTTCAGCAATTTAGTAAGAACCTGTCTCAAAAAAAAAAAATAATAATAATAATTGGTTGGGGATGTGGGTCAGTGGTTAAGCACCCTAGAGTTCAGTCCCTGGTACCAAAAAAAAGAATAGTACTTGGAGCTGGAGGTGTAACTCAGTGGTACAATGTTTGCCTGGCATACACTAGGCCCTGGGTTCCATCATCAACCCCCCCCCCACCCCCCGGCCCCAACAACAACAACAACCACCACCACCACCAAACTAAAAACGATACACAGCCTTTTAATTCTGGGTAACCCAAGCTGCAGATGAGGGCAAAGTTTTCTCTATAAAATCATCATAGCATCATAGCTACAAATGAAGACAGAGGATGGAAGAAGAGCCATTTTGTAGCCCCTTAATATAGTGACCCATCTGGGCTTGCAACTTCCACAGTTGGTAATGTCCTTAAAAGAGACAGCCATGTGCCCCTGGTGGCGGAACACTTGATTATCTCCAGCCAACCTGATTTGTTCAACTATTTTTTATAGTAGGAGTTAGGGCAGTCCGTTAAACATGGTAAACATCATGGGAAATAATAGGTAAATTCCAAACTGACTGGAGATTTGGTTACTTGAACAATTAAATTGCAATGAAAGAAATATGGAGATAGGAAAACCTATAGACCAAAGACATTTAAGAGACATAGAAACCAATCCCTGTGTGGACCTCAACTGATCCTGATTAAAATGAAATCAGTAAAAACCAGGCATTTGGAGATTTGAAGCCTAATTGGAAATAAGGCCATAAGGTGTAACAATGATTTGGTGTCTTTATTTTAAATATTTGTGAATGAGTTGGTGTGGTGGTTCAGGTCTATAGTCTCAGCAACTTAGGGGACTGAGGTGGAGGCCAGCCTCAGTGGCTTTGCGAAACCCTCGGCAATTTAGGGAGATGCTATCTCAAGAAAATAAACAAGTACTGGGAATGTAGATCAGGGTTAAAGTGCCCTGGGTACAGTCCCCTGTACTGCCGCCCCAGCCCCCCCCATTAAATAATATTAGTGGATGAAGGTATTTGAGATTTGTTTCAGATTATTTGGAAGGAGAATGTGAGTAGGTGTGTCCTGAAACAGGATTGGCCATGAGCTCATAGTCTGTGAGGCCGGGTAGTGAGTGCATGGGAGTGGCACTTCTTTACAGTATTTATTTTAGCCTGTGTTGGAAATTTTTCATAATTGAAATGTACAAGGGAAATATGGCAAGGTATAACCAGAAAAGCTTTTATTGTTTTCCTAATATAAAACCACATGTGCTGACTGTAATAAATACAGATAACATAAATCTCTTTGAGTTACTTGCTTTGAATACCTTGATGTGTTTATGTGTATATACATATCTCCGTTTTAAAAAATGACAGCAAATACTATTGTATGCTTTAGTAATCTGCCCTTTTCATCGATCTGTTTATTTTGAGTGTTGTTGTAGGCTATTACATCTCTTCTGAAACCTTTAGAATTGACTGTAGAGAAATGTTTGATTTAATGCTTATACCATGATTTTTATTTAACCATTCCTTTATTGTTCAGTAAATGGTGCTTATAATTTTGGATGTGATAATGAGCGCTGTGACGAAAGTCTTTCTAAATAAATCTCAACACATATCCATCTTTCTTTAAAATAAATTTCCTGTAAGTGTTAACCCATATTTATCCTTAGTAGCTTTTGCTCATGTGCTTTGCTTATGAAATTTTCTTAACTGCCTCTCGCAAGGATTTCACTTTCTTTCATGCATTGTACTGGTCTGGAAGCCAGGCCCCATATTTTCAAAATCTTTTGTGCTTTGTGAACACCTTGTCTAGATGTTCACGAATGTTCACTCCATTGCCTGTATTTCCCCGAATCTGTAAGGGACGGAATTCTTACTAGAGATTGGTGATGATGACATTGTTATTAATTGAGTGTGTCCATGTAGCATTTTAAAAATAAAATGAATAGTCAACATTTTCATCAAGCTTAAAAGAAAAATTGGAGACCCAACCTGTGCTCTGACATTTATGAGTCTGAAGGTAAAATTTTCCTTTGTAAGCATGGAGCATCAAAGGTCAATTAGTAAGGAAATAACTCTGCAGTGCTTGTCTTCCATGCATGTTTGAAGTGGGCAAAAACCTTACTAATAAATGCCACCACCATTGTTTAAAATGCTTTAGTTTTGTTTGGGTGGCTTGGGTGCAGCCAGCTGTGAGGTTGTTGACATGTCATAGAAACATGTGTTTTGTGATCAGAGGGCTGCTCTATACCGCCCATACCCTTGACCTGCATTCCCCTTTTCCAGTTCAAGACTGGATCATGCTTTATAGATGGACATGGAATTGCTGCTTTGCACTTCCAAATTCCATTTAAGAGCTCATCCTCTCTCCATGGACCAAGGAAACAATACAATTTGAGCATCTCTAATCTGAAAATCCAAAGTCTGAATTGCTCTAGAATCTGAAACCTTTTGAATGCTAACATGACACCCAACGTGGAACATTTGCACCCCTAACCTCATGTGATGCGTCACAATCAAAATGCATGTGCCCCAGCTGGGGGCTGTGGTGTACACCTGTAATCCCAGCAGCATGGGAGGCTGAGACAGGAGGATCGAGAGTTCAAAGCCAGCCTCAGCAACTTAACAAAGTCTCAAGCAACTCAGTGAGACCCTGTCTCAAAATAAAATACAAAATAGGGTTGGGGATGTGGCTCAGTGGTTAAGCACCCCTGGTTTCAATTTCCTGTACCAAAAACAAACAAAAAGCCACATGATACTAGAGATAAAGTAGCTTCTCTAAAAATCACAGTGTTATTAATGAGAGCCTGACTTCACCTAGGTCTTCTGTGAAGGTGGCCAAGTGGAATGAATAGCCAACCTGTCCTTGACTCTGTATAAACCCACACATGTGGGGTCTTCTATATGACTTTGGAGGAATAGGCTAACTCTAGCTTTGTTTTTTAAGGCTATAGTGTAAACAGAACTGAGTTTGACTCTTAGTATGCCACACACACACAGAGTTTTGTCATCTCTGGTAAAGCATGCCACAGCCCTGCTGGCTGGGCAAAATAACCTGGGGGTGACGAACAACTTGTGTACATTGATACAGCAGGAGTGGGAGCCATTTATTGTAGGACAGGAGGGGTATATATACATTCCACACAGCTTATCTTAATTAACATAAACTAGATACAGCAGTCAACCAATAAGGAATCTCCACACTTAATGGCTCGCTGGCGTTACTTCACAAACCACTCCCTCTGGCAAAATGCCAGGCGCCATCTTGACTTGTTTACAGACCCTAACAAAAGTACTTCAACTCGTGCCTCAGTTTCCTCACTTGTAAAATGGTGAATGACAATAGGAACTCCTTCACCAGGTGGCTATGAAGGTTAATGAAATAATGAATGAAGGCATATATGTATGTTTGAAATGGTTTGAACAGCACCTGGCATGTAATTAATTATTATGTTTATACTGGCTTTCTTTTAAGACATGTTATCTAACACAATGATTGCATATGGCAGATGCGAGTAATTTTTTGTTAAATCCTTGGTTGGATTGTATGCTGTATCATGTTTATTGCAAATGAACTAGAATACTCTTTGTTTTCTGAGTGACCATTGACGCCTGTAGAATGGAACAAATAGCTCCTGAGTTTTTCTTCCTCTGGGATCTGTGGAACCCAATCCATTTCGGACTCAGCACCCACCCTAAGAGAGATGATGGTGGTCACACTTAAATTATCCTGAGCACCTCCAGAGTTTTAGCTCGTGTGAATGTCAAGTTATTAATAACTAATTGGATGCTAATTGTGTGCCCTGAAGTTCTTGGAGCTGAAAAAGAGGTGTCACCTACTGTGTCAGGCCTCTGTCATGTCAACTCTGGAAAATCATTTTTGGCACATGTGCCAAGGTTAACTTTCAAGCCTTAAGTTTTGAATGTCATTTCCCCCAAGTTTTGGTTTTATTTATTGGTGCCGCATGAAACCTTCCTGTAAAACCAATCTACCTTCCCCTAATAGAAATTCCATGCACCATTTTCCAAAGCTGGGGAAGGGTAGCCAGGCGTGTTTTATCTCTGCAGAGGGAAGGACTTTGCTGAAGGAAATTCAAGAATGATTCCAAAGCTTGGTGGTTTCTTGGTGGTTTGGTTTAGATAGGAGTGTCCCCCCAAAGCTCATGTGTCAGACAATGCAAGAAAGTTTAGAGGTGAAATGACTGGGTTTAGAGCCTTCACCTCATCAATGCATTAATTCACTTAAATGGATTAGCTAGATGGTAACTGTAGGCAGGTAGGGCATACCTGGGAGAGGTAGGTCACTGTGGGTGTGCCTGTGGGGTACATATTTTGTACCTGGGGAGCGTAGCTGTCACTCTGCTTCTTGATGGCCATATGGAGAGTTGCTTTCCTCCTCCATACTCTTCCTCCATGATGCTCAGTGAGCGCCTAGAACAATGGAGCTGGCCATCTGTGGACTGAGACCTCTGAAACAGTGAGTGCCGAATAAACTTTTCTTCCTCTCAGATTGTTCATGTCAGCTCTTTGGTCACAGTGGTGAAAAAGCTGACTAAAACAGAAGATAACCATTTTTGAAGGGCTTTGAGCTTAGACCTTGCAAGACTTAGTTCCGGCACTAAAAATATGTGCCTCTTATTTGCTCCCTTCTTATTAGTTGTTCTGTCTCTGTCCTAATTGGAAATAGTGTGGCTTTAGTTAACTGGAAGCAATCCTTACTTTGGAAATCCTGGATACATGTTGGGATGCTGGGAATGATTCTTCATATTTAAAAATGAAGGAACTCTGTAAAATTTAAAAGAGGTGATTTGCGTAAGATTATCATTGAAAACACTGCCCCCCACCTTCCTTAAAAATAATCTTTAGTTACTTGTAAGCTTTAGATCTTGGGGATTATTACTTCTTTTTGAATGGGCAGAACATTCATTTGTCTTTAAGCCAATCCAACAAGAGGAGATGGTGTTACTTTATGATTGACAGATCTCATTTTTGCTAGGATGTTTCTAGAATGTTTGGGTTGCCTGATTTCCATTGTTATTTATTTTTTTTGTACTACTGATTAAACCCAGGGATTTTTAACCACTGAGACTGAGCAACACCCCCAGCCCTTTTGTAAATATTTTATTTTGAGACATGGCCTTGCTAAGTTGCTGGGGCTGCCTTTGAACTTGCGATCCTACTGCCTCAGACGCCAAAGCTGCTGGGATTACAGGCGCGAGCCACCTCACCCAACTGCTTTGTCTTTTAAAATCAACTTCATTCTAAAAACACACAATGGAAGAGGGTCTGAACTTGGGTATTGTTACTTTGCCTCCTACTAAATTAAGGGTATTAAAAACTACAATAAAAAAAAAATGAAGCAGGTCCCACCCAGGAATAAAAATATAGTATAAAAGAAATAAGGGAAAACTGAAGAGGAAAGTAAACAAATAGAAGCCCAGGCTCAGCAAATATTGACAATGATGCACACCACCTCTTAGTGGTCAAGTTGGCAGAAAACCCAGTGTTCAGGTTGAGCCACAGAAAGTAACAGCTAATTCATTTGGGTGGAGGTTCATAGCTTTATCCACATTCCACACACCCCTCCTGTGCTGTGGTTTTGCTTACTTGCTGTCTGGAACCCCTTCCTGGGTTTTGCCTGGCCTGCTGTGGGTCCTGGTTGGAGGCACAGAGTCTATTTATCTAATGTTCAGATATCTAGCCTCCCTTGCAGCTATTTGGGCAAGGACCTGGATGCCACCAGTCGCTTGGATCCGCCCCAGAGGAAAAGACATTTTAGCAATGGCTATATTTTATTGACAGGGACACAGTGGTGACAGAGCAGCCTCACTGCCTTAGCTGGCCTGATTCTTGAGCTCTGTTATCTAGCCCAGGGGTTAGAAGATTATTTCTATGAAGGGCCTGATTGTAAATATTTCAGGTTCTGTGGGCCATGCAGAAACTTTGCTGAAACTACTCAATTCTGCTCTAGTGGTAGAAATGCAGTTATAGACAAAACGTAAATGAATGAGCATGGCTGTGTTCCAGTAAAACTTTATTTAGAGGAACAGGCAGTTGGGCTGGACTGGATTGTCATTTGCCAATTCCTAATCTCACCCACCAAGTGAACCTGGGAGCTGGGCTGATAAACTCTTGTAATAAATTATTTTTCTTAGATCTGGTAGAATTGGTTTATTTTCCTTGCTGCTAGGATAATAATTCCTACTTCCAGAGTCCATTGTCTAACTTACTGTGTGTAGAGGTACCTGCTTTATGGTAGAAAAATAGGGCCACTTTATGCAGAAGTGGCAACTCTCCTAGGGTAAAATATGGCTCACTCCTGATTCTTTGCAGGGGATAATTTATTTCATTCCTTTTTTCCTTCCCTCCCATCTTTCCCCACCTGCCTGCTTCCTTCCTTCCAGCCCTGGGGATTAGATACTGGGCAATATACTCTACCTCTGAGTTACATCTCCAGCCCTTTCCTTGAATATTGGAGGGGACTCATTCAAACCACACCAGGGTTGTCAGACTAATACAGCAAGGAGGCTTTATTATGGTAACCATAGCACAGGGTAGTTGCCTTGTATCTTGACTCCTTAGAAATGGATCATCTTATTGTATAGATGAGCAAACTGACAGGAAAGTTTTAGGTTTTTGCAACACATCCTGTGACAGCTGATAGGGCCTGTAACTGATAGAGGCTGTGTTTGGAGCTTGAACATTGCTTTTTAAAAAAAAAAAAAAAAAAAAAAAATCTCTAACTCCATTATTTCAGCAGGATGCTGTGTTCTAGTTCATCAAAAGCAGACTATAAACAACCTCTTTTACAAAGATTAGCCTGAAAGTCCTAGTAAACTGGCTACATTACTATTGAACTTGTTATGAATCATCTCCGATTTCTTTCCATTTTGTCCATCCTTAATTCCTCGCTCTGTTCTTCCCAAAAGGAAAAATTATGCCCACAAGCATCAGGAATTAAAATGCTAGGTGTTTTTTGTCTCCCTGTACAAATGCAGCAATACATAGTGAAAGTACAAAAATCAGGGCTATATGCTGCTGCTGAGAGAGAGAGGTCTTTGTGCATCGGGGTTGCAAAACAGCATCCAGGAAGCCAACCAAGAGTGGGGGCATCATGTACCGCAATCCTCAAAACATCGAATGCCAGCGAAGTATCTTGGAATTTGCCATTGCCACACACTGGGAACAGCAACAGGAATGTGTCATACAAGATTTTTGTGGAATGAGACTTATGTTCAAAAAGCAGAGTGGCGAGTTCTGCACAAACCTTCTGAGAAGCAGCCAAAAGAGAGCTCGTGAATGAGGGAGCCCTGGCCAGGAGAAGCGGAATTTGGCACCTGGCTTTATTAGGATGCGATAATTATCCAACCTTTGGATGCATCTGCGGTTTTCCTGAAGAGGTGTGTGGGATCTAGGGTGATAATTGGGGAGGAGGAAGTTTTGTCTTTGAGTCTGTGTGTTTTTAACCAGTAGTGTTCTTTCCCTTGGAATAAATGTTCTCCAGCAGAAGTGTGAAAATTGAATCAAATAAACATTTCATCACCAGGCACACTGTCAGATTTTCTTTGTTGTTGTTGTTGTTATTATTTTGTTTTTGGTACTAGGGATTGAACCCAGGGGTGCTTAACCATTGAGTCACACCCCCAGCTATTTCTAATATTTTATTTAGATACAGTCTCTTGCTGAGTTGCTAAGTGCCTCACCAAGTTGCTGAGGCTGGCTTTGAACTCATGATCCTTTTTTTTTTTAAGCCTTGATTTTATTTATTTATTTTTATGTGGTGCCGAGGATCAAACCTAGTGCATCACATGTGCTAGGCAAGTGCTCTACCACTGAGCTACAGCCCCAGCCGGAACTCATGATCCTCTTGTCTCAACCTCTTGAGCCACTGGGATTATAGATGTGTGCCACAATAATTGGCCACATTAATTTTTTTTTTTGAAAGTTTTATTTGTGTGATCACTTGCAAATGCTTCATATATACACATGTGTGCTTGTGTGTGCATGTGTTATTTACTGGAGATTGAACCAAGGGTGCTTTACCTCTGAGCTATATTCCCAGAGTGGGCCCCCCTCCCTTTTTGAGAAAGGTCTTGCTTAAGTTGCTGAGGCTGACCTTGAACTTGCCATCCTCCTGCCTCAGCCTCTCTTGAGTGGTTGGGATTACAAGCAGGGCCTTTACACTGTGCTAAGTGCTTCCTATTGTTTTAACTCTTAATTTGCAAATGAACTAATTTGTGAGATTTGTGCATCTGGAAGGGTCTTTCACCAGGGGGCTTATAGCTTGGTTTTCTTCTTGATGTTGTAAACTAATTTTAACTACCAATAAAAGTTTTAGGAATCCCTTTTACATCTGAACAATGATTCAGCAATTTGAAACTATATTTTTTGCTCTGGAGTTGTCTAGTAAAAAGTTTATATGGCTCTGCTGACTCTAATGGCTCAGATAAATTACACATTTATCTTTGTGTATGTTTATATTTCTTTTCTCTGTGCCTACACTTTTAGAATCCTATTCATCAACCTCAATTATATGGGTGTGTTTGGACACTCTTTTTCTCTCTCTCTCTCTCTTTTTTTTTAGAAGAAAACCATAATTTCTATATGCTACCAGATGGGTATATTGGCTGTAAGATTTAAAAAAAAAATCCCCGAATACTTAACAGGCCATCTGGTACCTTGGTGAGGTTTAGTTGATTAAGTTCTTGGGTCTTGATTTTCAGCCTCAGCAGAGGTAATCTCATCCCATTTGGATTTCAACTTTAAAAAAAAAAGAAATAAAAGTTGTCATTTATGTTTTGTCTCATGGTTAGTTTTTTTATTTTTATTTTGGCACCTGGGATTGAACCCAGGGGCACTTTTTAAAGATTCTTAGGCACAAAACTCATTGGTGATAGATAGTAGTAGTCGTTTGTTCACAGGTTCATGCTGATGCTGGTATGCCGCAGTCAGGCTGCAGCAAACTAACGGGGGGGGGGGGGAGGGCAGTATTA
>NW_025999941.1:14514142-14609984 GCF_001458135.2 Marmota marmota marmota
AGACTCTAACATTTCCCCCTTTTGTTTAATTTAAATAATGACCATAGTGGTTTTTACACAAACACCACAAATAACTTGCTACAAACAGAAGGGGAGGATACAAAATGCCACAATACCAAGCCACTTGATGGCTCCATGCAAGAAGCCCTTGGAAAAATTATACCAGCAATGACACTGTTAGCAAAGATACTGAGTTACAATTTGTTGTAGATTACAGTTTGTTGTCTCAGTCCAGATAAAGCAGTGTCTCAATAGATTAACTCACAGTCCAGGTAAATTCTGCAGGCAGCTAGCTTAAATCACAGTCCAGGTAAGTTCTGCAGGCAGCTAGCTTGATCTGAAGTCTCGTCCAGTTCTCAGCTGAAATCTCAGTCCAGTTTTCAGCAACACTGGAAATTCTTCCACCTTGGTCTTTACCGGCACTGGAACGAAGGCAGGAATTCCGGATCGCTAAAGAAAATCTTGTAGCATTCCACTAAGAAAACAACCTGCTGAACAATTTAGTACATTATCTCAAGGTTTTTTACATTTGAAATAGGCCTTAATGGCGCTTATTACTCATCAGCCTCCAGGTGTGGGAGAACCATTNAGACTCTAACACTGGTAGACAAGCTGTAGGTCATTCTGAACAGGCCTATTGAGGCTAGAGAAGGAGGCTCTGGGATATAGCTTTCTTGGGGGGATATGTATATGTGTCCATTTGGGAACTGAGCTTTTGTAGATTCACTGATTTTCAAGTTGAAGCCAAGCAGATTCCATGCACCAACATGTTGGACATCTGTACTTAGCAGGCTGCTTCTTAACCTTGTGCCCTTTGTGTATGTTGGACAGGATTAGAAGCTTGATAGGCATTGACCCATGTAAGTCATTTAAGAGATAAATAAGTAGCACTCATTATGGGGCCCTTTCTGCAGACGCAGACTGTGCTAGCCAGTGGCACAGTTCCCTGTCCCTCTGCCCCCGCCCAGCTCTGAAGTTGGAGCTGCCTTTGGGGTGCTTTTCTATGCTACCTCTTAGGGGGGACTGATGCCAAGTCTTAGGGGACTTGCCTTGTGCCCTGAACTGTGTTGGGGTTAAGGCATGCTCAGAAGAACACACATGTCCCTTTTACCCTTTTGGAACCTTGTTCTTCTACTAATAATACCTCATGTTATTTCAAGAATAATGTTTCTTCTATCATTTATATTTAGGATAGGTAACTCAGACTCCCTGCTTCATAATAATGAATGCTTTTCATTCTAATACCTCGAAACAGGGTTTCTCAGCCTCAGCACTATTGACATTTTGGGGCCAGATAATTCTGCAGCCCTGTGCATTATGGGATGTTTATTTACCCATCCAACTTTCCCTAGACTCCAGCTCCTAGAATCCCCTTAGGTTAGAACAACCTATTTGGTTGATGGACATTTAATTTAATTTTTAAAAATTTTTATGTTATGCTTTTATAATGCCTTTTTTTGGGGGGGGGGTGCCAGAGATTGTATCTAGGGGTGCTCTACCATTGGGCTACACCCCAGTTCTTTTTAATTTCATTTTGAGACAGGATCTCTTTAGGTTTCTGAGGGCATTGAACTTGGGATCCTCCTGCCTCAGCCTCCCAAGTTGTGGATGTTACAGGCATGTGCATAAATAATGCTTTGATTTACTTGCCAAATACTTAATTTACACCATACCATATGCCAGTCACTCCTTTTATAAGGCACTCAGGATAGAATGGTGAACTAAATAGATTTCCGGTCTCATAGGTCTTACAGTTTTGCTACACAGTTGTCGCTATGACTTAGCGTACATCTTTTGTTTTGGGGTTGGGGAATAATTGTGCCTTATAGTTGTCCATAGGTGCTGTCCTGTACCCATCCAACTTTCCTTGCTCTCCAAGGCAAACTCTTCTTGTGTAAGGACCCGATCTCTATGAAAAGAAAGCTCTAGAATCTGTTTGCCTGCGAGATTAGAATCAACCTTGGTTCAAACGGCTCCCAGTTACTTAGTGTTACTTAGCAAGTTACTTAGTTTCTTCCGACCTCAGTTTGGTGTTGTGCTTCTTAGACTTGGTGTGAGAATTGAATCAGACATGGGAGAAGTATTCATCATGGGGTCAGGGGACTGGGGGCTCCTCAAGAGAACAAGCTGTTCTCACCTCTAGCTGGTCTTATGAGGGACTCTTTTTATAGGTATCTGCCATGGGCCAGGAACTTGACGTGTGTTCTCTGATCTAATCATCTGAGCACACCTAGGAGAGTTCTGTCAGGTTGTGCTTCCTGTATTTTAGGGCTGTGTTTGGTGAATAGACCTTGACACTATCTTTCTGGGGGATTGGCCATTGTATCTTGCATGCATCTTGGGACCTCACGGGCTGAACTTCCTGCTGGTGACAAAGAAGGAGATTCACTCTTGTTTTTTGATCTTTTTGTCCAGATTTGGGGCAGAGGTGTTCCTGGTCACCTGACGAGTCATCCTACAGGTGAAGTTGCTGAGTCTCTTGAGTGCCATGCACTTGCCTCTCAGTGACAGGAAATAGACATCATCCCTCCCTCCCCCTGTTTCTCCTTATTTCAATCCCTGATGATTATCATCCTGGCATTTAATTATAGTTGCAACTTCTATTCCATTTCTTTGTTGTCTCGTTCACGATCTTCCTTTACTCTTTAGATGAAGATCTATAGGAGCTGTTATCAGTTGGTCACTGTCGTATCATATAGTCATAGGAGAGCGCCTGTGTGGCAGGCGCTTGAAAATGTATGTGGAATGAATATTGTCACTGAAACTTCTCAAGAAGGAATAATTGTCAGCTAGACTTGGTTGTTTTGCCTGAAGATGTACTGATTTGTGCTAATAGGTAGTTGTACCAATTGGCTTTGACCAAATGGATGGTGCCATTTATTTCATGGAAGAGTTTCCTCTTGGAGTTAGTGTTGCCTTTTTGCGTTCAGGCTGGGCAATGCAGAGGTGCCCTGGATCTCAGGGATCAGCACATGCAGAATGGAAACGCTTCTGAAATCCCCAAGTTATACGTAAACACTTAAGAGCTGACATTTCTAGGAAGTGGGATGTAACTGGAAATGCATTTTAAGGAATGAGTGTTAGGATGGGCAGCTTTCCAGAGGAAGGAGGAAATACTGGTACTCTGTGCTTGGTACCAATGCCATTCATTCTCCTTTGACTACATTATTTTAAAAATTCACTGTACAGGCTTCTTCAGGTATATTCATCCTTGTAACAATGCTTTGATGTGATTTCATTTGATGGGTCTATTAAGACTCAGAATCTCTAGGATTCTGAAATGCCAATTTTACCTTTTAGGAAATAGGTTCCCTGGGTCATGTCCAATATCCTTGAGTCTCTGGAAATAACAGGTGTGGCAACCACGCCTGGTTTATTTAATATACAAAGTTTTGTGTGGCATGGAAGCCTCCAAAAATTAAGAGCCAAAGATGTAGGGAAGCTGTATTTTTATGGACCTTCATGAGGATCTCTGATTGAAGGGCAAAGGTCATGATTAAATGTCATAAATCAGGGGTGGGAAGCTCAAGAGACCTTTGTTTAGATTCTTCCTGGCATCTCTGTGTCTCCAGAGATGACGACACCTGTGGAATAGGGGTCTTATGATCTAACTTGCAGGGGAGAACATCAGCATGGGAGCAGGGGGAGGGGACGATCACAGAGCCCTTCCTATTCCTGCTGTTCTCAGATACCTACATGTCCTATTTTGGGACACTGTGTCCTGGTCTCCTGCATCTCTTGTAGCTCCATCTTGGCATGTATCTTTCTTGGGATTCATTGTAACCTTGCATTTCCTGCATTTCCTCTCCTCTCTTCAACTTTCTTTGCTCACAATATAATCAGTTGATTAAAAATGAAATGGATTCAAGAGTCTTTTAAAGTAGTTATTCACAACCGGAGCATTTAGATGTTCACAGGGCCACCCAGAGTTCTGTGGAGGCCGCTTCTCTTTGTCCTGAAGTGGATCCATAGCAGGCGGCCGCGGGGAATGTGCTTTAGAGTGTGCTTGTGAAGAAGAGGGCTTCAGAGCAGCTGGGGCCAGCGGGGCCCTGTCCCCACTGACCTGATGGGGGTGTGTGCCTGTGCTTGTCTAGACTGCGCTCATGGCGCTGGCTTTGAACAAGGGTCAACACAGCTTCATGATGGACCTGCTTGGGAAATCCAAGAGCTATGGGCTCTGGGAGGAAATGCAGACAGGACCTGATTCTGGATCCCAGATTTGGAATTGAAGAGTTTTTTGTTTTTGTTTTTTAAATTAGGTGACTCTTCTGACGAGGACTTGGTGGTGTCATTGTCCTCAATCCCAGGGGCTGCCCAAACTGCTGGGATAGAAGGGTTCTGGCCTGACTCAGGTACTAGTGCCTGTCCACAGGACAGCTGAACATTGTGAATCTAGGTGGCCCTGACGGGAGGGTGTCCTAAGACAGTGACCAGGTCCAAGGGGTCAGCTTGCAGTCGGAGGGAGAACTTGGGTTGGTCCTGTAGTCGGGGAGCTGTGGTTTCAAATATCAGCTTGCCCTTAGCTATGTATGTGACCCTGGCCAAGTTGGACAGCAATTTCATCTCCTGTCTCCATCTTTGGTTGTCATTTTGTTACTGGGGATTGAACTCAGGGGTGCTTAACCCCGAGCTACACCCTCAGCCCTATTTTGTATTTTATTTAGAGTTGCTTTGGGCCTCGCCAAGTTGCTGAGGCTGGCTTTGAACTCGCAGTCCTCCTGCCTCAGCCTCCCAAGCTGCTGCGATGACAGGGATACGCCACCGTGCCCAGCATTCCCCATCTTTGAAATAAGGGTCTGATATCTCACTCAGTTCCCTGGCTTCTGTTCTCTGCCTTCCTCCTCTGTCACATTTCATTTTTAAACACTGTCTTCTTTCTATCACTCATCCTTGAAATGAGGTGTTTGTTTTGTTGTGTGTTTCACCAGGTGGCATATAGGTTTTTTGAGAGCAAGGGAACTGATTTGTCTTGTTCACTGCTCAGTCCCTGCACCTTGGACTTATCAGGGAAAGTATTTATCAGATGAAGGATGGGTTCGCTGCAAGCTCACGGCCACTATCCTGCCTGCGCACCCTGCCCTATTTCTTGGCCACATCCAGGAAAGATCACATGTACGTAGCACAGAGCAAGTTGAGCATCCCTTGTTGGAGACATTTAGAACCAAAAGTGTTTCAGATTTCAGAGGTTCTTGGATTTTCTAATATTGGTGGATTCCTGGTGAGATGTCTTGGTGGCACCCAAATCTAAACCCCAGATTTATTTGTGTTCTGTCAATACCCCATACACAGAGCTGAAGGTGATTGAATATAGTATTCTTAATAATTTTGTGTATGAAACCAAGCTTCACACATGAGCTCAGATGTGGAATTTTCCACTTGGGGTATCTTGTTGGCTCTCCGTTTGGGATTTGGGAGCATTTTGAATTTCAGAGTTAGGACCTGGGGATGGGCAATCTGAATATGACTATAAACCTTTTAGACATCGTGGATTCTGCCCCTCATGGCCTTGGCATTCAACCTCTGTGCCTGTTTGCAGATGAATAATTGATCACTCTTTATTGTGGCTTGCTTTGGAGGATGTCTTTGGGAATTGTCGCTGACAGCCGTCAACTCAGGAGCATGAGCTCTGCTCTTCTCTACCTGCCCCTGTCCTGCTCCCCTTTCTCAGACAGTGCCCCCTGGGCCTGGAAGGGACCCCTCTTGGTACCTCCAGCTTGAAAGCCTTGCTGATCTCTGTTTTTAATGGTCCTGATCCCTGGTCCCATGAACATCAAAGACAGGATTCTGGTTGCTTTATTCTGGTAGCCCCAAAGCTGTCAGTCTGATTAGGTCTTTATATAGGCATAGAAAAATGTATGTTTTCTCTCATCAACAAAGGCTGTAATTGTGCAAGTCCAAACAGTGCCGCTCAGCTGTGTGTTTTCTAGTTTGATTTTCAGGAGCTCTTGACTGACTGCGCTCTGCTCCTTGGAGAGGAGCATGCTTTGGTGATGTTGCTGTGTGCACCTCTTCAAGTGGAGAAGGCTTTGCAGATTGTCGCGTGGTTGACTGCTGCAGGAAGCAGATTCAGAATAGAGTCCTGATTTTGAGAGCTTATTCCCCTAAAACACTTAAGCAGTTAAATATTTGTTTTTAAGCCTTTGAGGGTCAAGTTTCTTCTTTCTTTTTTTTTTAAAAAGACTTTATTAGATTCAATGCAATGCAGCCAATAGACTTCATTTGAGTATCTTTGATGATAATTAGGTAGAGACTACTTGGAACCCTGTGTTGAGAAGGATTCTGAAGTCACATGTGGGCTCCTTGGGAAAGTGTCCTGATGAGACTTATTGGTGACTTATTTACCTAAACCAGATGTGACTATAGTTTTTCATTCCTGTATGTGATATAAAGTTTCTTTTAAAATAGATTCATTTAATTGAAAGACTTGAAATGCTGTTTTAAATAAGAGTAAGTTAGAGATCAAGGGCATAGAGATATGGCAGAAATTATGAAGGTCATATGAGATAGAAATTCTAGAAATGCTAGAGATGAATGTTAACCTGTCCAACAGGATTGATTTGGGGTTTGGAAGCAGGTGGTAGCTTTTTTTTTTTTTTTTTTTAATAGCTGTAGATGGGCAGTGTGCTTTTATTTTATTTATTTATTTTTATGCATTGCTGAGGATAAAACCCAGTATCTCACAACGTGCTAGGCATGCGCTTTGCTGCAGAGTTTCAGCCGCAGCCCACGTCACAGCTTTTTAAAGGTATCACAGATACCACATTGTTGTTAAACAACTTTATTTAAAAAAAAATTTTTTTTTAGTTGTAGGTGGACACAATACCTTTATTTCATTTATTTTTATGGGGTGCTGAAGATCGAACCAGTGCTTTGTAAGTGCTAGACAAGCGCTCTGCCACTGAGCCATCACCCCAGCCCCTATACTTCTTTCTTGATCAGGAGGCACACCTGAAACTAGAGTCTTCTCAAAGCACATGGCATGGTGAGAATGCCTTGCTGTCCTGTGTTCACAAGACCAATAAGTGTGCAAATTCTCCCCTGAGCCTTAGTTTCCTTTGTATTAAACTTGGAATAATAATAATGTCCATTTTATGGATTTTGATGTGAGGATTAAAGGGCTAATTCAGAGGAAGCATCCAGAGTAGCATCTGGTTGGGTGTAACCCAGTGTGCCCCTATTGGCAACGATGGTGATGTTAGGATCGGGTACCTTATACAGTTCATTAAACAGGTTTAAATATTTCCCCCTCGTTGACGTCCCACACCCTTTTTGGGCTAAGGATTGAACCCAAGGCTTTGCACCTGCTAAGCACAGAATCTACCATTAGCTGTAATTGCCAGGACCTCTCCCTCATATTAAAACAGAGGTGGTTGACCTTACTGATTGCTGAGACTGAAGTCCTACTAATATCAAATTTGCCCCTTTTATTGTGGGGAGGGAGAGAAGTTATTTCTGGGAGGAGGAGGAGGGGGAGGAGGCTGAGGCGACCTTGACATTGGCGAATATGTTATTTCTTCCCCAGTTTCTATGTGTTTCTTCTTGTGCTGTGTTTGTCTTATTTATCTGGCTGCCTGAGGCAGTTTAGAATATATAAGCATTCATGCAACTGAATATTTCTTAAAATCGCAGCGTCTTTGGTGAATGGCCCCTTCTAGGCTGAGACATTTTATCATGCTATAAATACCCCAAAACACTAGGAACCAAAGAAGAAGTTTTTTCATTTTCATTTATAAATCCCATCTCTTTTGTTTTGTGTAGGATAAATAACCTTTTTTTAAATTTATATTTTAGTTTTAGGTGGATACAATATCTTTATTTTTTACACTTACGTTGTGCTGAGGATAGAACCCAGTATGCTAGGCAAGCGCTCTACCACTGAGCCACAACCCCAGCCCTGGATAAATAACTTTTTTTAAAAAAATTATTTTTTACTTGTAGATGGACACAATACCTTTATTTTATTTATTTATTTTTATGTGATGCTGAGGATTGAACCCAGGACCTCACTTTCCATTGAGTATGTGACTAGACTTAGTGACTCACTTCTAATGGACTCAGTAAGGAAAAAGGATTGCACCTTTAGAGATGAGGTCTCTAGAAAGACTTGTGCTCTTGGGTCACTTATTTTGGGGAAGGCCACCTGTTGTAATGGGAGGTCAACCAAGTAGCCCTGTGGGGAGCCCATGTGGTGAAGATTCGGGGCCTCCTACTCTAGCCACGTGAGTGAGCCTGGAGGGTGAACCTCTATCCCAACTCATTTATTATAGCCAACAGCTTGACTAACCCCATGAGGAATCCTGAGTCAAAACCACTTAGTTAAGCTCTTGAATCGGACTGCCAGAAACCGAGATGATACATGTTTGCTGATAGAAGCCCCTCTGTTGTGGGCTCATTTGTTACACAGTAATAGATAATGAATACATGTTCGTCATGGGAGTCAAGTGGACAGGAGCAGTCACTGACCAGTGCATCTATGAGATGACTCTCGTTGGTGTACATACCCTCTAAATGGACCAACGATGGTGGGTTATCTGGGTGAGGTCTTTCTGGCGGCAGAATAGGGAGTGTTTTCAGATCAAATTTGGTATTTAAGGAGGATCTGTTCCCTTAGCAATTTTAAGAGTTACGGATGGTGTCTTGGTGCAGACAGCTGTCAGGATGCAGGTGTGGGGGTGAGCAGGGGGATTCAGAACAGGATGGAGAGTTCAAAAACTGGCTTCTGATTCATCTCTAAACCCACGTACCTTCTGATGTGCCTCCTGTCCTAAGTTTTCAAAACCCACTGTGACGAAGCAAGGATGTTGGGACCCCAGTCGAGTTTTGTTGAGGAATCTGGCTTGGCCCTCTGAATGATTGACATCTCTGTGCAGGACAGTGGGTGTCTGGTTCACACCTGAGTACCTGGCATCACAGAATATGGAATGTTCTCAGTAGATCTTTGTTGAAAGAATGAATGGACGTCCTTGCATGATCTTGAGCAAATGACATCCTTCCGAGCCTGGGTTGCCTGTTCTGTATGATGGGGATACCTCACCTCTACCTCTTGTGGTCATTGTAAGGCCCGGAAAGAGTGTGTTCAGAGCACCTGCTGCCACGTCTAGCCTGTAGTCATCGGGCTTGCATTTCCCCAGGTGCTCGGAACTCACTCTGGTTGGGATGGTCCCAGAATGACCTTGGAGCATGGATCATGTTGCACTTTCTGTTGGGGCAGAAGTGGTCTGAGTCATTCAGGTCTTTAAGTTGTCAGTGATGAATTCCGAAAAGGAACGGTTGCCTTTGGCTTCACGGCTGAATCCTGTTAAGTGGATCATCACCAGGTTCCCACTGTACATGCTCCTTGCACTGAGGCTGATGTCACAGACTTCTCCTTTCCAAGGGGATAACTTGACAGCTCTCCAGCAGGAAGCCACATCCCCAGGACTGACGCTGTGGCTGAGAACAGAGCTCTTAATCGGATGGAGCCCACTCCTGGTACAGACTACAGTCTTCTGTCCCCAAGCTTGTCATGATCTTTTATTTCCTTCACTGTGGTTGTTCCAGTAAAGTGACCTAGTGTACATTTTCAGTAAAAACAACTCACTTTGACCTTTGTGTTGAACATAGTAATTGTGAGCCTTATCTAATGCATGGGATGTCACCCATTTTTAACTTTTTTTTTTTGGTACAAGGGATTGAACTCAGGACACTCAACCACTGAGCTCCATCCCCAGCCCTTTTTATATTTTATTTAGAGACAGGGTCTCACTGAGTTGCTTAGGGCCTCGCTCAGGTGCTGAGGCTACCTTTGAATGGTGATCCTCCTGACTCAGCCTCCTGAGCCATTGTTTTACTTTCTTTCTTTCTTCTTTTTTTGCTAAGGTTGACAAGTGGAGTTTGCTGATAAATCTTAGTGCCTCTCCCTGTCACCCTGTAAATAGAGAGTTATGATGGGATTCATGTTTAATGTCAGATTCCTTCTGGTTTGTGCTCCTGGGTGAAATTCTGAGGGAAGGTCATCTTGTGCTATATGCAGGGGACAACCCTGACCACACTAGATTTTGCCTGTCTGCCATCGAGGACCGGAGACCTGGATAAAGTAAGAAATGGGGATCCCAGAAATACATTATGGGGCCTTTTGTGATACTGGCCTGTCTGTCCATTTGCTGTCTGTCTCTTCCTGCTTAATGTGGTTTTGCATTTATTGCAGAGTCACATAGGTGGACTTCTGTGAGTCAACAGTTATTTGTTTGGGGAGCAAGGACTGGAGATTGAGCCCAGGGTGCTATACCACTAAGCTACTTGTAAATGGCTGAGACTGGCCTTGAACGTATGATCAGAGTCCTGTCTCAGTCTTCAAGTAGCTAGGATTACACGTGTGCCCCACTGTTCCTGGCTCAATAGTTCTTTTATAGAGATGTGCCTTCATTTTATGGAGGCTCAGAGTTTCCTTGCCAAGTCAGGACCAAGTTAGGAGTGAAAAAGTTCAAAGCAAAAGATACCGAGTTTTAAAAATTGAATACATACGTTGGGCACGGTGGCGCATGCCTGTGATCTCAGCATCTCCGGAGGCCAAGGCAGGAGGATCATGAGTTTAAAGCCAGCCTCAGCAAAACTGAGGCCCTAAGCAACTCAGTGAGACCCTGTCTCTAAATCCAATGCAGAATAAGGCTGGGGATGGGGCTCAGTGGTCTAGTGCCCCTGAGTTCAATCCTTGGTTCCCCCCATACATAAATATATTAATTAATTAAAGATCTAATTTTTTTCTAAAAAGGAACTATGCAGATGGAAGCTCTCAGTTGGAATTTTATATGTGAATTTGAGCAATAGGAAGCTGGAAATGAATCCTCCCCCCCCAATAAGATGGCTAATTATACTGGGAGTCAGAAACAGGTGGCTGTACATCTTACTTGGGTAAATAAAGAATGATGTTAACCTTTCCTGAATGCTGGTGTCTGTTGAGTTTGAGAAAATCCTATAAAGGAGAAAGAGCTGCAGTGTGTAATTAGCTCCCAGGTGCTCGATAAGGGCCTGTTCTTCCTGTGCCGGCTGGTCAAGATCAAGGGCGCTGCTGCTGCTGCTGCGCTGTTGAAGGCTCCTTCCCGGTGTTAAGGTGATGAGATCTCTCTTCTGCTATCTGTCTGAATTACTTCTGGGCTTGACAGCGATGGGGACTCATTTGATAGCAGCTCAGAGACTTTGGATATCTTATTTCCCTTCAGTTGAACCTACCAGTCTTGAATTGTTGAATATTTTCCACTTTGGGCCGTGTGTGTAGCAAACCCGCCAAGTTTGTGTTCAGTTCCTGATGTTAGTCTGGGACTGTGCAGCGTGGAACAGGCAGCTCACCCTCTCTGTGCCATCTTTCCTGGTCTCTGTTGCTAGACAAAGAAAACAAAACTGTGTTGTAGGGTTGTTATGAAGGTGAAATGAGACGATTAAAAAAAAAAAAGAGCTGACAGGTGGTTTTCTTCTCAATACCTTTCTCCAAATCTAAGACAGTGTTTTCTCAGTTTTAACTCTGTTGACATTTTGATCTAGATGATATCTAGGGTGGGGCACCGTCCTGTGTATTGAAGGGTGTTAGGAGTATCACTGACTTCCTTGGCAGATGCCAATCGCACCCCACTCTACTTTGTCACCCAAAGATTCCTCCAGATAAATTTGGCCCTTAACACTGACGAAAACGTGCTTATGAAAAACTGCTGTCAGATTTTCTCTTTATGAAAACTTGGTGTAGAATAGTACTTGGAAGGCATGGGTGATGTGAATTTAATAATTGCTTTTACATGTAATGAATAAATTGTATAATGGCATTGCTTGCCCCACTCCCAATTCATCGAGTTGCTGATTGAAAAAGTGCTTTTAAAACTTCAGCCCAGCCATCTCCTCATTCTTTTTGCTGGAAAGCAGCATTAAATGCTTTAGGATGATTTTGAAAACAATAGTAGAAATGGTGTCCTAGGATCCTAGATCACAACAAAAGAACTGAGATCCTAAGACAACCACAAATACCCCAGGAATAAGCCCCAAACTTCAATGTGTCCTCAGTCATTCACATTTGGGGTGCGTGACTTATGTATTTGATTTGACATTTTAGCTTCTATAATTTTTCCCTGTTTGTGAGTGATTGGAATGGAACCCAGGCCTCTTGCAATCTAACACAAGTGCTCTGCCACTGAGCTACTTCCCCAACCCTAATTTTATAAACTTCTTAAAAGTTTTCTGCTTTGAAGATGTATACCCATGGATTGTCAGAGGGATGGAAAGAAAATTTCTTTTTCAGTTTTTCTAGAAAAACCGCATCTTTGACATAATTCTAACAGAAAGAAACGTACACGTTTGTTACTGGTTCTTGGGTAATGGTATTAGTTATATTAAAAATACTGCATGTAGGGCTGGAATTATAGCCCAGTGGTAGAGCACTTGCCTAGCATGTGCGAGGTACTGGGTCTGATTCTCGACATCACATATAAATAAACAAATAGGTAAATAAATAAAATAAAGGTCTATCAATAATTAAAAATATATTTTAAAAATACTGCATGTAGCCGGGTGTGGTGGCACATACCTGTAATCCCGTCACCATCAGTTTGAGAGGCTAAGGCAGGAGGATTGTGAGTTCAATCCTCAGCAATAGTGAGGTACTTAGCAACTCATTGAGACCCTGTCTCTAAATAAAATACAAAATAAGTCTGGGGATGTGGCTCAGTGGTTCAGTGCCCCTGAGTTCAATCCCTAGTACTCCAATCCCCCCAAATATACAGCTTAATAATGTAACGGCTACTATTCCTTTCCTTGAACTTTCAGTTTCCTGGCTTCTCAGAATAAGCCTATGGTGAGGTTCTGTTAGGCTTTCTTCTCCCTGTTCATTTACTAGATAAGGAAACTGAAGTGAAGAAGCTAGGTGACTAGCCCAGGACTACCTAGCTCACAAATATTAGTTTGGCTACTAGTCATATTTTATTCAGTTGATTATAAGACTGGATCCACAACATCAGGAGTTGGCAAACTGTGGCCCACAGGCAAACAGCTGGCCTGTTCTCTAGTTTTGTAAATAAAGTTTTATTGCAACATGACCACTTCTTCCTATCTGTGCTGTTCTCTTGCTACAGAGTGTTTGCAACAGAGCCACAGGAAACGATCAGCCTGAACTGTTTACTACTATATGGCTCTTCACCGAAAATGTCTGCATACCTGTACGAGAATATTCTCATCCATATGTATGGCCTAGAGAAAATAAAAAATAAATAAATAAATCTCCCAAATCCCATAAATTTAAAAATGCAATTTAGTTAAAATTCATTTTTATACATTGAGACTCTTAAGTATTTCTTCATGGCATACACGGTGGTAGAATGGATGTTAAAACATTTATAGTACAACCCTCTTCCTCAGGGCATTCCCAACAATTCTACCCAAGAAAGGGAGAAGGAACAGATAAAGTTGTTGAATACATGAAACATGGGAGTGAATGTGGCAAGACAGGTTGATAGACTTGTCAGAGAGTATGCAATTAAGGTCTTGCAGAAATGAAAAGTGAGGGTGGACGGTCTTACTCTCAGTGTGGTGCTTGTCGTCCTTGCCAAATTTGAACATAATACTCTAAAAGTTTCCATTCTTCCTGCTGCTTTTCTGCAACAGGTTGGGAAAAGTAAGTGATTTCTTTGATAGAAAACATATTATAGAAAGCACCCAGCAAGCAAGTCTGGTGGCGCATGCCTGTAATCCCAGCGGCTTGGGAGGCTAAGGCAGGAGGATCTCAAGTTCAAGGCCAGCTTCAGCAACTTAGTGAGACCCTGCCTCAAAATTAAAAAAAATATAAAGGGCTGGGGATGTGGCCCAGTGGTTTAATTACCTCTGGGTTCAGTCTCTAGTACCAACAGAGGAGGGGGGAAGGAAGGAAGAAAAAAAGAAAAGAAAGCAAGCAGTGTGTGGGTTTTCTCCTTAGATCACAGCAGGTCAAGTTTGAGAAGGGGGAGACCAAGAAATGAGTTTCTTTTGTCAAATCCGAAATTATGCAAATTCTTCAAAAAGAATTAGAGGAAATGGGTATGGCTTTAATTGGTTTCATGGCTTTATCGCTTTTTAAAAAAAATAGTCACTTTGCCCACATTATCCTCTGTTGCTTCTGCTGAACATTGTAGACACTCCCTGAAGTTTAATGAGATCTTGGAGGAGAGTCACCACAAATGCCATTCTCGAATATTTTCGAGAAGTGGTGTTATCTTAGGCTAAAAGGGTGTTACACTAGACTGTCCCTTATTAGGAGGATTCTCTCCACCACACAAGCCTCTCTTTATCTGAAATGACTGACAGGTGAAGCCCTGAGCTCACACGAAGTCCGCAGACCTACTTATTTAGTGTATACTAAACCAGAGGTGGCCTAGTTTTGTTTTTTTTTTTAAAGGCTCATGTATTATGCTGAACTTTAGTGAAACGGAAATTCTTTATAATTACAGTTTTGTCCCCTGGTAAAACTAATAACACTGTGCACGGCATTTTTATTATTGACATTTCCTTCTAGGCCGTCTGGAGTGAAGAAGTTGGGGCTGCTCCTAGGATGGGTCACCCTGCTCTCTAGCTTCTGTTTGGGCGTGGCCTGAGCGTCTGTGGATCCAGACAGGAAGGGTCTTTTCAGTGCATCATTTCCCGTGGGGTGTGGATGGGCGATGTTTGTGGTTTAGAACTTGTGATATAGGATCAGGTCACAAGGACTGATTTCAGACGGTGCAGCGTGGGGCTGGAGGTGTAGCTAGAGTGCCCACGTGAGCCCTGGGTGGCCCTCCTCGCACTGCAAAATAAATAAATAAATAAGTTAATTAATGGAAAACTTAATTTGGGCCCTGGGGATTGGTTGTAGAGCACATGCTTCAAATGCATGAAGCCCTAGGTTAGGTCTGCAGCACACTGGTGTACACATGAGTGCGTGTGTGTGTGCGTGTAATGCATGCACTACACACACACACACACACACACACACACACATACTGTACCATGCTTGAATGCTGGTAGGGGATCAGCACATGTCAGTGGCTACACAGTCACACTTGTAGCTGTCCTGTGACCTTCAAGGTCTTTAAGGGCATCTACTCCTGCCCTTCTGACTCTTCTAATTATAGACTCGAACCACACTGTTCATTAAAGTCGTGTCTATTTCAGACTCAGAGTTAGTCTGGTTGCCTGTCAGACCCCAGCGCCTATAGTGTATTGTTAAACGAGCGGATGTTCTGATATTTCTTCAAGGAATTTCCTGCTTGCAATTTCCTCATTGCACAGGTTTATCTTAACATTCCAGCTCTGGTGGTATATATTCCCTCCATTGTTGCAAAAACAAAAAAATCAATCTATTGTTCTTCAGATACTTGTGGCATGCCATGGGGCTGAGAAGGGACTGGGGCAGGCCCTGGTTGGGCAATGCCATGGTAACAGGTTAGGAGGTTTCAGAGACCAGAGCCTGTGCTGCCTGTGTGTGCAGGTGGAGATCAGTGAGTGCAGTCACTGGAGCCTGCTCTTGTGGGGAAGAGGCAGTTATTTAAGAGTTTCAGCTATGAAGTCTAGAAACTTAGATTTCTCATAGACACACTTGCTCCAGGAGCGCCTTGACCTTGGATAACTTGAAGTCCTTGACTATTCCATCTTTTCCTTCCTTTGATGGGGATAAATACTGGCCTCATGCATAGCTCCTTGCAAAGGTGTTACAAGCCCAGCGCTGGGTCTTGCTGGTCAGTACATTCTAAGTGTTAGTTTCCCCTAATTGAATTGCATTGGGACCCTGTCTGCCCTCAGTGGCCTAAGGTACAGAAACTTGGAAGACCCAGGAGGGAGTTTGGCTTATCCTGCCATCAGGTGTTTTTTTTTAAAATGATTTTCTAATTCTTCCTGGCCAGCAAGTTCTCATCTAAGGCTGTTGGAGAATTAACTAGTTCCTAGGGGTCTTAAAATGTCACTGTGGCTTCCAGACACATCTGAGTTATTCTTAAGAGCACCTTGCCTGGTAGGAATCCATTTTGTTATATTTGTTTAAATTATGTTACAGTGCATTGTGGATGTGTAATCTGTTTTCAAAATGGTATTATCTGCCCCCATATTGATCAACGCCACATCTTATACTTGCTTATCTCAGCTTCCCATATGGTCAGACTCCAAAGCCAGACCTAGAAGGGTCCCGCTAACTCATTAACCTCCTTGACACCAAATACAAACCTCCCAGAGGGGGACTCGCTACGGGAGGCTGAGGGTTTAAAATCTCTTTCTGCCCCGTTGCTTTTTCCTGAGACCTGGTGATAGGTGTTAGATTTGGTGCAAGTTTCCACAACACGGGAGGATTTGTCCTGGTTGGGTTTGTGTTGTCATTTGAAAATTATGACTCAGTTCTTTGAGAAATAATTAAGTTGAAACCCAGAAAGGAGCCCTTTATTGTCATCTCAGCCCTCAGCAAGCCTGCCCTGACATGGGGGCCGTGTGAAGCAGAAATTTTGCAAAAACTGGAGCAGGCAGGCAGTGCTTAAGTTCATGGAAGCCAAAACTGTGATTCAACTTGAGAACATGATTGTGTGTCTGTCTCTAGGCTGTGAAGGGATCCAGGAGGGACCAATGGGGAGAAAAGAAAGGAAATAAATGCATCTGTAGGAAAATCAACTTTTTCACTATGTCCTCATCCTGACATAGTGTGACCATTTTGCAGAGAAAACTCTTTGGAAGAGCGCCTCGTATTTGGAGTCTGAAATGTTCCAAGTTGTTCCCACGTAAAGCAGAAGTTGTCCTGCGTGTTAACCAAGTTCTCTGTGCTTTCTGAAAAATCATAGAAATTCCTGTTGGATTGACAGCCTGGGCAAAGGTGCTTTCTAAAACTTTAGGTTAGAGGCTTTGGTAAATGACAAAAGTGCTTCAATGTCCCAAGGGATAAAGCGCCAGATTGAGACTTAGAAAGTTGAGCTCTTGAGATATCTGTCAGTGTGTGGAAGAAGGATGATATGTTGAAGACAGTGAAGTTCAGGGCTGTCACTGAGTCCTGGTTTGCCATTGGGCATCAAAATGAGTGGATAATAGATCCCTACAAGTTTTTCTGTTTTCAATAGAGATGAATGTACGAGCAACACTTGAATGATGTGGAAGACTGGAGTAAGAACAACGTAAATTCCTTAAGTTAAAACCTGGCAGAGGAGGCTGGGGCTGTGTAGCTCAGTGGCAGAATCCTTGCCTAGCATGTGAGGCACTGGGTTCGATCCTTTGCACCACATAAAAATAAATAAATAAAATAATAATAATAAAAAAGAATTGCTATAAACAAAC
This sequence comes from Marmota marmota marmota, assembly GCF_001458135.2. Classification (NCBI taxonomy): domain Eukaryota; kingdom Metazoa; phylum Chordata; class Mammalia; order Rodentia; family Sciuridae; genus Marmota; species Marmota marmota. The sequence goes on from NW_025999941.1 coordinate 14,531,414, forward strand.
AAAACCCAGCATGATAGAGGGGTAGGGGTGTTCAGTGGTAGACCATTCACTTAGTATGCAAAAGGTACTAGGTTTAATACCAGTACCCTCTCCACCCTGCAAAAAAGATTTGGTTGCAAAAAACCCCACAGTGCTGTGCATGAGAAAAAGACACTAATGTTGGCTTCTGTAGAAAGAAGTAGATCCTGGCTGGGTACAGTGACACACACACCTTCATCCTAGTAGCTATTGAGGAGGCTGAGGCAGGAGGATGGCAAGTTGAAGGCCAGCCTGGACAACTTAATGAGACACCCTGTCTCAAAATGATAACGAAAAGTGTCTGGGGATGTAGCTCAGTGGTAGAGTGTCCCCGGGTTCAATCTCTACTACAACAATTAAAAAGAATAAAAAGATATGGGTCCTGATCTCCATCTCCCCCACCCCATTATTAGATTTTTACTATTACCGAATGCATTTACAGCCATAATGAGACTCTGTAACTATTCATTATTTATTTTTTAAAACATGGGTGGAAGGAGAGGATTCCCTAGTTCTTAAAAAAAAAAAAAAAAAGGGAGACTTGATACACTACTGAGTTCTCTTTTGTTTAGTAAATGTTTATTGACTACTTAGAGGTCAAATTGATCCAAAAATGAATCTAAAATAATTTTTTCCTCGACCTTTTCTTTTTTTTTGCAATGTTTACATCACCTCATGAGGTCGCTGGGAAAGTCCTGGAATGTGTTTCAAACTCTGGGTGGGGAATTACTGTTTAGAAGTTGTCAGCCAGTGTCACTAGGTGATAATTCCCCTCTGTGTGAATGTCATGGTTACAGTCTGCTTTTTTTCTTTTTTTTTCCTCTAAAAGAACAATTATATTCCAGAAATTTCCTAGTGCATTTAAAAACAGCTGGGTGAAAGTCATTTTAAATCCCCAAATCCAACACATTAGTTCTTTTATGCATTTAATTAAGCAGAAGTTAAAATAAATTAGAACAGAAGACATTCAGTGCTGATTGTTGAATCAACAAAGCAAGAAACAGCCTAGCATTACCCCACCGCAGATGTCTGTCATTCAGTGCTGGTGCCCTAGAAATCTGCATCAACTCTTAACATTTTTTGAATAATGATTTCTTTTCTAGTAAAAAAAAAAAACTGGCACATGATGTACTGTGGGCAATGTTCTTTAGGAAACTATTGTATCACTGGGTGTGCACATATGTTTGTTGTGTGTGTAATTTGTTCTCTCTCTTGATACCTTTCCATGGCTGACCGGATAACTTTGTTTTTGGAGGATGGGGGAGGGATAAGCAAGATTGACAAGTAAATTTGGGTATTTTTAATGGAAGTGACTCCCCGTGATGGTTTTGTTTCTTGCATTCTCAAGGACAGAATGAGTTGGAGTTTAATTTTTAATTTAATGCCAATAATGTACTGTTTGTTGCAAAAAAGGTTGAGTAAAAACACATCATCTCAAAACTGGGCCCTGGATTCATGTCACCCATGGATATCATTGTTAGTATTTCTGTGCAAAGACTTTTCCCCTTGCGTGTGTGTACTTTTGGCTAGTTTCTTAGGAACAAATATGCTTTCTAGATAGTCCTATGTCTTTTTCCCTCTTTAATATCATGATTGCTTTACTATTTCTTACTGCTTTCCATACAATCAGGGAGAGGACTGAGGGTATGACTACTGCTTTAGTTCAAACAAGATTTGCTTTAAGATTAGGATAATTTTGTGGACGTAGCAACTTTGGAGGCTAAGGCTGGAGGATTGCAAGTTTGAAGCCAGCCTCTGCAATTTAGTGAGGCCCTGAGCAACTCAGTGAGACCCTGTCTCAAAATAAAAAAATTAAAAGTGCTTGGGCGGATGTGGCTCAGTGGTTAAGTGCTCCTGGGTTGGATTTCTAGTGTCCTTTCCCCGCAAAAAAAGATTGGGATAATTTTTGTAGCTGGGCAGTGGGAATATGAGGGTTCATTATATTCTGATGCTTTGGCCCACAGTTTGAATTTCCCTTAATAAAAACATTTTGTGTGTCACCCAGTCATGAACTTCTCCCAAGGTCTACACATTCACATCTATGTCCTTCTTACTCTTGCAAGCTGAGTTTCCGTCCATTGAGCATGAACCATTAATTCAATCAATATCCTATAGTCTGATGCCTCTGTCCTCAGACCATTCTTGTCAATGGATGAAAATTTGTTGGATCATCTTCTTCAGGAGAACTTGTAGGTTAAAGTTTTATTCTTTTCATAACCCAGCAAAGACTCTTGAATCCTGGTAACCAAAGAGATTGGCTGGTATTTTACTTACTTAACTGAACAATAATCAGAAATGTAGGAAAGTTATTAAAGTCTATGAAATTGTTAAAATGTCTGGGTACTTTGTTGTAATTCAAGTGCATCGTGTAGTTTCACTCACATACTCACACACACGCTCATATACACACCCACACGCACCATGCACACACACAGAAGTTTCGTCCCCTTGATGGTTTTTGTTAGCAGAGGTCTTGGATATATTTTATCATGGGATGCAGTGGCTCTTCTTTAAACATCTACTGGGAAATGGAAATTGGATAGTTCATGTTTGATCTGTCTTCCTGTGGTTTTGTTCATTTATCACCAACAATTAATTCTCATTTCTCAGCAGAGAGCTTTATTGGGCAGTAGAGTCCGAGAGAGATGGGGTGACTCTCCCATTGTGGGCCAGTGATCTCTCTCTGTTATCTCCTTTCATGCTTAGGTCACAATGATCTGTTTTGTAAGCCTCAGTCCAACTTGGGTGACAGCAGTCCATTAATGATCACTACCTCTTAGTGTGTGTAGCATGGGACAGGTGCTATGTCACATCTGCTACCTACTATATACAACTGACTCTTTGTAGTAGCCTTTGGGGAGCAGGCTGTGGTCTTTTCCCTACTTTATAAGTGAAGAAATAAGACCTAGAGAGAAAAAAAATAACTGTTTAGCTAAGTACAGATTTTTGGAGACTGTTATCAACCCATTTAGTGGCTTCGATCAAGATCCTGATGTATCAGTGATAGATTTTTAATAGATGTGCATTTCCTTCTTGATTATAATATGTGCAAATGGAAGTCCTAGATATAGGCCCATGATAAAATCTGCTTGTTGGTGACTCTGAAAGTTTCTTTTCTATCCAAGCCCTCTATAGCTAAATTTTGCCAACTTTCCATTTTCCGTCCTTAATTTGATTCAGAATAAACAAATCTCAAATGCACAGGGTCCTGGGGGCAGTAGAGTGGTTTGCTTATTCGACATATTTCTTAAGTTAGAAATTTCTGAAAATTGGCAGCCTCCTTTGATATAGAAGACTTAGACCATAAGTCAATTATAGAGAACTTACAGAGCTGGGCAAAGTGGCACACGCCTGTAATCCCAGCAGCTCTAGGTCTGAGGCAGGAGGATCACAAGTTCGAGGCCAGCTTCAGCAATTTAGTGAGACCCTGTCTCAAAAAAATAGAAAGGTCTGGGTATATAGCTCAGTGGTAGAGTATTCTTGGATTCAGACCTCAGTACTGGAGAAAAGAAAAAAAAAAGTGTGCTTAGGCAGGCTGAGAGTGGGGTTGGAAGGGGCAGGGAAATGACTGGTAGAGTTTCCATAGGCTGTTTGTATACAGCCCTTCCTCATGGATTAAAATTTATGAAAGCTGTTTCGGGAAATTCGATACCCAGGGGTACGGGCACTGCTCTTGCAAACAACATGCTGTGTGCAGAGCACAGTTTTGATGTTGAGTAGATTAGGATGCTTTATCATCATTAGGCCAACCGCACAGACCAGCCAGAAGTAGAGGCTGGGCTGGGATGAGCAGGCTGTATTCAAGCAAGCCAGGTAGGTGTGTTGTGTTAAAGGTGGATATAAATGACTGTTGCTGCAAAACCAACAGAAAACTCCTCTAAATATCCGGATGGGTAGTTTGATGCGTTTTGTAAAATGAAGGAAGGGCTAGATCTTTAAGTTTGGTCCAGGGAAGACATAATCAATAGGTGTTTGAGCATGTCTGCTTATTCGTCTACAAGCACTGTCATCTAAATACACAAGGGGGAAGAAGACAGGTGTGAATGGAATTGGCACATATACCCTGGTGTTTCCCCTCATCCTCCCCCTCCCCCACCTTATTTTTAAGAAGTGTACTTCATGGTAGCTTTTCTCTTCTGTCTTTGCATCTTTGATTGCTCCAGCTCAAAGTCTCTCCAAACCAGATTGCTACCTCCTTGGTAAAAATTATTCAATAATTTGGTGACAGGCAAGGTGGCACAAAGCTTATCATCTCAGCTATTCTGGAGGCTGAGGCGGGAGGATGGTGAGTTCAAGTCTAGCCTGGGCAACTTAGCAAGTCCCTGTCTCAAACAAACAAACAAAAGCCAAAAATTCTTTGATAGAAAGCTCAAAGTGAATTTCCCATATTGGTTTCCAGGTATCTCATTTGTAGAAAGAGTCACAATCCTGTTATAAACCATGTCCCATTTGGATCATTATCAAATCAACCCCAGATTCACCCATTTTCTTTATGGTTATTTGACTAAAACATTTTGTTTTCCAAAAGTAGATGCTTATTGTAATAGCCAGTGTCCTCTTTCACACCCCCAAATTTTGGAGGACTTCCAATGCCTACCCCTCATGAAAGATCCTATAAAATACATTCATTTTTCTTTTTTCCTTTCCTGAAGGCTTCTCTGAAATAATGGATATTCCCCTCTCCCTACAGTGAAGACAATCATCCTAAGTTCAGTGTATCTGAGGTGGAAGGGGAGAGAATATCCAGTCTGTGGGATTGCAGACACGAGCCCGTGCCACGCACAGTGAAATTGGATAGTTTGCAAATCGTGCTGCCTTAGGGATGGATGTACATACAAACTCCCAAATGGTACATTAATTGATTTTGATTATATGACTGATTCCAAAGCTGGAGCATTTCAAACTGTTTTCAAACTAATGGCTGCTACATTTGGCAAGGAGCCCAACCGCGTGCCGGGTTCATTATAAAAGGAGATCTTGACAGCCCATCAGGGGGACAGAATGCATGCTAGGTTTCCGAGTACTTGCTCAGTTTTGGAAGACTTTGTATTGTTCTTCCTTAAAAGGCTCCAGAAATTTAGCATCCCCATCTCCCGCAAGAGCCAGGCCTGCATAGGGCAGAGTGACCCCGGTAAGAACAACAAGACCTTTACCATTTGGGCGTTAAGGTCCACTGATTAGATTCCAGCTGAGGTGCAGGGGTTTCAGTGGAATTGGATGGGAAGTCGAGGGTGATCCTCAGGAGGAGTAAAACCTGTGACACCTCGCCTACTTCCCTGTGTCCCACTTTTTCCTGACCTGCCTGGTTACTGGGACATTTGTCTCTGTTTTCATTTTTGATTGTCCCCTTCAGCAATTTACTAATTAGACATTAAAACTTCTATCCTCTCGATCCCAATGCCAAGTGGATGAGCACAAACCGGTTGAGCTAGAAAAGAATGAAGGCAGATCTGGTGAGCACAGACTGATAACCAGAGCCAGAATGGGTCACCCAGGCAGGGTGGCCGACGTCTGGTGAGTGCCAGTCAGCTTGTCCGAGTGCAATTATTATCAGCTCCTCTTTCTGTGGTTAGAAGTGTCCATGGACAGTTAATGACGAGGCCACCCTAGAGCCAGCATCAGTGCAGGGAGCAGGGTGGTTGAGCGGGAGAGGACCTCATCTTACGGGGGTAGCTGGCAGCCTGCTCCAACATCCTTGTCACCGGTGAATGGTGACATTCACTGTTGCCCCAGATGAGTTTCAGAGAGACCAGAAGTCTGGATTTTTAGGTGAATGTCCTGGTTTTAAATGTCCAGATTAAAAAATAAATAAATAAAATAAAAGGTTGGCAGTTATCCAGTTTTATAAAAGCACCAGCCAAATATGTCTATGATATTTTGGTTGATTGGAATGAAGCTTTCCACTCATGCCTTTTAAAAAAAAGGAGAAACCAGGAGATGAAGGGGGAAAATGGGATGTCATGGAGATCCGAGCCTTTGACAAGGACTGCGGTACAATGGTGAGCAAGGAGACTGTTCCTATATGCTTCTTTTTTTTTTTTTTTGGTATTGAGGATTGAACCCAGTGGCATTTAACCACTGAGCCACATCCCCAGCCCCTTTTTAATATTTATTTAGAGACAGGGTCTTGCTCAATTGCTTAGGGCCTCACTAACTTGTTGCGGCTGGCTTTGAACTCATAATCCTCCTGCCTCAGCCTTTTGAGCTGCTGGGATGACAGGCCAGCACCCCCCTCCCGCAACCTCTTGTAGCCCTTTCGGATAGTGAGGTGGTGTTGGTGTTTGATGTCTAGTGTAAGTGGATGGGGAATGGAAATCTGTGTGGAGCACATCCCATGTGCTCTGTGGGATGTGTTTAATATGTGGGAAACGAGCAATACAGAAATCATCATTTGCAAATGTGGCCTTGGCTTTTAGGCTGTGAATTTTTGTACATTTCCACAACCAGTTTAGACGAACAGCTTTGGTTTTGAGTCAAGTTGAATTAATCTTATATCTTTATGTTCTTCTAAAAAAGAGATGCAATAATGTTCAAGTTTCCTCAGAGCCATTTGTGTCTCTGCAAAATAGGCGATTTAAGGTCCATCCTATCCTAAAAGCTTTTAGCTTGTGCAAAGCTTCTTCTTCTTGTTTTTTTTTCTTTCTTTAAAAACCTTTGCTCTGTATTTAGAATAAATGGCAATCCTAGATCTGTAAAATAGGCAGTTAATAATGCCCTGGAAGCTGCCCACTGCACACCCAACCATAAAACCTGCTTGGAGGGCAAGACATGTTTGGAATATTCTTTAAGGATCAGATGCTGAAACATCACAATCAGCCGTGACCCTCCCATCTGCATGGCTAATTGCAGTCTTCATTTACCATGGGGTATTGATCTGCTTTTAGTTTGTCCTGAAGGTGACGGGATCTCAGAGATCTATTTGTGCCTGTGGGGACCAGCTTGAACTGAGCTTCTTAGAGGAAACATTGTCACAGGGAGAAGATGAGGCTGTTCCTTTCACTTTGATAGGATTTCCAATATAAGCTTCATTCCTCTCCTGCAGAATGTGGGTCGGGAAGGACTCATGACCCATGAAGTCTTCAAGGGGTTGAGGTAACTCCTGTGACATGCTTGCTACGGGCACACAGTAAGCTGTAAAGAAACAGTAGCTGTTTTGATTATTTGTTTGTTTATTTATTTGCCCCGGATTTTAATTTTTTAAAGTTCTAAATTTTGGATTAGTAATGTCATTAACTCTGAAGGAAAGTTGACAAAGGATGGGTTTCTTTTTTGTAATTATTGGGAAGTGAGCAGGTCAGGAAAACAAATGGCATAAAAGAAATTTGGGGAATAATTGGTAAAATGCAGATATGGACTATAAATTAGATCACATCGTAGCAAGGTTCGATTTCCTGAATATCATTACGATCATTACATCAGAGCACATCCTTGTTTTAAGACATTCACTTAAGCATTTGGCATGGAAGGGACATGATATCTGCAGCCTACTCTCAAGAGGGTTCAAGAAAAAGTGTGTGCCTAGAAATTTTAAAGCAGATGCTGCTAAGTATTGACAATAATGGCGTGGAGTTTGTTGGAATATTCAACCTTAAAAAAAAGATTTGGATAAAGCAGGCTGGCCAGGCAAGGTGTACCTGGTAATTGTTCCTTGTTTATTCACCAGGTAAAACTATCAGTTCAGTTCTCATAGAACTTTCTCTCAAAAGACGGGTTTGGCCAGGCATGGTGGTGCACACCTGCAATCCCAGCCTCTCAGGAGGCTGAGGCAGGAGGATCATGAGTTCAAAGCATCCTCAGTAAACGTGAGGCCCTAAGCAATTCAGTGAGACCCTGTCTCTAAATAAAGTACAAAATAGGGCTGGGGACGTGGCTCCGTGGTTAAGTGACCCTGAGTTCAATCCCTGGTATCACCACCACCAACAACAAAGAATAAAAAGATGAATTTCTCTCAATTAGTCTCCCCATCCTGCTCTTTTCCCAAACCTGCAGTTCTCCATTCCTGGAGATGGTTATTTGACAAGAGGAACTTCCTCACCACAGTTAGTGCTCCTGCTGTTTTCGTTTCCAACTCCCAGCCATAATCCTTTGTTCATGACATTATAATCATCACCACAAGTGGCTAATTGTGATGTCACAAACGGAGGATTATGACTCAAATGAGGAATAAACAGCAGGGGCGGATTAATTCCTAAGCAACGTAGAGGAAGATTCTGTTTGGTGCAAATGCCCCAGGGTAATAAAATTTAAAACAGAAAAAACACAAGTGGAAGAAGACAAAGGCGAACATATGTGATCTATTAGCCAAATTGTCTTTAAGTGGAGGCACCCCCCCAACCACTTCCTTTTTACTAAATTTTCCACGTGGCAAGAATAACGTAGATAAATGTATTTGTTTTCAAAGCTCAAGGTGTCTTGCTGACTAATTACAGGGATGTCACACCTGGGCTGAAAAGTGGGTCACTGTGGAGCCATTGAGGTGTTTCCATTTTCCATAAAGTTGGATTGCTCGGTGCCTTCAGCATTGCAAAAGTCAGCCGGTAAAGATCAGCGTGATGGCTGCAGACAGCTAGGCTGATAATTGACAGCAGTCCAGACCTGGAAGTCCTGGGTGAGGCCAGCAGTGCCAGAATGACATCCTTAGCTCAGGACAGTTTTCTGAATGGGTTACATACACATGAAACACGGGTAACAGCTGTTGCTGTGGATTGGCCCCCAAATTAGTAGTCAGTTCTCCCTGGGACTATAATTTTCAATTCCAAGTCGAAGGATGCATTTTTCCCCCCGTTTTAGGAAATATGTGGTTCCTATACTATTCAGTTAACCAAGCATCCAAATTCTCCTCTTCAAGTGACACTTAACAGCTCCTTTATCCCTGAGGGTTATTTGGCGGTCTCAGGAGTACTCTTAAGTTTGTGGCCTTTTTGAAAACCATGGTCTCAGTAGCCAAACTAAATTGGAAATCCCTTGGAGTTGTTTTCCTCTTCCTGGGACATAGCGTCCCCTTGTTCTGTCCATTATATTTAGTTCTTTTCTCATGCTCTCTTGAATTATGACTTAACCTCCGCTTGGAGCCTTGGGAAACATCCGCCAAAGACTTGGGGCTACGGTCTGGCATTAGCAGTGGAAGAACTAAACCCACATCTTAGAAACATGGTAAATTGAGTTCATCAAGAAGCCTTTCCATTCGAGTCTAGGCATTTAATAATAACCTTTATGCACAAAGTAGAAATTATGTGATTATGATCTTGGGGCTGTGATTAGAATGTGTTGCTATATTGGTAACATTTAGAAATATGTGACTTTATCCAGTGGCTTAGATAAAGCAGTTCTGTGGTATCGGCAGCATGGCTGGAACATGGCCTCTGGTTTGAGGTTCCCTGCAGGCAGAACAGCCACGGGAAAGTCATGGTCCCGTTGGTCACTGTTTTCTATGGGAAGAGTCTGGTTGCTCACCATCGTAATACCCCGTGACAGTTGGCTGTTCTTTGTAGTTGAACTTACGTTGAGATTCTCACTTTGGGTATTCTGAATGGAGCATTTGTGGCCCTTTAAAAAAAAACAAAAACAGTCATTTTGGTGTGAGTGCCAGAGGGGCTCTGTCTCAACACATGATAGGAGCTCTCAAACCGGGTATAGTTTGGTATTGTGGGAAGTCTATATCACCCAGTGCTGGGAAAAACGCACACTGTGACCTCTGATCCTTAGGTTTTATACAACTTCATTCAGGAGCCACCCCGGCTGGCCAAAGCTTAGCAAATGCTTACAATGATTGCATTGCCATGTGTAATAGCCCAGAGCAGTTTCAAAGCCAAGAATGAGCAATAGTGACTAGTATAGAGCGAAACTTGCCTCTAAGTTTTCAAGCAGCTTGGAGTTCTGAAGTAGTTAGGTTGGGGAACCAGGTTTTAGAAGAAGCAACAGAGGGTGGTGAATATGACCATGATCTTTGTCATCAGAAGCACTTGGGTATGAGTTTCCCTGCCTCTGGGGACCTATCTGGTTTCTGGAGATGGATTCATCTCCCCGGACGCCCTCTTACTCTTTTTTTTTTTTAACACACGAGCACCTACCCACATTATCACATTGTCAAAATTCAGGGAGAGAGAAGGGCATGTGAAGAATTGGACAAAAATGTCTGCATTTACTAAATTGAGAATTTGAAATGATCAGTGGGGGCAGGAGGAATGCCAGGCAGGGAGACGAGCATACGCAGGCAGACACGTGGACAGAGAAGGATTCCACGCAGGGCCCTGTGATGGAGAGGTTAGAGTACCAGAAAGGAAGGTCTGGGTCTGGGATGCAGTTCATGGCAGTGTGTGCTTTTAGCATGCTAAGGTCTTGAGTTCATTTCCCAAACGTGTGCATGCACACATGCACATATAAACACACACAAAAGAGAAAGGAAAAGAAAGCAAGGCTCAGGAGGTCTGAGCATCGAGAAGGTTTGATTAAAATTAGGAGTGCTTATAGTCCCCTTGGGGATCTGACTCCCCCATCGTGTCATTGAACCAATTCAAGGATGCAGGCACTAAGTTAGTGGTGCAGGGTATTTATTGGAGGTTAATGTCTGATACAGAAGAAGGAGTCAAGATTGGGCAGGAGAGCCTCAGAATAGGATGCAGATGTAACCGTCTCAGAGCCACGGTTCCCTGATAGGTGACTCCTCTGAGTCCACTTGGGCAGCCTTGGGGCTGGGGATGAACTTTGATGTGACCCCAAATGTTGCTTGGATCCTGCAGGCTCCTTACCGTGGAGCAACAAGTTCTTTCTTTAAAGGGAGCAGCAATTGCTGTCCCTCTAGGGCTGCATGTCAGTTGGGGCTCCTAGCTTATCATTTCTAGCACAGCGTCATGTTTATTGCTTTTTCAGCATTTTATCAATATTAATAAAAAATTTGCATGGTTCATTTCGGTCCCCAGAGTGTGGTGTCTGTCAGTCTCGGATACTGGAGCTTAGATGTGGGCATTTCTTGGCAGCCTGCCCGACAATGTGTCAGGTCTCTTACTGCCACCGCCTCTCACTTGGGCTTGGAAAGATTAGATACCACGTGTTGGGCTGTGAGCAGCAATGCAATCATTGTAAGCATTTGCTAAGCTTTGGCCAGTGCCGTGCATTTTGGTGAGTGGCTAGTGTATGATTTCTCATTCCAGAAGTCCATTCTGGGAAGGGACTGGCTTTTATTGGAAGGATGCATGCATACATTTCCACCTGATGAATGAGGAAACCAACCTTGAGAGAGCTTAAGACATTTAAGACGCTTCAGGAGTGGCAAAGAGGAGACCTCAGCTCTCTGGCAGGATCCCACCATGCCTGCCATCTGAATTGCTCTGCTATCGGGTGGCAGATAGAAGTGGGAGTTAGTGAGAGAACAGAAGGAAAATTTGACCCACACCTGCCCTCCGATACTTCTCATTGTTCTCTGTGCCAGAGTTAATGGCCTTTTAAAACTGGCCGGTGCCATTAATAGCTGGTGAGGCTGTGGGGAAATGAGTCACCTTAGATGTCACCAGTGGCGACTTACAACTGGTATAGTGTCTGTGAAGGGACTAGGCTGTGTCCATTGCAGTAGAGAGATATATCCTTTGATCTGGCAACTCTGCCCTCCAGGTGCTTACCTTACGGAGGTGCTTGTCCACAAGTATAAAATGACTCATGTCAAAGTTAGTCGTAGCAGCAGTGTTTGGATTTGGGGAAAAAAAAAATTGGAAGCAACCTGACAGCCCATTAATTGGGGCAGTTTTAATAAATTATGCTCTGCTAAATAGCAGCATATGTGCAGCTGTTACAATTAGCAAAGCATCTCCCTATGAACAGATACATATGTTTACCCATATATCTATCCATATCTATTTCCCCGAGATATCTTGTTAATGGGGGTGGGGAGCAAAGCTTACAACAGGATCTAGATGAGGGTAAATTTCTATGGGATTTACATATGGGTTTCGCTGAGTAGTATTGGGAAAGATGAGGGAAGAGGGTCTAGTTTGTATTGTCCGTCCTTTTCTACCTGTGATGTTGATTTTTTTTAATTGTATATGCACGCATCATCAATTCAAAACAATAAATTAACAGGTCTCCAAAACCCACTAACCCCAAATGAATCAGTCATTGGTCATTAGGACCCAGAAAAAGATGATTCATAGTTTACCACTTAGATAACATATACCATAAACCAGCATTTGTTTCTTTCCCATCCAGAGCAGAACACCTGGGTGATTTGCCTTCAAGTTTGGCAGAGATGTTGGGAATGGTTTGACTTGAAAGTCTTATTTGGAATTTCCTTTAGGGCTTTCAGTGACACCCTATGTAAGTCCTTGCCCTGGAACCCAGATGTGCAGTGGTAGTCCTATTCAGGGTAAGAGCATCATATATTCATGTAACTGTGATTGGTGATTCTTCTGGAAAGTGCTAAGGGGGAAACCCACCTTCCATATGGATTTGTCAAGGTGGTAAATAGTATTTTAGATACAGATAAGATTATTCTAAAATTTATATGCAAAAGCAACTGTTTTAGAATACCCTGGGTCCAGACATCAGGGCTCCTGGCCCTTATCGACTTAATGTGGCTTTGGGACCCTCTTGGAAGTTAACTGGTTGATACCCTTTCTTCCTTTTTAAAGCAAATGATTGCCTTGAAAAGAAAACGAAACTGTTATCTTTTATATTTATACAAAAAGTAAGGGAAATAATGAGGAGTAAGGGAAGTGTGCCTTATTTTTTAAGCAGGACTTTGTAGCTTGGCTGGTCATAGAAATCTTTTTATTAACACATTAGACAAATTCTGTAGAGGCCAATTTGCATTCACTTAAGAGAAACGCGTGGGGGTGGTATATAAATGTGCAGCAATACCTGCTTCTTTTTGGGAAATCAATTTGTTAAATAGCCCTCAGAATATGATAGCTTTGTGGTAGGATTATGACTTTTTTTGTTCCCATGTCTGTTACAGGGCTAACAGAATAAGACAGTTTAATCACATGCCATTATGTTGATAGGGGTGTGGGAAGCTCAGACGTGCCTCGGAGAGAGAGGAATTGGATGCCCAGCTTTTGCTTCTTGGCAGAGGCCTGTAATTAATTCCATGGTTTAGGTATGTGCCCACCCAGCCCCGCTTCTTCTAAAGGTGTTTGCTAAACTGTAGGTGACATCACTTTGGCCACCACAAACAAGTCTGTTAAGGTGGGCTGTTAGGGAAGATGGGCTACCAAGTAAGGGCTTTATTTTGAGAGACAGACACACACACACACACACACACACACACACACACACTGACTTCCCCATGTTTCCAGCCACAGGTCTACTCTTTACAGGGGTTAGGCAGGGACCAGGATTTAGGCAGGTGTTACCCTGGAAAATGGTTTTCAATCCTCAAGCCAAAAAGGGCTTTGTGCTGGACTAGGGCTGTGTCCAGGCGTTTGTCCTCCCTCCAGGGATCTTTGAGGAGTTACAGCTGATAAAGCCAGAGCTCATCAAGGCTCTCTTTTTTCCTCTTCCCCTCCATCTTTCCGGAGACTCAGAGGCCACCAGCTGTGGCAGCGGGGTCTCAGCTTTGTCAGTGATTAGCTGCGCTGCAGGGAAGGCTCTCTGTGTTCTGGGAAGCTCTTTGGTGGATTGGAGCCCTCTAATCTGGCCCCTCACCGGGCAGGATGCAGGCAACTCGAGGAAGAGAAAGCATCCAATAGCCCACCACCCCCTTGTGTTTTCCATACCAAAGGACTTAGCGTTTGTGTTTGCAAAATTCAATTGTCAGTGCCCTTGTCAGCTGCTGCTTTAAATTCTGTGTCCTTTGCCTGTTTCTGGGTCACTGCCTAGTCAATGGTAAACACTTCCATATCCCAGCTTTCTTTTTCTGGGTGACTTGGTGTGTGAGCCTTGTCGGTAGCAGAAGCTTAGATAGGGTGCCTTGACCTTGACCTGTCTGCCACGTTCATATTTGTCCTGTCTCTCTTCTCAGCACATCAGGAGAAATATCTGAACATGTCCAGTGTGATCTTGAACCGGACAGAGAGGGCAGAGGTTGAGGAAGTTTGGCAATGATTTTGCCCTGGGCCAAGGAGCTGGTATCCCTGAATCACACCTTACTTCTCATGAAGGACTGTTCTTACTGTAATATTTTATCACTCCAGACTTTATGTTCTAGGAATGAAAATTATACTCACTATTAGCTGAAGGAAAACATTTTTGGCAATTCATATTTGGAGCTGCTAATCACAAACATCCCTAACACCATCCCGAAGCCATTTGGTGATTGGAATTACCAATTTTTTGGGCAGTGATTCATGTGTGCAGACACCTATGTGTATACACATACATATGTCTTTTTTTAGTAGGTCTTACAAAAAATTCTAGAAGGATTTTCAGTGAAATGTGGATACATATTTATGATGGTCTGAGTTAAAATGTAGACTGTGTGGCATGTATGAAGTTCATTTTAGAGGGTACCATGTTGGTCAGGTTTTTGTTGCTGTGACCTAAATACCTAACAGGAATAACTGAGAAGAGGGGCTGGGGTTGTGGCTCAGTGGTAGAGCGCTCACCTACCATGCGTGAGGCACTGGGTTCAATTCTCAGCACCACATAAAAATAAATAAAGATATTGTGTCCAACCAAAAAAATAAATATTAAAACAAAGATGTTATTTCCACCTAAAACTAAAATATAAGAATTAAAAAAAAAGAATAACTGAGAATAAAAAAAATTAACTTGGGCCCACTGTCTCAGAAGATCAGTCCATGGTCCACCAACTCCATTGCTTTGGGCCCAAGATGAGGCAGAACATCATGGTGGAAGGGTGTGGTGGTGGAAAGCAGCTCATGTTAGCAGGGAAGCAGAGCCAGGGAGAAGAGATAATCCCTTAGGACATGCCCCTCCTCAGTGACATCCCTCCTCCAGCCACCCCACCTGCCTACTATTACCACTCAGTTGTCTATTCTGATTATTAATCTATCAAATGGATTAATCCACTGATGAAGTTACAACTCTTATACTCACTTCTCCTCATCATTTTTTTCTGGAGACAGCTCACATCTAAACCATACCAAGAGCTCCGGGAGAGTGGGAGGAAGGAAAGGAGAGAGGGATTCTTTTGTAGGGCAGCTAAAATTGAGAGTAAGAGGCCCATGTGGCTGGGAGGATCTAATCTCTGCTCTAGGATGCTGAGGACTATGGTGTCTCTGGAAATTGGGGCAACACAGCTGGAAGTGTCAAGGGAAAATGTGAATTCTGGACATCGATTTGTTTCTCTCAGGTGCATTTCTGTATAGCCCAGGTGCAGTGCCATTAGGAAGTCCAGTCTTTAGGAAGAGAACAGACTAGCAGGCTCATCACAGTGAAGGCAAGAACTAGCAGTCTGTCTCACTCGGAGCGTGATCATCCCCATCACCTAAATGCATGGATCCCAGAGACTCAAGTCTCCGTCGACTTCTGTTTATTTTCTACTGGAGGCATTTCGGGAGTCTCAGCTTATATTCTGATAATTTTCTAGGTAGGAAGCTCTTCATAGGGCTCAGAGTAATGTTCCTCTCAAGAGCTTTGGACACAGCATCAGGCAAGGAAGGGGCACATCTTCTTGCAAATCCCACTGTACTTTCCGTTTGCTGCCTGCTTCCATGTCTTTGCCTCCTCTGGGTGCCCTCCAAGCCCTCCCCTGGGTTAGGTGATGAGCCACAGTTTCACCAGACTTCATTCTGGCATTAACTGCAACCAGGCGATGGGCCTTACTTGTTGTGACAGTGTCACCAGCTCTCACTGTAGGTGAGCAGATGGCTTGGAATGCAAAGCAGCGATTCCTGTGGTTATCACTTCTTGGAAGTTCTGAGACCTCCAGGTTCTTCAAGGCTACTGAACCCAAGAAGGGATTGGGGCAGGGATGGCAGAGACTTCCCAAAGGGGAAGCGCCACATTCCTTTCTGACTGTTCCTGCTTCTCTCCAGGACAAAAGGTAAGTGCCTAGCTGTCCCTGTGCTCGATGGGCACGTGTTATATAGCAGCTTTTATATAGCTGTTATATAGCAGCTGTTTTGGGACCCTCTCTGCCTTGATTTCCCTCTCCTGGACCTCTGATGCATGCAAAGTGGAGGGAATGTAGGAAAGGGTAGAAGACAGGTTGAATCAACATGCACAAATTTAAGTAAGGCTTAGGTCCCTAAAACCCTGGAGGTGCACCAAGGGATAAATTCATCCCCCTTCCCTATCATCAGGCACCAAGGCCACCAGCGATGTTCATTCACAGGTTGTACATCCTAAGAGAAAACCATTCGCTCACATCCTTTCTGATAGTTGACTCTTGTTCTCTTTGAAAAGTCCTCCTAAGTATTTGGCCAGAAACAAAGCTCTTTGAATAACAGCAACCCTCTGTTGGCTTTTGAGCATGTGTCAGACTTTTTGCTAGAGAGTGATTTTTTTTTTCCTAAGGAAATTAATAGATGATACATTCAATGCCAGACAGTTTTAGATCTTGGAGCCATCTTCCTCGAAAGGCACATTATTGTGTCTTTACATCTCTCAGATGGAACTGCTTAGGGGATGATTGATTGGTGGAAGGAACTGCTGTGTTTTTACATAGACAAAGTAGAATGTGATCTGTCGATGGAGGAAAGGTTGAATTAAAATTATGGCATGCCCAAAATGGTGGAATATTATGTACCCTCAAATGTCATAAATGTGTATAATGACAGGGAAAAATGTCTGATGTGTTGTTGGAAGATAGAAGCAAGTGGCAGAGCTGTGTGGAGATTGATCTTATTTGTGTCTTATAAATGAATTTCAGGACCTGCCTAAATATGTATGCATATCTCTGCGTATGTTTGCATATTTATTTTAAAAATTTGACAAAAAAGAGGAACAAAACTGTGTTCCCTCAGGGGTATGGGGCAACAGTGGCTAGAAGAGGACAGAGGGTGATCACTGTGTTCGCTTACACCTATGTGTTGTCTTAATCTCTCACAACAGGCGTATATTTATATGCCATAGATATACAAATTCTGGAAAAATCTCCCAGCAAGATCAGTAATGCAGACAGTAAGTACCTTAACTGAGGCTACCATTCTGGTTCTTATCAAGAGCAGTTGTTAGCATTCAGTATTTCAGTAAAATGTGAATACTTTGGAAAGCACGTGGCCTTCCCCAAGATCTGGCAGGTACAGTAGAGTCACATTAACTAAACATTAACTAAAAGGGCTTACGTTTGACTCCCTGATTCATAATGAACTTACTGATGGGAAGACAGAAAGGGATATTGTTAGCATACACAGGTCACACAGATGAGCACATCTTAGGTTGTAGAGAGTAGATAAAGTAAGTAGAATGAGTATTCCACCCTGTATTCGCATATATTATTATTTTTGGAGTGCATTCCAATGCTAAACATAATGTATCAATGACAAATATTGAAATTTCTTTTCCTACCATTCTGTGTCCCCTTAAGGATGCAACTGCCCATCGGTAGGTACGGTCAGGTTACTGGCTCCATGAAGAGTTTCATGTTATACTTAAGTTGCAAATAACATTTGTTTTATTTGCATGCCCCATGGAACCGGACAGATCATTGTTCAAGTCTCCATCAGACAGCTGAGGACCAAACAGTACATCCTTGTGTTAAGCTTGCAGCTAGACTTTTCAGCTCTAAAAAGTAAATGACAAAATGATGTAGTTCCGCAGAGTTGGGATGTATTAAATGAAAGAGTTCTGGGGGGCTGGGGTTGTGGCTCAGTGGTAGCGCACTTGCCTGGCATGCATGAGGCACTGGGTTCTATTCTCAGCTCCACATTCAAATAAATAAAATAAAGGTCCATCAACAACTTTAAAATATTTTTAAAAATATGAAATAGTTCATGAGAGTGACGAAAGTACAGTTGGTGGCGTGTCTTGTTGAATGGATATGAACTGCCTTTACTGTGTGTGATACCGTGGAAAAGCACAGCACTGAAAATCTCATGGCAAAAGGTAGCTGCTTCTATGCAAGTGTGTAGTAAAATTTTTCTTATATATTGTTCATTTCCTTCCCAGCTCTTTTTGGTAATAAGTTGTTTTTATAGCAATTGGATTTGATGTGAGACTAAGAATTTTTATTAATTGGTTTCTATTCTTTGGAATAAAAATGAAAAAAAGATTAACAATGGAAGAATATTAAAAGCGTGATTTGGCCATTCATTACATCAGCTGTTGCAGTTTTATAGAGACGTAGGCATCTTATTAAGGTCTAACTATTTAGCAAGATGTATAAATGATTAATATACAAGAAATTGTGAATTTAATACCTTTCCAAAACTTGTTAGAATAAATGATTTTTATGTTTCCATTAGGTTTTGTGATGGGAAATAATATATTTTCTGTAAGAGAAAATTCAAATCCTTCTACTTATTACCCACGATGTGTCTGTAGAGTTGGCACTGTCTTTTTCCCTAATGTATTCTGAGCTCTTACGGTTCAATGCCTAGGTAATGTGTTGTAATTGCGTATACGTTCATATGGGTGGTGTCTGTGAGCCGGTATCCAGAGGACTCAGCAGACATGTTCTGTCCATTAAGGTGGTTAGACTCAGTGCTCATGAGTGCCCAAAGAGTCTGAGACCTTTGCCCTACAAAGGTGTCTTCCAGTACTCCAGGGGGTGGGATGAAGGTACAGGCTGCCGCAAAACAAAGGTCTTGAAAGATGTGTGCATACCGGACCCGAGGTGCATGCCAGGAATCCCAGTGGCTAGGGAGACTGAGGCAGGGGGATTTTGAGTTCAAAGCCAGCCTCAGCAAGAGTGAGGTGCTAAGCAACCTAGAGAGACCCTGTCTCTAAATCAAATGCAAAATAGGGCTGGGAATGGGGCTCAGTGTTAGTGAGTTCTATCCCTGGTACTACCCACCATGCCACCCACCCCACCTCCTNAAAAAAAAAAAGAAAAAAAAAAAGATGTGTGCATCTGGATGTGAAAGGAAGAACTAATGAAACCTGACTCTTGGCTTGTGTGTGGAGAGAGATTACGAGAAGTTAAGACTGAAATCTAATGGGTATTTGGGTTGAGTGGGGGATGATTCCCAGGCAAATAAGAACCAGCCGTGACATTTCAGAGCAAGGGGATAGCATTTTACATAGAAGACGAACATGTGCTAAGATGTGTGCACCAAAAATGCCAGTTAATTCTTTAATCCATTATATCCCAGCATCCCATAGAACCCCTATAGAAAAACTGAGTACAGGTTAACCTGTATATTTGTTGGGTAAGTTGGCCTATGTGTCCTATATATGGCACACTGGGACATGGTGGTTAAGGAGTGGCTGAAGCTGTAATGAAGATGACTGTGGGTTAAGGTAGGCCAGAGGCTGGTTCATGAAGGACCTTGGAGAACTTTGCAGACAGTAAGACTGTGGCTGTGCTGGTGCAGTGGCGCACACCTGTAATCCCAGCATCCCGGGAGACTGAGGCAGGAGGTTCATGAGTTCAAAGCCAGCCTCAGCAACTCAGCAAGACCCTGTCTCTAAATAAAATAGGGCTGGGGATGTGGCTTAGTGGTTGAGTGCCCCTGAGTTCAATCCCCAGCAAACCCCCCCACCAAAAAAAAAAAAAAAAACAAGACTATGGTACTAAGGAGCCCTCACAGGAATAGCAGTAGTTGTAATAGTTGTTGTTTTAAATAAAGTCCCTTACATATCAAAACCACAACATTATTTATCTCATGTTGATTGGCAAAGATGAACATGTTTTTTGACAAAACAGTAGGTTGATAAGGATGTGGACCAAAGTACTTTCTAGCTGAATTACTACCAGGCTGCAACCATGCCAGTGGGAATATATACTTGGTTCAGTGATTTTTGAGAGCAAATCCTTTCATTTTCACAGACAGTAAAATTATGTATGCATTTTGATTCAACTATGCCGTTTCTGGAAATTCATCCTGTGGACAAACCTGCTGGTTGGTGCCAAAGCTGAGGTTCAGAGACGGCCATTGCGGCAGCTATTGGAAAAGCATGAGACTGGAAACAACCTAAATATCTGTGATGGGGGTTTTAAAATTGACCATACTTGTGTAATGGGGCACGAGGCAGGCATTTATAGGAAAAAGAGGCATTTCCATGTATTGATCTAGAATGGTTTTCAATCTGCATAATGAGTTAAAAAAAAAAAAGCCAGAGGTCGACTTGGTGTGGTATTCGGTTTGTTTCAGTTTATGGGAGACAGGAACATATTTGTGTGTGCATTCTTTTTCTTTCTGTACCTCATCCTCTTTGGAAGGATCTGGAAGAACTGTTACTAAAGGTGGCTTCCGGGGAAGGGATCTACATTATTTATTTATTTTTTATTACTACACTTTTTATTTAAAGTCTTTTGAACTCTGGGTTTTTTGTTAACAGAAATTCCCATCTTTTAAAAATTTAAAAATTTCTTTTTGTGGGGCTGGGAATGGAACCCAGGGCCTCACACATGTTTGGCAATTTGATTTTTCAATTATTGACTATTCAAGATATGTTTTTTTTTTAATTTTAAAAAATATTTATCTATTTATTTATTATTGCATTGCAATTCTTAATACATCATTATATCATAATTTATCATATCTCTGATTATATATAAGGTATGTTGACACCAAATTCTCAAGAGGTGTTTTAAAAATCAAACATTTCTATTGAAGCAATGCGTTTTAAAGCTAGTGTGATTTGTTCCATTTCATGGTGGGGTAGCTCAGAAGGGACTTTCTTGTTGATTGAATTTTAATTTTCCTGTTTTTGTCATGTAAGCAATGATTATAATAAGGATGCTATTGATTATATGATGTACAGAGTCATTTTGGAGATTTAAAAACACTGCTATATTAAATATATATTGATTTTAATAAATACACCCCAAGTTCAAAATGTTAGAGAGAATGAGAGGAACGATCATGGGGGATGGAATGAGACAGGGATTTAAGGAAATGTTTTAAGCACATTTTATGGTGCAGTCAATATGGGGTTGGGCTGATTGAAATATAACTGCATGAAATTTTTTGGGGGGGCCGTGGGGGCCGGGTGTATCATGGATTGAACTCAGGGGCATTCAACCACTGAGCCACAATCCCCAGCCCTATTTTGTATTTGATTCAGAGACAGGGTCTCACTGAGTTGCTTAGTGCCTTTCTTTTGCTGAGGCTGGCTTTGAACTCGTGATCCTCCAGCCTCAGCCTCCCTAGCTGCTGGTATTATAGGCATGTGCCACCGTGCCTGACTAGCTACATGTTCTTAAAAGGAAGACTTTGAGGATGTTGCCATGAGAATATAATATGGGGTTCTTGTATGTACCAAAGTGTCCCTAAATTCCTTCTAATGCTTATGTGGTTCTGCTTTTTATTTATTTATTTTTATTTTTTGGGTAAACCCCCACAAATTGACATCTTAAGTACATATGCATTAAAAAGAAAATTCTAACCTCATGCTCATTTCTAAGGTGAGCCCATGCTCAGCTTTATAAGGCTTCCTCAGTGATGGGCTCCAGGAACATCCTCTGCCCTTTGTCCACACTGGCCAGATACCTTGGGGAGCAGGTAGCTGATGATGCTAGCAACCACCCGTCCAGTGGAAATGACTGGACTCCAGTTCTGTCGTCAGTGGGGAGGTTCCTTTCCTGGATTTGGGCAGTATAAATTGGAGATCAAGAAGGCTTTATGAAAAGTTAACCATGTTTCCTTTTCATGCTTGAATTGGCTCCTGGTTGATCTTGGAGTCCGTTTTGCGTTTGCATGTGTGGCCTTCTCCACTGGGACAGCCTTGGGACCTGAAAGCACCTCAACTTTGTGAGCTTTAATTTTTCTTTTTTTCTGTATGCAGTGAAGATGAAGACAGGCTCTCCCTCATGGAGTTATTAGGAAGATTGATTTTTGTCGGGGTTCAGAATACACTATTCGGAAATCTGGTACCTTGGCATTTGACAAAATAGCAGCAGCTGTCTAGACTGGGTCAAAGGCCCTTGTCTGAGAGGTCTCCTCCCTTACTCCCAGGGAAGGAACATTCTTACCATCGAAGACACAGAGACTCTGAGAAGGATCTGAGCACACAGGCTGTGCCTTCTCCCCATTCTGCATGGCTGTTGGATCACCTCTGTTCGTCCTCCACCCTATTTCCCTGTGACTGTCACTCCCCGTCAAACCTAGGCATACAGTGTAGGCGTTGACCTGCATCCTAGGGTCATGAGTTCTGTAGGAAGGGCTCCTTGTCTCGTATGTTTTATGATGCTTCATCCATGGACCCAGGATGCGAAGAAAAGATATTTCTTTCACTTGGTATTGGATCTATGTAAACTGCCCCTGGCACACAGTGCCTGGCTCATGGAAGATGGCTAATTAGGGTGGGTTATCACCACCACTACCACCTTGATTATCATTTCTTCTTTTCTGGGGTTACTGGGAATTGAACTCAGGGGCACTTGACCACTGAGCCTAATCCCCAGCCCTTTTTTGTATTTTATTTAGAGACAGGGTCTCACTGAGTTGTTTGGTGCTCAATTTTAATTGGCTTTGAACTCAAGATCCTCCTGCCTCAGTCTCCCAAGCTACTGGAATTACAGGTGTGCACCACTGCACCTGGCCATTATCATTTCTAAAAAGAGCCACATAGTCAATATTTAAGGCTTTGCAAGTAATACCTATAGCTATGCCCTTGTAGGGGGGAAAAAAAAGACAACATGTTAACCCATAGGTGTGACTGGGTTCCAATACAATTTTATTTAAATACACACACTGTATTTGACCCATTAATAGTATATGAAACAAATGTAGTTGTGTGTCAATACAACCTGCTTTACAAAAATCAGACAGGTTAGATTTGGCTTATGGGACCTAGTAGTGATACTTAGACCTTTTAATTCCATATTTCCTCCACACTGTTACAGATTATTGTGGAGGGGGCTGGGGCAATAGCTCAGTGGCAGAGCGCTTGCCTAGCATGTGTGAGGCACTGGGTTCCATTCTCAGCACCACATAAATATATAAAATAAGGGAATAAGAAATATAGTAATATTTTAAAAAATTATTATGGATGGTTTTGTTGGGAAGTTGAGGCAGGAGTATCACCAGGTTGAGGCTAGCCTGGACAATTTAGGAAGATCCTGTCTCAAAAAAAAAAAAAAGAATAAATAAAACATGGGCTTGCATGTAGTTCTCAATTACATGGCCTACCTAGCATGCATGAAGGCCTTGGGTTTGACCTCCAGGACCCCTCTAAATATATCAGTATGTACCCCTACCCCGAAGAGCTTTTGTTTACATGTATTCTATCCATTGATCTTTATCATTTTAAAAATCAAAACCAGAAACTTAAAATTTATTAACTCACTTAAATTAACAATATGAACACCATAGCATGTTAACATAAATGATCCTTTTTTTAAAAAAAATTTATACTTTTTAGTTATACATGGCAGTAAAATGTATTTTGACATATAACATGCATTCATGGAGTCTAACTTCCCATTCTTGTGGTTGGACAGGATGTGGAGTTTCCCTGGTCGTGTGTTCATATATGAACAGAGGAAAGTTCTGTCCTATTCACTCCACTGTCTTTCCCATTCCCACTGCCCCTCCCTTCCCTTCATTCCCCTTTGTCTAATCCAATGAATTTCTGTTCTTCCCTCCCACCTTATTATATGTTAGTATTTGCATATTAGAAAGAACATAAGGCCTTTGGTTTTGGGGATTGGCTTATTGAACTTAGCATGATATTCTCCAACTCCTTCCATTTGCTGGAAAATGCCATAATTTCTTTCTTTCTTATGGCTGAGTAATATTTCATTGTTTATATAACACATTTTCTTTATTCATTCATCTTCTGAAGGGCATCTAGGTTGGTTCCACAGTTTAGGTATTTTAAATTGAACTCCTATCACTAGTATGCTGATTTTAAGTTCTTTGGGTATAGACTGAGGAGTGGGATAACTGGGTCAAATGGTGGTTCCATTTCAAGTTTTCTGAAGAATCTCCATACTGCTTTCCAAGAGTGGTTGCACCAATTTGCAGTCCCACCAGCAATGTATGAGTGTGCCTTGTTCTGCATGCCAACACTTATGTTGCTTGTATCTTGATAATTGCCGTTCTGACTAGAGTGAGATGAAATCTGAGTGTAGGGCTGGGGTTGTAGCTCAGTGCTAGAGCACTTGCCCAGCATGTGTGAGGCCCTGGATTCAGTCCTCAGATCACATCAAGATAAATAAATAAAGGTATTGTGTCCAACTAAAAAAAAAAAATACAAAACTCAGTGTAGTTTTAATTTGCATTTCCCTAATTGCTAGAGATGTTGAACACATTTTTTCATACATTTGCTAACCAATCATATTTCTTCTGTGAAGGGTCTGTTCAGTTCATTGGCCCTAAATGGCACATTTTTGTGAAAAGGATTTATTTGCCAAAACAAAACACGTGAGGGGAAAGAGTGCCTTGGCTTTACGTTTTTGCACATCTCAACATCCGGCTTAGCAGGAGATGGCTAGATTCTCATAACTGCTTTTGCATCCAGTCCCTTGTGATGTTCCAAGTCATGTCATCTCTGGAAAAGACCCCTCTACCTACCTCCCCAACGTGTCTTGGGTTTCCGGACCACAATCCGAGCATCTCTGTTCTGTAGACATGATTAATGGAAATGAAGTGAGCCCTTACCTGGTAAATACCAGCTGCTTCTACCAGCCATTTCAGAGTTCCTTTGTCATCTTTTTTCTGAGCTGGGAGGGAACCTGCAGTGTCTTCCCTTGCCTGGTCCCCCCCACCCCCCCTTCCTGCAGAAGGCATCTGCAGTCCTGTGGTAGGAGGTGGTGAGAGCAGGAATGCTTTATTTTCTGAAATGACTGTCACCTTCACTTACATTGTCTGTCTCTGCATCACAATAGAGCTTCACTGGGGCCCAGAAACAAAAGCCAGGAGACAGTCTGAATTCAGAGTCCTGTGATGACAGAGAAACCCCAAAAGAGCGATTTCAATAAAACGGAAACACTGGAAAAGCTCCCAGAAAAATCAGGTTAAGTACAAAAGACGCTCAACCTCCAAGTGGCGGCTTTTGAAATAACTTTTCAGGATTTTCAAGAATAAATGTTTCACACATGGTAGTGTTGAGGGCCCTTGAACCATCCAGGGCAAAGATGTCTAAAATCTGGCTTCTGTCTCTGTGGGCCTCTCAGAATGCATCCTTATGTCACTGAGACCTGGGGTGGCTCTGAGACCTGGGGTGTTCTCATAGTGCCTCTGTCTATACCCCAGGCATTTCCACAGGCTGGTGTAAACTTGACTTTTCAACCAAGAAATAAGATGGACTGGGCCTGGCTGAGATCCTGCTGTGAGATCCTCATGGAAACCTACATATGTGAGATTTTTTTTTTTTTCCTACAGAAAGGCAAAAATTATTTCATCCTATTTTCTTAGATATTTGTGAGTAAACAGATTGGGGGATAAAGTGGCAGATCAGTTGAGGTGGTTGAACCCTGAGATTTCTCCTAGTCCTGGCTAGATGGGAATGATTGTTCAAAGTCATTCAGCACAGCGCTAAAAGCTTGTACCTAATTGCCTTTTCTTTATATTTAGCTTAACTTTAAAAGAAATTTATAACTAAATTGGGCTCAATGAATTCCCTGGTTGACTACTTTTATTATCCATTAAAACTTATTTCTATATTTCTGTTTAATTTACCTCGTAGAGCCCTGTTCCTTCAGTGAGGATGTGGGGATGTATTTGGAAGATGGTGAAGTGAATTTGTTGTATTTGGAGGTTGAATTCTAGGGCCTCTGGAAGGAAGGAAGGGAGGAAGGAAGGGAGGAAGGAAATTTGGACCTGCATCAGTGGCCCATTTTATGCCTTGAATGTAGCCCCTGCTGCTCTGCCACTGTGACTTACTTTTAAAATGACATATTTCTATTCCTCTCTCCCTCCTCCTTCCTACTCTTTCCCCTTCCCTAATCTCACACCCACCCCTGGATGGAAGTAATTCAGACTTTGGGGATGACACCAGAAGATCTCAGCAATGGCTATTTCCCAAATTAACAAGCAAATTACAACTCCTGACCGAGAACATGTGGATCATCGCCTTTGAATCACCACTTTAAAAGTCCCCCTGTTCCTGCTGATGGGCAGAATCACAGTCTCTAGAGGGACCGGAGTCCCCAGTGCTTCTCCTGTGCTAGCAAAGCAAGAAAACTTCTTTTTCCTTTTTCTCAATCTGAGTCCTCTTTATTGGATTGGCATTGGGGATGAGGACTGAGCTTTTAGTAACAGATGCAAGTTTATAGTTCCAGTGCCTCAGGAGTCTGAGGCAGGAGGATCACACGTTTAAGCCCAACCTCAGCAACTTAGAAAGACTCTGTCTCAAAAATGAATCAATAAAAGCCTGGAGATGTGGATCAGTGGTTAGGGCACCTCTGGGTTCAATCCCTGGTACAAACAAAACAAAACCAAACAGCCACAAAGCAACCTCACCTCGTTCCAGAATGTTCTCATTTTTGTGTTTTTCTTTTTCCTCCTGAATGTAGGAGAAATGCCCCCGATTTTTTTCTGTCCCTCGTGTTCGGTTCTGTCATTTTCACTCTGTGTGTACGCCCCTGCCCCATTTGTGACACCTGTGACTTTTACACTCCACAGGAAATCAGTGTGGAACAGCAGAACCCCTCTGCTGCTGAGAAACAAATGTGCGCTCCTATCATTGAGCCACAGCTGTAAGCTCTGCCTCCATCCAGGTCAGAAGGCCCTGACATAGAAGGAACCCCAGCCGTTAGCCCCCAAGTGAAGACAGGCCGGTGAGGCGGCTCCTGGTATCCTGGGCCCACGTGCACGGGGAGATTCCGCAGTCCCCAGCCCTGCTCGCTGGCCCCTTTGTTTGGGTGCCTGTTGGCTGCACATTTCTCCCTGTGTGTTCCCTGTGCCCTCCCCATCGCACCATGTGGGCTCTTTCCTCGGGTGGTTAATCAGGTGGCACACTGGGCTCTCGATTCCCCCGGGACCGAGTTTCCTCCTGGTCTTGTCAGAACATGCAGAACATCCCTGCCGCATTTCTCTCCTTGGTCCCCACCGAGGTCCCCACGACTCCTCCAGATCCCAGGGGATAGAAGACCCCGGGAGGCTGCTGGGCTGCTGGGCCTGTTTCATTTTCAGATCTCTAGTAGGTCCGAGTTGGAGGAGGCCCAGGTCACATTTTCTGATTTCTGTTGCATCTTTAATTTTAAGTTGTTATGATACTTATTATTATCATTTTTATTTTGCACAAAGTGGTGTGGTGAGCAAAGCCTACATGCAGGTGCTAATTCCCACCTTTGCAATATATGAACGAAGACAAGTAAAGAAATATAGAAGCATTATTATTGTTGTAGTTGGGCGTGGTGGTGCATGCACGTAATCCCAGGGACTCAGGAGGCTGAGGAAGGAGGACTGCAAGTTTGAGGCCAGCCTTGGCTGCTTAACAAGATGCTCAGCAACTTAATGAGACTTTTGTCTCAAAATTAAATTAAAAAAAATAAGGGTGTTGAAGGGGCAGGGGATCTTGTTCAGGGGTAGTGTACTTCTGGCTTGAATTCTCAGTACCCCAAACAAATAAGAATTATTATAATGATAATCATGATAGAAAAAATAGCAGCCTACATGCTGTTAAGAGATAAAATTACAACAAATTTAGTTATGAATTGAATTAACTTTTGTTCATGCCTGAACGGGGGCCGCCTCCTTTCTTTGGAATAGAATCCCAGCTCCCACTGGGCAGTGGCAGAACAGTGAGTTTTGCAAGTAGAAACAAGAAAACAGAATAGGGAGGAAAAAGCTACTTGTTTAACATCAGGTTACACTTTGGGGAGTGTTCCAGCAGAGGGGACTTTCTTATCATAGGGACTGGAGTATACTGGAATCTCCTGTTTTCAGGAAGAATTGGCCTGTTCAGTTTGATGAGGTACTGCTTAGCCTGAATGACTCTATCTTGGTTTGTTCTGGTCTGTTTGGGTATAATGCAGAAACTCAGACTTCCCATAGTCTACTCCCAAACCTTGTTTTATATTTGTCCACAGGTGAATGTGGTGGCACATGCCTGTAATCCCAGTTGCCGGGGAGTCTGAGGCAGGAAGATCACAAGTTCAAAGCCAGCCTCAGCAACTTAGTGAGACCCTGTCTGTAAAGAAAATACAATAAAGGCTGGGGACTCAGTGACTAAGTGCCCCTGAGTTCAGTCGCCGATGTATTAAAAAAAATTTAACCACAGGTTGATAGGATTAAAAACTATTACTGTCTTCATTTTAGAAATGTTGAGGCTTAAGAAGTGAAGTACCTGGCCTTGAGTCTTTCAACTGTTAAGTGGTAGAGTCTGCTGGGCTTGGTGGTGCAGGCCTATAATCCCAGCAGCTCGGGAGGTTGAGGCAGGAGGATCGCGAGTTCAAAGCCAGCCTCGGCAAAAGTGAGGTGCTAACCAACTCAGTGAGACCCTGTCTCTAAGTAAAATAGAATATAGGGCTGGGGATGGGACTCAGTGGTTCAATGTCCCTGCGGTCAATCCATGGTACCTCCCCCCTGCCAAAAAAAGTAGCCATCACATGTTTTTTTTTTTTTTAAACAATGAAACTTCTCTGGTAATTGAGTTAAAATGTACATATCTTTATCTATCTATAGTAAAGTGCACACATCTGAAGCTTGTGACTGGAGACACTTATGTAGGTGACCATTAACACTGCTATCATCCTAGCCACCTGGGTCAATGCTCCTTATCACCCCCTCCCCCTGCACACACCAGGGAACCACTATTGTGATCTCACTCATCATAGATAATACTGCCCATAGAACCTCAAGTAAGCGCATCCTGCAGCATTTTCTCTCTTGTCCTTATGTCCCCAATGTAACATTGATGCGAATCACTCATTGGGGCTGTGGCTCAGTGGTGGAGCGCTGGCCTAGCATGTGTGAGGCACTGGGTTCCATCCTTGGCACCACATGAAAATAAATAAATAAAATAAAGGTATTGTGTCCAGCTACAACTAAAAAATATTTTGTTTTACAAGAGTTTCTCATAATGTGGTGTGGGGTATTTGCTCTTGAGTTGTTGGATTATGTGAATACATAGCCATTCACCCATTTCCTGTTGTTAAGCCTCTGAGGTCTTTCTAGTTTTAGACTTTATTTTTATTTTGGTACTGGGGATTGAACCCAGCGGTGCTTAACCATGGAGCCACATCCCCAGCCCTTTTTTATATTTTATATAGAGACAGGGTCTTGCTAAGTTGCTGAGGCTGGCTTTGAACTCTCCATCCTCCTGCCTCAGCCTCCAGAGCCACTGGGATTACAGGCATGCACCACTGCACCAAGCTAGTTTTAGGCTTTTAGGAATAAAGCCGAAGAGTGTTCTTGTCAGTCGGGTCTGTGCATGTTTGTCTGTGGTTCCTGTGGGTGCGCCTGTAGGGAATTGCTAGGTAGAAACAGAACTTCACTTGAACCTTGATTCTGTGTCCCCAAAGGTTTGGTACTTTACCACTATACCCTCGGTTGCCACCTGTTATTTAAAAATCTGAACTTATCCTCAGCCAGAGATGTTTTGGATAGTGTGTGAAAGTGCCCATAAATCTGAACTTTGAGGTGATTCTTAGCTACTTGTCCCTGCCCCACCCATCATATAGAATTGTTGGTGCTTTGAGTGAGGGAGTGCCATTTCTTTCTACTATTTGACACTTTGTGCCCACATAATTGTGGTGGAGGGATGTCCTGTGCTTGTAGGGCATTTAGCAGCATCCTTGACCTCTCTTGGTACACTCAATTCCTCCCGTGTGGCCATGAAAAATGTCTCTAGGCATGGCCAAGTGTCCCAAGGAGGGGACAGAATTGTACCCCACTTCCCTCTCCCCTTTGAGAACCATTGGTCTTAGGTTCAATTAGCTTCTAATGCTATGGCCCAAATTGACTGTTACCTTCAAGAAAATGTCCTTTGAGCTGGGCGAGTATCCCAGTGACTCTGAAGGCTGAGGCAGGAGGGTTTCGAAGTTGAGGTCAGCACCCTCAGCACCTCAGCAAGTCCCTGTTTAAAAATAAATAAATAAAAATAAAAAAGGGCTGGGTTCATGGCTCCATGTAAAGCATGTCTGGTTCAATATCTGCCCATGACGCTGTGAGGAGTAGGGACAGAGGAAACAACACAGAGCGGCCTCCTCCCTCCCTCCAACACGAGGACCTAGATCCGATTTTCACCTTCTTAAGCTTCTCTCCTGATTTTTTTTTTTTTTGGTACTCGGGATTGAACCCAGGGGCACTGAACCCCTGAGCCCCATCCTAGCCCTATTTTGTATTTTATTTAGAGACAGGGTCTCACTGAGTTGCTTAGGGCCTCGCTAAGTTGCTGAGGCTGGCTTTGAACTCTCCATCCTCCTGCCTCAGCCTCCTGAGCGGCTGTGATTACAGGTGTGGCCACTGCATCCTTTGCTTTTAACCTTTCCCTAAGTAGCTAGCACAACTGCAGCCACCTATCTAAAACTCTCAGTCTGCATCTTGTTTCCTATTGCTGGAAAGTGTCTCAGGGGACATTTATGGTTTCCCCATCCCCACCTTCATCATCCCTATTCGCAGGCCAGAGAGGGGCTGAGGATTGAAATGTGGGGCATGTGATCCCTGCCACCGCAGACAAGACTAATTGCTTGTGAGCTGTCGACACTTTGAAATGCCTTGCATTTCAGACTTAAGGAGAGCTTTTGGAATTGGGGGATACCTATTGTTAAAATATCCTATTTAAAAAAATATCTTGGGAGAATGCTGTATCTGGGAGAGGTCCCGATGATTAAGTGCCCAATATGAGCTGTGTCTGCAGTTTAAACCAAGGCACTGACCTATTTTTCTTACTAATCATTGGAAAACATATAGTGATAGAGCATCTATAGCTGGGATGCATCGTAAT
Organism: Marmota marmota marmota; assembly: GCF_001458135.2. Classification (NCBI taxonomy): domain Eukaryota; kingdom Metazoa; phylum Chordata; class Mammalia; order Rodentia; family Sciuridae; genus Marmota; species Marmota marmota. The sequence goes on from NW_025999941.1 coordinate 14,562,269, forward strand.
TTGGTGCTTGGAGAATGAGTGTGAACATTACATCCCCTCAGTTTCTTTGCATTTTATCTTATATGCCAGTATATTAACAGTTTTGTTGGATTTTTAAAATTAAATAAAGTGATGTATGAATACAATGATGTTTGAAATTTGAAAAAATAGAGAAATACACTAGACCTACTCCTTCTGATTCCAGAACCCTCTCAAAGAAAATTGTTGTGAATTGTGGGCATTTACCTATGGGGAAATAACTAATTTTTATGTTACACAAATAGTATGTTCATATTGTTAGTAAATTTTTTTCCTACCTAATATCTCCTGGAAATCTGTGCAAGTTATTGTGTAGATAGTGGATAGTAGTTGCATCATAGTTCACTGCTGCATAGTATTCCATAGCTACATAGTATTCCATAGTTTATAGAGCACATAGCTGTTCATGATTGCAGTGGCATCATTCCAGTTCAAGTTCAATAGCCTTAAGACTCAAGTAGAGCTGAGTTTTCAATATCAGTCTGAAGGCAGGGTCCAGGAAGGCTCATAACATGAAGGTGATCAGGCAGGAGGAATTACCTGTTAGGAGAGGATTAGCCTTTCTGTTCTATCCAATCCTTTAACTGGTTAGATGAGGCCCACCTACACTACAGGTGCTCTGCTTTATTCAGCCCACAGATTTCAAATATTAGCCTCTTTTTATGTGGTGCTGAGGATCAAACCCAGTGCTTCACACGTGTTAAGTCAAGCGCTCTACCAGTGAGCTACAACCTCTACCCTGCCCCCCATTGGATTTTTAAAGAATGTTCTGGAAACTTCTTATTCTTCATGTTTCCACTTCAAACTGTCTTGGAAGGGACTTTCCCTAAGAACAGAAAGCCAGTCGAATAATAAAAAAAAAAATCCAAGTCACGTGATGTGGCAGGTTTGGATTCTGTCCCAGGGAAGTCAACATTAGTTATAAGGGCAGCCGGCCCTAGGTCGGTTATTATATTAAAGGAACCGTGCCTTTCTAGGTCTGGCACTTTCCATGCACCAGGTCCATTCTGGTGCTCAGTCCTTCCCATGGACTTGCTGAGCCAGAGCTATTTCTGTCCCATTTTGCAGCTGAGGTTCCTGAGGTAGTTGCTGCTCATGCACAGCATGCAGAAGGGAAGGTGGGTGAAGCCTGTGATCTAGTGGGTCGGACCCAGAACTCTTGGCTAGGTGTCAAGCAGGCGGCTACCTCCTGCCTGGTAGAGCCCTTAGCTGGGAATGGCTTTGGCTTTTTTGGGTGATGATGTTTTTTTCTTGTTGTGGTGCTGGGGATTGAACCCAAGGCCTTGTGCATGCGAGGCAAGCACTCTACCAACTGAGCTAGATCCCCAGCCCAGGGTGATGTGTTTTAAATGGTTCCATAAATACCTGCAAATTTGGCCCACAAAGTGAGAGATGTGTACCATCTAACCCTTTGCCAAAAAAAATTCCTGCAGTCCCTCCTGTTGACTGGTGTCCCTTCTCCACTACCCACGACTGAAATCTTTTGGGTCAGATGAGAAGTCATTGAAGCTGTTGCCCCGTCCACCTTCAGCACAGGTCAGAACTCCCAGGAGGCCTTGTTCAAGTACAGAGGGGCAGGTCCAGCCCTGAGATCTGGGTGGGGCCTGAGAACTGGCATTTCTCAGTGGGTTAGGGGGCGCTGTTCCCCAAGATCACAGGCTCCAGGACTGACCTTGGAGGAGGAGCTGGGAGTTACCCATGTTTACCAAGGAGCTGCCAGCTCTCCCTCCAGTTTTGGGGGACTGGGAGTGGCCCCTTCAAATTTGAGCTGTAGAGTAGGGTTCATGCATTAATCTAGAAGGCTCTTTTTTTGACACCAACAAATTCTACAATATGAAAATGGAGGACTTAACTACTTGAGCTTTTCCTTCTTAAATATTTTTAGTCACCGGAGTGGTTTGATACATATTTAAGCCTTTTCGTATTTAAATGATGCTCATTGGTGTCGATGATGATACTTTGCCAGCTGTAGGTAGCACTTAGGTGCCAAGCTAGACTCTCTGTTGAATCTTTTGCACTGAATACAACAATCCTAATAGACTAGATTTTAGTACTTCCATTTTTTTTTTGTTTGTTTTGTTTTTGGTGAGGCCAGGATTGAACTCAGAGACACTTAACCACTGAGCGACATCCCCAGCTCTTTTTTGTATTTTATTTATAATTTTTTTTAGAGAGAGAGAGAGAGAGAGAGAGAGAGAGAGAATTTTTAATATTTATTTTTTAGTTTTCGGTGGACACGACATCTTTGTATGTGGTGGTGAGGATCGCACCCGGGCCGCACGCATGCCAGGCAAGCGTGCTACCGCTTGAGCCACATCCCCAGCCCTTGTATTTTATTTTGAGATAGGGTTTCACTGAGTTGCTTAGGGCCTCTCAGTAAGTTGCTGAGGCTGGCTATGAACTTGCAATCCTCCTGCCTCAGCCTCCTAAACTACACTGGGATGATAGGTGTGCGCCACCATGCCTGGCACTACCTCCATTTTAAAAAGTAAACTGGAGCTTAGTGAGATGGAGAAAGGAATGTCTGTCTGAGTCACTTGTTTATGGACCTTGTTTATGCTAGAACTTTCCCTTCCCTCCCTTAACATCCTGCCTCAATATTCCTCCACAGCTACCACGTGGATTTATGTTAAGTGCATCCTGTTTGTCTCTTTAAAATTACAAAAGATTCATTCTGAGGGGAAAAACATGGCTCCTACAGGTACAATTTTATCAATGCCATTATTTTCCTAGACAAAGCCTCTACTCTCGAGTTTCACTGTCTTTGTTTTTCTTAAATTCGAGTTTTGTTCAGTTTTTCCATGGAGAAAATGTACCAGACATGCAAATATTTTGTCACAGTTGCTTAAGAGGTTTTTGTTTTAAGAAATAGAAAGCACTAGAGATTTACTAAGTTCCTAAATATCCACACACCCCTTCCTTCTCTAGCCCAGCGCGATCTCTTGTTTTATTTATTGTGGCCAGACTACAGGAGCATACATGGAAGATCCTGAGTGGTGGCTTTGGCGTGTGATGTCATTGTTATATGTGTTGACAGATGATGGAGAGAGTCCTTTGTGAGAAGTGATGGGAATAGACCCTTGGGGCTCTCTCTGCATTGCAACCAAATTTTTAGGCAGCACATTAACCTCATGCCAACACCTAGACCACTCTGAGGCACCCCTGCCCTCCTGATTTACGTCAGATGGGATTTTTTGGTTGGTTTGTTTGTTTTTGGTCCCAGGGATTGAACCCAGGGCTGCTTAACCACTGAGCCCCATCACCAGCCCATTTTGTATTTTATTTAGAGACAGGGTCTCACTAACTTGCTTAGGGCCTCGCTATTTAGCCGAGGCTGGCTTTGAAGTCACGATCCTCCTGCCTCAGCCTGTAGAGCCACTGGGATTATAGGCCTGTGCCACTGGGCCCAGCAGGATTTTGTGGTTGTTTGGTTGTTTTGTTTGGATTTTCCTGTGTCTGTCTGATTCCTACAGTGCATGTCTTTAGGGGTCAGAGCTTTAAGTTCTTGTCAGAGTTTGACCAGAATCTTGGAAGCAATAAAAATTTTTAAATCCCGAGAGGCATACAGTAGAGTATGAGAGTGAGGTGGACATCCCCCTTTCCCCCAAAGGAGTGGTATTAAGGTCATTCCAGTTTTCATCCATTGCCCTCCATTTTCTATCATAGGATTTTTCCAGAAGTGACCAATGCATGCAGTCCAAAGGAGGCCCAGGTTTTCTGTGTGGGCCTTGGGGTTTGGCCATGGTTAATGCCATCCTTGTGTGTGGCCGGCCCGGGTGTCCTGATTTTTTGGTTCATAAAAGGTGGTCACCTTATCTATTACCCAGCAATGAGGCAGCCACGCTCTTATGAAATGGCCTGCAAAAACTCGATGACCATTTGTTATTAGACATGGTGCTAATTGCACGGGTGATTTAAATGTTAAAAAGGCATTAAAGCATTTGTTGTAATAATTAACAAAGGGATCGGTAGGTCACAAATGAATGATAATGCCATATTTTTAAAATATAGCGTTACGTTTCGGCATAAAGTAGGATAGTTATGAAACATTAATATCCAAATGAGAGGTTTGAACCGAATGATCTCTAAAATCCATTCTAGTACGTCCACTCTGGCTTTTCAAAGTACGAGCTCTACAGCTGTGAGAGAAGTCAACTGTGCCCCACTTCTCTGCACACCTCAAGGAGAACCCACGTCTGACCTTTTTTTCATCATACCACTGCATTAACTGAACCTCGGGCCCTGGTCTAGAGGCTGCTTATTGTCTTTATTTTTATTTTTCATTAATAAAAAAAAATCTTTGTTTTTGAGGTGAGCACAGAGTTACCTGGAATAAAGACCAGACTTCAGCCTTTCTTGGAATTAGCTATGATTTAAGCTCTGGTTGGTGGAATATAAGTGGAAATGACATGGAACCGTCCAGGCATTTTCCTAAAATGGGATAGGAGCGTATCCTTTTTTGCTGCTTCTTATCTTGCTCGGTTGGAATGTGGACATGGTGACTGGATCTTAGGCAGCCATTTGGGATCATGAGGTTGGTACTGGGTGCACAGACATAAAATGGAAAAAGTTTGGAGAGGACTGTAATATTCTGTTATACAGAAAGACTTGGGGGGTTATATACGAGGGGTTGAACTTTGACCCAGGCTCTGTTTTCCAAGTTGTGTAATTGGATGGGAGTTATTTATTTATTTATTCATTTGATAAACGAATCATGTGTTTGGTAAACCATGTACCTGAAGGGCTCTGGAGATCTTTCCCTAACTTTTTCAAGAATCTTGATGCTGTGGAATGACCCACCATCCCAAACATCCTACTTCTAAGCTACATTACTGGTAGAGAAAAACAGCAAGAAGGATCTTGTTTTGTCTTATATCGATTCTTTTGTGTCATTTTCTGTTATCCATACCTGGAGCCCAACCCTGACCAATATATCACTGTCTTTATGTTTGCAAGGGTCGCTTTGGGTTGATTTGTTTGTAAATAATAAGAAGCAAATATGGGTTGTTGAAGGCAGTGGAAGTTCTTGTCTTCAGGAGCCTTATGGATTAGAGAGGCAGACTGGAGAGTCCCTGTTGGTCACAGGGAAGAGACAAAGAAATGGCACATCCCTCGGAGCCAGGCTGGGAAGGGTGCTCGGTACTTGGAGTAGTGGAACTCAGAGTGGGGTGGGTCTGTCCACTATGGGCCTCTTCCTGCAGGTCAGCAGTCCCCAGCTCTGTCTAAGGAACCCGTTCTGACTCAGCAGGACTCAGTGATCCCAGGAGGTCATTGTTCACTCCCTGTAGCCTGGATCCTCTGTCTTATCCCTGACTGCTGGGCTGGGCAGAGGAAGGCCCTGCCCCTTGCCTCCTGCTTCTGTAGTCAAGTGGCTTGCCTCTGGCTCAGCTGTCTCAGTGCCTGCAGTGGAGGGAACACATTTTCTCCCCCCAAAAAGGAAAAACAAAAAAGGAGCTGCAGATGGGGGTGGGGGGATGCCTGCCAAGCAGCCCAGAAGGAGAAACAAGGAAAGAAAGAAAATAAGTTGATAAAGATGATATATGTGATCACACCCCTGCAGCTCTCAGAGTCAGAAGTGGAAAACCAGTTTCCAACACCCCCTCCCACCCCGATTTCTTTTTCTTTTTCTTTTTTGGTCCTTAATTCTCTACCATCAAGAGGGCAGTGCTGGGCCGGGGCTGGGGCTCAGCGGTAGAGCGCTCACCTAGCACCCGTGAGGCGCTGGGTTCGATCCTCAGCACCACATTAAAAATAAACGTGTGTGTATATATATATATAAGGTATTGTGTCTACCTACAACTAAAAAGAAAAAGAGAGGCGAGTGCTAACTCTGTCAACCCAGATCTATTAGTCCGCAGTTCGATCAGCAGATCCTCATCAACTGTCCCCTTTGTATAGGGTGCCCTGGAAGATAGAGAGGGGCACTGTGACAGACTGGATGGGGTGGGCTCTCCCTGTCCAGTGTGTCTGGTGTCCTGGCCTGCAGAGTCCCCTGGAAGCTGCCAGAGTGACTCTGACCCTTCTGCCCACCTGCTCCTTCCCGCTCCCCTTCTCTTCTAACCTTTTGGGGGATGGTTGACCGGCTTTTGCCCCCAGAGTCTCCGGGATCAGGTCTCAACTCCGAGATTCTAATATCGTCCCCAACCCTGCAGAAGTACGGCTCTTGCCTCTGAAGTGCCGTTGCGCGGTAATTTTATGGCTGTTCTTCATGAATAATTTACCCGTGGAGTCCTGATACCTTTGTATAACAGTGGATCCCGTTGTTTATCAAGCATGTATCTCCAACTGCAAGATCGAGATCAATTTCTTATTATGAAGCAAAACACACAGATGAAAGATCACCTGCCCTCTGGGAAAACAGGCTCTTTTATAAGCATTTTGGATGATGATTATTTAAGTCTTAAGGCCATAGATATAGGAATAAATTACAATCCTGTGTCATAAAGAAAAGGGTGTATTTGCGACTCTTTTTATATGTGTTCTTATGATCTGCTTGTGTTGTTGGGGGATGACCGGCCCCGTGTTCCCAGGGTCTCCAGCCCAGTGACATATCTATACTCCACATGTTATAAAAATACTTGCCTTCCCCCAACCCCCATGAAAACAGCATAGCTCTCCATTCATTTAAAAAAAGAAAAAAAAATATATATAATATGCATATATAATATATGTTTAATATATTTATATTATATATATTTATTTGTTGATAGACCTTTATTTCTTTTTAAATTTTTTTTTAGTTATACATGGACACAATATCTTTATTTTGTTGATTTATTTTTATGTGGTGCTGAGGATTGAACCCAGGATCTCACACATGAGATAGAGGCAAGCGCTCTACCGCTGAGCCACAACCCCAGCCCCAGACCTTTATTTTATTTATTTATTTATATGTGGTACTAAGACTCGAACCCAGTGCCTTAAGTGCTCTACTGCTGAGCTACAACTCCAGCCCCTCTCCATTCATTTTTTTTAATTATTTTTTTTTTGATCTTTTTATTTGTGCATTACAGTTACACATAATTGCAGGGTTCGTTTTGACATACTCATAAATGCATAACATATTCATAAATGCATATAACATCACTGGCTCCATTTCAGTGCCCCCTACTGCCCATGTCCTTCCCCTCCTCCTTCTCCCAGCCTCCTTCCTCTAGTCTATGGATCTTTCTTCTGTTAATTTAGTTTTTAAAATCAGTGCATTGTAGTTATCCATAAAAGTGTAATTTACTGTGATATATTCCAATATGCCTGTAGTGTAGTTTGGATGATCTCATTCTGTAATTCCTCCCCTTTAATAATCGCCTGAATTTTTAAAATAAAAATTTCCAGAAACATTGGCTCCATAAACTGATGACTTGTCTATTTTGCCTTAAGATTTTCTAGCTCTTTCTGGAAAAGGTACATTGATACTCCTGTCCAATGTTTTTTTTTTTTAAATACCAGGGATTGAAACCAGGGGTGCTTAACCACTGAGCCACATCCTCAGCCCTTTTTATTTTTTATTTAGAGACAGGGTCTCCCTGAGTTGCTCAGGGCCTCACTAAGTTGTGAGGCTGGCTTTGAACTCACAATCCTCCTCCCCCAGCCTCCTAAGCTGCTGCAATCACAGATGTGCATCACCCTGCTCGGCTTCTTGTCCGATTTTTATAATCAGATTGTCCCTTGACTTGTGATGGGGCTACAACCAAATAAGCACATTGTAGGTTGAAAATCTTGCCCATTGACAATCTTCCCTAACCTGGCTCGCATCCTCCATGGGCCAGTCAGCATACTGTAGAGGATAGATTATTCTGCTCCTGATCTGCCTGGCTGAAGGGAAGCTGTGGCTTCCTGCAGCTGCACAGCATCTTGGGAGAGATTTATCACTCTGGGGAAAAGATCACAATTCAAATGCAAAAGTGTGGTTTCCACTGAATGCATGTCACTTTCACACCATTGTAAGGTTGAAAAATCGTGTCAAACCATCTTAACTTGGGGACCATCTGTATAGATTTCTTGGAATCACATGCTGCAAAATATGTGCCTCTTAAGCCCAGAAGCCCATAATGTCTGTTTTTCTGTGCTTTTTGCAATTAATCTCTGAATGCCCAAAGGAAAGGAGGCTAGTAATCATAATGGTAATGGTTATAAATTTTTGAGTTCTTCCTTTAGACAGTATCTAATCCTGACCACTACCCTGCGAGGGCCATATTGTTATTATTCCCGTTCTACAGATGATGAAACCAGAGCCCATGTAAGTTCTCAGGGCCAAAGGCAACGACGGATTTGGAACTTGAGAGATCTCTGTCTCTGGGAAACCCAGATCACTCCTCTGTTTCTCCATTCCGAGTAGATTGATGTCCACTGTACATTTTTACTTGAAGGAGAAATTGCAGATGTAACAGCAAGGACCAAATTATGTTTTTTTGGGGGGAGGGGGATGTGGCATACCAGGGATTGAACTTGGGGGCACTTAACCACTGAGCCCCATCCCCAGCCCTATTTTGTATTTTATTTTGAGACAGGGTCTCACTGAGTTGCTTAGAGCCTTACCATTGCTGAGGCTGGCTTTGAACTCACAATCCTCCTGTCTCAGCCTCCCACATTGCTGGAATTACAGGTTACCTGGTCAAATTATGCTTATTGTAGGGACAAGTTGAGCATCCTTACAATACAGGCTGATCCATGTGCTCAAACAGTTTCAGGTTTCAGAGCTTTTCTGATTCTGGACGTTTGGTTAGGTGTATGCTCAACTGCTAAAGTCTGAAAATATTCCCCCCCCCCCCAATCTGGAAACGCCCCAGAACCTGAAATACTCCGGGCCTCAAGCCTTGAAGTGAAGGGATACTCAACCTGCAACAGAATGTGTTAAACTCCTCTTTGACCCAGAGGATCTCCAACTTCCTTCTCTTTCGATTGGCCTGTTCATGTCAGGGAAGAACGTGTTAGAAAAATTCTTTCCATAGTCTTTCTTGCTATTTGCCTTGGCCAGCTATAATGGAAAGTGCCAATAGGACTCGTCCTGCAGTCTGTAGAAGGAAGGCATGGATCCGCATGTTGTGAACGCATTTTTACTTTAGTGGGTTAAAAGAGTAAGAATGGTATGATGGTGTTTTGATATTGAGCTTTAAAATCTGAGAATTTTTTTTGGGGGGGGGCATGCAGGAGTCCTGGGAATTGAACCCAGGGATGCTGTCTGTACCCCAGAGCTACCTCCCAGTCCTTTTTGATTTTGAGACATATCCCTGCCCTGGAAAAAGATCACAATTCAGATGCAAAGTGTGGTTTCTACTGAATGCATATCACGTTAACACCATGGTAAAGTTGAAATCTTGAGGCCAGTCTCTGCTACATGGTCACCCTCTGCCTCAGCCTCCCCAGTTGCTGGGATTCCAGAGGAGCATCAACCACTTCACCTGCTAGGGGACTGTTTTATAATGGTTACTGGAGGTGAACAGAAAGCATGGAGAGTAGAATTTTTGCCTCTATCTCCATTGCTTTGAAACGAACTCAGGAATTCAGTGGGTCTCCATGAGCAGCCTGTATACCTAGCTTGCCTGCTACTGAGGTTCAGTAGCTCTTCTTAGGGGTTTAAAACTGGGGCCTCTGGAGAGCAGAGGAATTGAAGGGGCCCAGAGACTGAGGACAGGTGGGTAAGCTTGCCAAGTGGAGCCTCTGCGCCCAGGTTTTGATAACCTCTTGGCCTGGGGCTCTGCTTCCTGGAGTCAGTTTTCCATTAGGTAATACAAGCTTGAAATTCAATGCTGTTGACTTTGAATAGTCCTTGAATTGTGAGGCACACAGTGAATTCAGAGTTTGGTTCTTACCTTGAAAGAGGATACACCATCAGCTTTGAATTGTTACCTGTTAGAGCTTTGGTGGCTTCGTAAAATGCCCCCAGTGATCCATCATGAGTGGTAGACACACCTGTCACCACCTGGCTTCTCAAAAGTGATAGAAATCCCAGTCCACTCGGCTCCTGCAAAAGTTTTCATGAGCAGCAAGGATTCCATATTTGAAATACTGTGTTGCCTCTCCTGCTGCTGAACCATAAAAAACTTATCACAGGGTTTGTGGCTCAGTGGCAGAGCCCTGGCCTAGCATGTGTGAGGCACTGGGTTTGATCCCCAGCACCACATAAAAATAAACAAATAAAGTAAAGGTATTGTGCCCATCTACAACCAAAAATAAACAAACAAACAAATAAATAAAATAAAATAAAATAAAATAGCTATCACAGAGGCCTGGGAGTGTGGCTCAGTGATGTTGCACTTGCTTATCCTGTACCAGGCCTTGGGTTCAATCCACAGGATTGCCAACAATCAAACAAACAAACAAACAAAGCCTGAAACAAAGCAAACTATCAGAGTGAGAGAAATTTTCAATTGATTGTGAACCATAGAAGTTTTCGAGAGGTTTTTCCCTCCCTCCTCCCCTCCCCCTCCCCTCCCCCCCTCCATCCTTCTTTTCCACTTGTGTTACAATGATGTAATTGAAGAGTGTTCCTGGGGTTACTTTCTTCAGTAAAAGACTCTGAGCCAGGCATGGTGGTGCACCCCTGTAATCCCATCTACTTGGGAGGGTGAGGCAGGAGATTTCCAAGTTTGAGGCCAGTCTCAAAAAAGTAAAAAAGGCCTGGGGATGTAGCTCAGTGGTAGAGCATCTCCAGCATTTATCAAGCACCTGCAGCCTTGGGCCTTTACCCCAGGGGCCTCTGGTGACTGTGATGTGCAGGTCTTTTCCTACTAGAGTACTGGGGACGGGCCTCCTCTGTGTCCTTTACAAGCTCTTCAGGGTCTCCAGGCCTGCAGTCACCTTCTGTTTACCCAGCTGTGGTTGGCTTCTGGGCTCTCCCAAGTCTTCCTGCTTCCTGACCTCCTCCATGACAGCGGGGGTCTTTGGCAGCTGGCATGGTGGTGTCAGAGACAGGAGAAGGAAGAAGGAGCCAGTGGTTGCCTGCTTCCCTTGTTTTGACCTTGATCTTCTCCTTCCCACTCCTGAGCCTGTGTGTGTGTAGAAGGTGGAAAAGTGGAGCTAATGATTGGGTGGGTTCTGTGATGGTGTGGATGGGAAGTGTCCCCCAAAAGCTCACCGGTGAGATAACACAAGAAGGTCCAGAGGAGACATGACTGGGTTATGAGAGCCTTAACCCAACCAGTGAATGGACCCCTGATGGGATTAACTGGGTGGTGGCTGGAGGCAGGTGTGTGTGGTTGGAGGAGGGGGCACTGGGGGCGTGGCTTTGGGGTCTCTATTTGTCTCTGGAGAGTGGAGTCTCTCTCTGCTTCCTGGTCACCATGTGAGCTGCTTCCCTCCACCACACTCTTCCTCCATGATGTCCTGCCTCCCCTCGAGCCATGAGGAATGGAGCCTGCTGTCTATGGACTAGGACCTCTGAAATTGTGAGCCCCCAAATAAATTCTTTCGCCTCTACAATTGTTCTGGTCGGGTATTTGAGTCACAGCAGTGAGAAAGATGACTAAAACAGTATCCTGATGGTCACTTTCATGGTTCTTTGAGGAATGACACAATGTGTCAAGGGTTGGGAGGATCAGTGGGGCCCCCACTTTTTTGCATATTCTTGTTCTTATTCTTCCAAACTCTGAAAGGTCCATTGTTTTCTGTATCTTGCAGTGTTTCTCTGGGGAGATCTTGTCACCCAGGGGACATTTGGCAATGCCTGGAAACATTTTGGCTTGTCTTTCTGAGGAGGGTTTTGCTAATGGCATCTAGTGGATAGAGGCTTGTGTTGCTAGTAGAATGACCCCCTACAGAGTCTTGTCCTGCTCCAAGCATTGGGGCTGCTGAGACTGCAAACCCCCTTCCCCTGAGACATCTCACTGGGCCCAGCAGGAGCACATCTTGCCTGGCACATGCATTAATTGCTGCTTTAGCTTTCTGAAGTGTATAAATCTGATTTCCTAAACTGGTAATCATTGTCCTTTTAATTTGTATTGCAAACTCTCTTTTTAGACAAGGCCAATTTAATTGCTTCCCCAAAGGACCACCAATTCCAAATTAGTGGATTCCAAATTGGAGGTATTTTTTTTCCCCCTCTGTTTGGCGCCAGGGATTGAACTCAGCGGCACTCGACCACTGAACCACATCTCCAGTCCTTTTTTGTATTTTATTTAGAGACAGGGTCTTGCTGAGTTGGTTTGAACTCGTGATCCTCCTGTGTCAGCCTCCTGGGCTTCTGGGATTACAGGTGTGTGCCATTGCACGCAGCTGAATTGGAGGCTTTATACCCTGGGAGTCATGCCAGTTATGGGTCATTGACAGAAAGTCTGAATGATCCATAGTGTGGTTGACTCGGGGCTGAGAGTAGGGATTTGATGTTGCTGGTGTTCCCCTGGTATGAACAATCGCTTAGATCCATCATTTGTGCCAAATCATTTTTGTGCTGTGTTATCTTTCCGATCTCCTCTACACTGTGCCATTTTGGGGTTCATCTCATCTGTCACTTTCCCCTGGATGCCTCCTCAATGCCTCAAGTTCAGCTTCAGGATGTTCATTGTCACTCAAAGTCCTTGAATCCCAGTGGCTTGTTTGTGACCCTTGAAGGGCCAGTTACTTCAATGGCCAGCGCCTTCCGCCTGTCTTATTTCCCTTCTGCTGGACACATAGTGGAGCCTCTGTAGATAATTGCAGATCGTTGAAAGCGTGCTGCTTAATTGCAAAAGGAATGAAGGTAGGAAAAAATAGAAACTTGGTGTCAAAAAATGTATGTTGAGTCGATTCATGGATCTTCTTCCCTTATCAAGTAAGTGGGCTAAATGAAAAAGTTCTAAATGGGGAGTCTTTGTGTCTCCTGTAGGCACCCTCACGGGGACAGTACTGTCAACATGAAAGTTGGTTCAAAGACAAAATGATTCTCTGTCTTGGAAATCCCTGTGTGACCATTACAAGATGAATTCAGGTCTTACCACTGCAAGACTTATTTTTATTGGTCGCAGGGGGCGCTTAACCATGGAGCCCCATGCCCAGAACCTATTTTTTATTTTATTTAGCGACTGGGTCTCACTGAGGTGCTTAGGGCCTTGCTAAATTCCTGAGGCTGGCTTTACACTCATGATCCTCCTACCTCAGCCTCTCGAGCTACTGGGATGACAGGTGTGTGCCACTGTGTCTGGCTCAAGCAAGAGTTCTTCCTTAGAATATCAAGCACCGGGGACATCTGGTCCCCATCAGTGTCTGACTTCTGCTGGATCCCTTGCAAGCTTGGCTCTAGCACCCTGTCCCTGTCCCTGGGACTCACATTTCCCAAGCACCTTCATGCCTCAGCTCTTTATGCAGTCATCCTCCTTATCTGCAGGGAATGCATGTTGCAAGACCCCTCCCCACCCCCGTGGCTGCTGAAAAACTCAGTATCAAACTCTCTGCAGTTCATGAATTTTTTTTCTCCCTGTACATATTTAACCATGATAACCTTTAATTTATGCATTGACAGAGTAAGAGATGAACAATAACAATTGTGTGATGAAAGTTATTTAATTCTTGAGAATTATTTCTAGAATATTCCATTTAATATTTTCAGACTGCAGTTGACCACAGGCACTGAAATCAGGAAGCAAAGCCGGGGAGTCAAGAAGGACTACTGTAATTGCTTTTTCTTTGCTTGGAATGTTCTTTTGCTGAGAGACCCACATGGCTTGCTTTGAATTGCCTTGTGGCTCTTTGCTCAAAGGCACATTTCCATAAAGCCCAATGTGGCTACTCTATCACCAATTACAGCCCCCTTTTTTCTTGTCCTATCTCCTCTCTCCGTTTTATTATTATTTTTCCCCTGCCGAGCGCCATTTGTCATTCTATATATTTTACTTTTATTTTTTAATCTTGCTCCTGTCTCTGACTTTCTTCCTTTTGAAACTGTAAGTGCCCAATGGTATAGAGAACTTTTTGTTAATTTTTATTGAATCGTAATAGTACGTCTGTGAGAAAGTGCAGACTTTATAGTGGATAGTTTGTTGCAGGGCCAGAGCACACGAGTGTCACCAGCCCCTAGAACTAAAAAAAATACTGGCAGAGAAACCTGCATATCTGAGGTAGCTGGATTTTGGAAGCTGATCTCTATTTATGGATTAATCTATGTCTTTGGAAAATGCAGTTAGAGGCTTTTGAAGTTTTATCCCATGGCAAGACACCGGCCACTCTAACTCAGGGGAATTAGATTCGTCACTTGTTTCTGCTGCGTTGGCCTTGATTATTTAAGTATTTTACCTGTGATCTCTTTAGGTCCACTCTTCTGGCTCGTAATTTTAATTTATGGTCTATTCTATTTGCTGGGCACTTAATCAGACATCTCTCTGGTGATTGTCGTCTTATAGGATTATTTAACTTCTTCTTACCTTTTGACTGCATTGTAAATTTAACAAAGCATGATAAATTTGCACCAAATTTTCCCCTTTGGTCTTGATTCTGTCCTAGCTGAAATGATTGTGCATTTCAGCTTCTGGTCACTCGCCAGTCTCTGGGGCTATTTGAGAGTTGGTTACTGTTCCACATGGCTGCCTGCATTAGAATTGCAACCTGAGTTGTTTTAGTACTTTAAGTAATAGAGTGTCATCAGATCTGATTATATTGCTCACCATTTGAGATTTGATGATGGGTTCAAGGCCGAAGTGGTTTCTCCGGCTGTAAAGTTGTCTGCAGTTTCAAGGATGTGCCATTCACTAGAGTCACTTTGTAAATGATGAATAAAGTTATTGGGCCTTTGTCCTGGAAGATGGTAGAAAAGTGTCCAAAGGAAGGAAAACCTTTTCTAACTCACAGGAAGTTCCATATCAGGTGACTGTGGATGGAATATTATACAGTCAATAAAAATCAAGAAGAAACATTATATTTTAGGGCTAATTTTTGTCCATAAACACCGTAAGCTGCATATTTTCTTAAGTGAGGAATTGCATTGAGAAGTCAGATTTTTTTCTCTTAAAACCCCCAGAGATTCCCTCCACCTCCCAAATCTTTCAACAAGTGCACTTTGGTGGATCCATTCAGACCGTAGCAGAGCTGTCAACTGGGGGTAGGGGGGCCGGAGAATCCAGGGACTGAATTCATTCTGATCTGGAGGAGGAAGCAAAGTCACTTTATGGTGGGGGGTATATACAAGACTGGCATCTGTCCCAACTACTGGTATTCACATTGGGCTTATGCATAAATCTCTCCAGGTTTATATTTTAAACTACTATATGAGATATCAAAGTTAATATTGGATTTCTAGTTCCATTTTTCTTTGATTTAATATTTTAAAGTTAAATTGCTATTTTGCTTAGGTAACTTAATAATGGTGAATTTTAAAAATCAATTTCTGTTTAATTTTAGTTGATTTTTGCTCATGGGGTGTGGGGGGAGTACTGAGTATGAAACTTGTAGTTTTGCTTAAACTAGGCACATGCTTTCTTACTGAATTACACACTGAGCCACATCCCCATTCCCTGTTTATTTCTTTATTTTATTTTCAGACCGGGTCTTGCTATATTACTGAGGCTGGGTCTCAAACTTCTGTAGGTGGAATTATTTAGGACTGCTTATGTTTTCTTTTCATGAAAAAGACTGTTTTGTAGAAATCACGTAATTCATCCTTTAACTGGCATGTGGTTCAAAGGTCTGGTCATGTGCGGTAACACACTTTGTTTTATATCCCTGTATTTTTGAAGATAATCAATAGTAAATACACATTTAAAGTAAGGTGGCTTTTCTACCCCCACCTCCCACCCCAATCACAGCATTATTGATGTTCTTGATCTGATTATCTGTGGAGGTGTCTTTCTAAGAGGTTGCTAAGTGTCAGAAGCCCCCATCTCCTCTTCCCTTTGTTTTTTTTTAATTTTTAGGGTCAATTTATGAATAGAATATGTGTGTAAGTTTTTAGTAGAACAAGAAATGGGGGGGGGGAAGGAAAGAAAAGAACAACCATGCTCTCATCGTATGTATGTATGTATGTGTTTATTTATTTATTATATTTGGCGCTTGGTTTTACCACTGAGCTATCTTTTTATTGTGATCATCCTGCCTCAGCCTCCCGAGTCGCAGGGAATACAGTCATGCTTCACTGTGCTTGGCTTATTTACGCGTATAGTTCTTTGCTGCATACTTTATCTCACGCACTGTGTAACCACTACCGAAATCAAGGTTCTGAGTGATTCCATCACCACCATCCCTCTTTCTGACTCTGTTGCAGTCACACCTCCCCTCTTTCTACTATCTCCCCATCCTGGCATCCACTAATCTGTTCTACCTGTCTATAACTTTGCTATTTTGAGGATAGTGCATGCGTGGGATCCTATAGTGAATGACTTCTGAGATTGACTTTTTGTGTGCATGTGTGTGGTGCAGGGGATTGAAACCTGGAGCATTCTATCACTGAGCTACACCCCCATTCCTTTTTATTTCATTTTGAGATAAGGGCTTGCTACATTGTCCAGGCCAACCTTGAATTTGAGATCTTCCTGCCTCAGCCTCCTGAATAGCTGGTATTACAGGTGTGGGCCACTGCATCCAGAGAGACAGGAAGTTTTTTTTTTTTTTTTTTTTCGGAAGCCTGGGATTGAACCCAGGGTACTTTAACTTATGGAGGCACATCCTGAGCCCATTTTTAGAGACAGGGTCTCACCGAGTTGATTTAGGGCCTTGCTAAGTTGCAGAGGCTGGCTTTGAACTCACGATCCTCCTGCTGCCTCAGCCTTCCAAGTTGCTAGTCAGCATTTTTTGATCATCATAACACTCCTCCTCTCTATCTCTGTTGAGTGTACCAGTAACCTGCAAGCTTCTTTGCGGAGTAGGTCTTCATGGTGTGGATATCTCACCATTTTTCAACCTTTCACCTTTTGAGCGAAACTTTGGTTGTTTCGACTTCCTTCCTGCTCCGAAGTCAGTTATTAACAGCTGTATATACCTAAGAGATTTCACTTCTCCGGGATAAATGCCCAGGAATATAATTGCTGGGCCATATGGTGAGTGTATTCTTAGGTTTTTTGTTTGTTTGTTCGTTTTAAGAAACTTCCAGACTCTCTTTTAATGTTTTTTACTGTTCTAAATTCCCAGTATGTCAGAATTTTCTTATTTTAGCTATTCTTTTTTTTTTTTCCCCTTGGTTCCCGGAATTGAACCCAGGTGCACTTAAACCGCTGAGCCACATCCCCAGCCCTTTTTTAAAATATAATATTTAGAGTCAGGGTATCGATAAGTTGCTGAGGCTGTCTTTGATCTCGAGATCTTCCTGCCTCTGCCTCCAGAGCTGCTGGGATTACAGGTGTGTACCACTGAGCCCTGCAGATTTTAGCTATTCTGGTCACTTTATAGAGATACCTCAGGGCGGTCCCAGTTTGTATTTCCCTGAGGTTGATATTCTTGCTTATCCCCGGTGCTCACTTTCTTATTGGATTGTTTATTAATTTATTTTTTACTGTTGAGTTTTGAGAGCTCTCTGTACACTCTAAATGGCAGTCACCTGTCAGATACATGTTTTTGTTTTTTGTTTTTCCTGTTGCCAGTCCACACCTCTCCTCCACCAAGGCCCTTCACAGAGCAAAAACTCTTACTTTTGATGAAGTCCTCTTTATTAATTTTGCCTCTTCTGCACATGCTTTATTTGTCGGGGGAGGGGGGGAGCAGTTGGTGGAGTGATGGGGGCCGGCACAGGGGATCAAATCCCAAAACTCTTTCCTAAGCCCCAGGTCCAGAGGATTTATTTTCCTATTTTATTTCCTGAAAGTTTCATATTTTACATCTATATTTATGATCCATTTTGAATTCATTTTTGTACAGGTTTAAGGATTAGGTGAAGATCCACCCCACCACCCCCGCATGTTTTTGTTTTGGATTTTGTTTTGCCTATTGATCAGCCAATTGTTCCAGAACGATTTGTTAAAGTTTTTGCACCTCTTTCAAAATCCTTTTTTTTTTTTTTATTGTACCTGAGATTGAACAGGGGCACCTAACCACTAAGCCACATCCCCAGCCCTTTTTATATTTTATTTAGAGACAGGGTCTCACTGAGTTGCTTAGGGTCTCTCTAAGTTTGCTGAGGCTGGCTTTGAACTTGTGATCCTCCTGCCTAAGCCTCCCAGGTTGCTAGGATAACAGGCTGGTGCCACTGAGCCTGGCCAGGTCTGAAAATTGGGGCAGAGTGATTCCTTCTACTTGGCTCTTCCCTTTTGATGGTATTCTCCCCCCCCCTCCCCAAGTTTTTGCTGGGAATGACTCTCTTCCTGTAAATGACCTCAGGGCCCTTTGATGTGGCACTTTTCCTGATGGCCAATTCCAGAGGATTAGCAATGTCTGCTTATCATCTGTTGCATTTCATTCTTTTTCTGGAATCTAATTTTGAGCCACGTGGAGAAGACAAGACCCAGTTCAGTGGGAGACCGCTCTGATCCTTGAGTCCTACCTGCTCGGAGTTTAGAAGAGGCCCATGGTGTCCACAGTGCTTGGTGTTTGACTTACAGACTTCAAACAAGGCACCGGCAAGTGGTAGCTGGAGAAGAGCCAGAAGTTTCTGACTGCTTTGGAGACGAGCAGAGAAGGCGTCTTCCCTGCACTTTTAATTTAACCTCTCTGGTTTAAGCATTTCCCATGAATCATCTTCCTGCATGACCCTGTAACATACATCTGCGTGGAGCTGCAATGCTTATCTTCAGACTTCAGTCAGATCTCATTATGGTGGTTGGTGTGCTGTGGCTCTCTCTTCTGAGCCTCTGCTTACCCTGCTGGCTGCTTGTTTACCATGTCTTTAAAGTGCAAGGGTCTCTCCATTGTTAACTGCATGGGATCTTTCTCAGCTCGGATAGAAGTGTGTATGGGATCATGACTGAACATGTTCCTTGTTCAGAATGTTTCTAAAGCAATGGGGCGAATCATTCAGGAGGAAACAACATATCAGACCTCATTGGTATTGAGAGTTTTTATAATGGAAATGTATGGCCCCTTAATGGATGCCAAAAAATAGATGCTATTAAATAGAACTGTAAGGGGACACTTTCCTACTTAGGGTTTATGAGGTACAGTCAAGGTCATTTTATAATCCATTCATTCCTGCTGTAGCACACTGTCTACTCCAGTGTCTGTTCTATATTGCCTGTTTTGATGCCTCAAGTTTCCCCTGTGAGGATTATTATTATGGTATGTTTGCATCCCCGGAAATTTTGTTAGGTTGACAGTTGACCTGGGTTCATGATATAGTAAGCTGTTCCTACCTGAGATTGGACTATTGAATTTACTTTTAATTTTATGTAGCCTTTTTTTTTTCTTTTTTTAAATGTGCAGATGTTTGGAATGGAAGCGGGGAGAGGGATAGGCCTATTTTGGGAGAATGGTGGCAGTCACTAACCTTGAAAAATCATGATTTAAAAAAGTTAAAAACATGGCTTTTATACAAATAAAACAAATACATATCAAATTCAAATAATTAATAAAGAAAATATTAATATGATAACTCTGGCTAAAAGGGCATTTTAAACAACTGGCTGTCTATAGGCTAAAAAGGAATACTGGGATGTGATTAATAGATTCTATCCAACACTGGTTAATGTCTATAGGATAATAAACCTATAACCTGTTTTACTTCAAACTGAACTTAAATCTACACATTAATCTGTATCTTTATCAAGTCTTGTCTTTAATCATAGTGCACAGCAAATCAAACAAAGTCATGTTCTCGGGGGTAATTAAATAATTTGGGGGTAAGCTTGTACAGTTCTGACCCAAATGACATTGAAAGGGCATGCTTTATTCTCTTTATGTTATTTCCAATTTTGGGGACCCCCACCCCCACCCCATCAGCGGTTTGTGAAGCTTCAAGGCAATAGCAAATGTCTGGATTTGACTGACTTCACCATTTGCCTTTGGCTGGTACCGAAGGCTGGTCTACCTGTCTGCAGGGTGAAAGTCTGTCCAATCATGGAGCTGACCCATTTGTGAATTTTTTTTTTCTCCTTCTCTGTTGACACTTAGCAAGTTCAGTCTCAGCCTTCGTCACTTTGTTCATTCTCGATGAGTACTTTATGCTCCTTCTAGTTGCTGAGCATGCTGGTACCCAAGACTGGGCTACTGGAGGAGACTGAATTCTAGAAACATCCCTCAGGGTCTTTGCTGTCTCGGGCTCAGCCTTGTGTGGACATGCCTCTGCCACCCACGACCTCTGTGACCCAGCCGAAGTCTCTCCAAATCGCCTAAGATGGGCTCGACACTGGTGCTTATTTTGAAGGGATAATGTGAGGATTAAAGGATTAAAATTAGTATTAAAAGTCCTGCTTAGCGCAGAGCAAGTTTTCAGTTACGATCATCTCTGAGAACTCTGGACTGTTATTTGGATCTCTAAAGGAGTTTGGAGGTATAGATTACTCAGAGGATTGGCAGAAGTCAGCAGGGGAGGGGACAACTGGCTGCTGATAACTGGAGTCCCCTTTGGGCAGAGAATCTTGCATGTAGGGTGATAGGGAAGGGGAATGGGAAGGTGGCCCACCCCTGGGGCATTTGAGGCAGTTGTCACCTTGTGGTACAGAAGGGCTCCCTATGAAGATTCAATGAGGCTTCGTATGAGTTCTCATGTGTTGTTTCCCCCGTGTAAATGTGGACAACTGATAGACATAAAAAATGTGCCAGGTTTGTGGGTGCCCTGTAGTTGGCTTGAGCTTGCTCCATCTGCTCTGGGTTGATTCAACAAAAAGAAACATACATTATTTAACTCAGATCATGTCAGACCTTGAGTGACTGTAACAGTCATTTCCCCAGTATCCTGCTGTGGAGACAAGGATGTGCATTTGGGCAGAGTCCTCTGTCCCATTAGTGGTGAAAGTTAATCCCACTGTTTTTTTATTTTTGTTTTTTTTAAGTTTTGGATGACTGTTACTAGGAAAGTTAAAAGCATCTATGTGACTCAATCATGTTAATTTCCTTGGAGAGTACTAGGGGAAAAAAAAAAGGTGGAGGAAAGAACCCACCATTATCTAACATGTCTAAAAGGTACGGAGCTGTGAAAGTCACATGATTTTATGGAAATGAGCTTTACTCTTACACATCCTTCCATGGGGGGTGGGTTATAAAGGTTGGCACAGACTCATTTTTGGACAGTTTGACATGCATTTAAACAATGAGCCTATTGATTATTGGAACAGAGAAGGGGAATGCACCCAAATCGGAACAGTGTTTATGGTTATTTTTATTTTCTCATTTATGCTTTTTATGTACTCTCTTGCCTACTTAATGTACTCTGCTCATTAATGTACTTTGCCTAATGTGCTCCTATCATGAACATTTATTGCTTTTATAATCAGAAAAAGCAATAAATGCTCTTAAAAAAAGAGTTTATCATGGAAATGACTAGATGTGTGATAATGTGATTATTGATCAGTTCCACCGCCCCAAGAGTGTTGCCAGCAAATAATGATTCACTATTTCATTTGCTCCAGAAAAATGATAGTGCATCTTGCTTTGTTCCTTAGATATGTTTGCCAGGGTCTTCCTGAGGTCTGCGGTGATTTCTTTGGCAGAATGGGTTTGAGACCACCACAGGGTGACATCTGAGTCGCTGGTGCCACCCCTGGGCAGCCTGCCCGCGGGGGATGCCGTCTGTTGTGGCAGAGCCAGCCCGTCCTGCTGGGCGGAAGCCTGCCAACTGTTGATGCCACAGTGTCCCAGCTGTTGTATTTTTACACTAACTGTTATTAGCCATGCAGACCTTTATAGTTCAAACCAGGCCACATCTGCTGCGAATTCTGTGACCTTCAAAACCCAGACCAAGAAGAAAGGCAAAAGACAAACTTTTTTTTATCTCCAGGCTTTCGGCAAACAAGTCATATAACGGGGCTTATTAAAAAATATTTTCAAAGATTTTCCCTTTCTTTGTCTTCCTTTAGCAATGTCTTCCCTACATTGTCGATGATTTGAGCCAATGAACATTGCTTGCAATGTGGTTTGTGGACTACTTGCGTCCGATCAGAAGTTTGTTAGAAAATGTACTCTGGAGCCTCAAGAGAAATTTTATTTCTATTCTGGTTCTTGCTACGTTGCCGAGACTGACCTTGAACTTGGGATCCTTCTGCTTCAGCCTCCCGAGTAGGTGTGATTCCAGGGGTGCACCATTGCACCTAGCTGCCAGTAGCACTTTATACTAGTCACTTGGGTATTTGGGACTCTGTGCCCATAAGAACTTTCTCTGAGAACAAGACATGAAGGTATAAAGTTGACAATGAGATGTGCAGTCATGTGTGAATTGGGCTACCCCCAGAAATGCCTGGTCTTATTAAAGGTTTGCTGTGACCAGGGCTGGTGATGCACACCTGTCACACCTGTAATCCCAGTCACTTGGGAGGCTTGAGCCAGGAAGATTGCAGGGTCCAGAAGGCCTGGGCAATTTAGTGGGACCCTCTCTCAAAGCAAAAAGTAAAAAATGGACCGGATGTTGCTCCGTGATAGAACACCCCTGGGTTCAATCCTCAGTACAAAAACAAATCTCTCTCTCTCTCTCTCTTTTTTTTTTTTACTTGTGTTTGCATATCACATAATGCAGAAAGTAACTTTAAAATTCAGGGGAAAGATCCTAAAATCATGTTACCTGGGAGGTGCTCATGGTCATTGCTTGGAGCACTATATTTCTGGGTTGAACATATGGATCCGTTTGGTTATGGTTTTCGGAAATACTAGTCTGTAGGACTTGTGTGGTGGCATGTGCCAGTAATCCCAGCAGCTTGGAGGCTGAGGCAGGAGAATCATGAGTTCAAAGACAGCGTCCGAACCCTATTGAGGACTAAGCAATGTAGTGAGAATCTGTCTCAAAATAAAACATAAAAAGGGCTGGGGATGGGCCTCAGTGATTAAGTGCCCCTGGGTTCCATCCCTGGTGCCGCCCCCCCCCACCCCCCAAAGAAAAGTGTGTGTGTGGGGGGGAGAAGGAAATAGTAATATCTAAATTGGAATTTTTTTATTTGTTGTGTGCCCCCTTAACTTGACTCCCTCTGAAAAACTGCAGAACCCTTTCCTATTGTTCCCATGTTCTTCAAGACCTGTAGAGCTCCTGGTGGATTTATAACCCTTAAGTTTCCGGTGCTAACCCAGGGATACACCACTTTGCTATATAGTTCTCCTAATTTGTGGGAATAGAGTAAGTGGAGAGGAACAGTTTGACCAAAGAGCTGTCTTCTAGGGCAGGAACACAAGTAGTAAGTATGTCACCAACCGGTGGCATTGCTAGCTGGCTTCCCTGGTGCCACTCCAGGATTTAGAGCAACAGGTTTTTAGACACATTCGATTAGGAAAGGGTGCTTTCTTTCTTCCACTGCTTTCCTAACTTTTTTTCTAGTGCTTTCCAATAGAAACCTAATGTGAACAAGCTGCACAGATGTGTTTAACTTTTCTTTATTTTTTATTATTGTAGTAGAGATTGAACCCAGGGATGCTCAACCACTGAGCCACATCCCCAAACACCTATTTTTAAAATTTTGGGACCGGGTCTCACTAGGTTGCTGAGGCTGGCTTTGAACTTGGGATCCTCCTGCCTCAGCCTTCTAAGCTTCTGGGATTATAGTGCTACCACCACCAGCTGCTTTTAACTTTCCTAGCAGCAGTCATCAAAAAGTAAAAAGAAACAGACGAAATTAATAATTTATTTTATGTGACCCAGTATATATATCCAATATATCACTTTAACACATAATCAAAATGAAACCCTGTAGGGACATTTCGCCTCCTTTCCTTGTTTAGTCTCGCGTGTTTTCTTAAGCCCGCGTGGCCAGGGGTTCTGTGTGGGATGGTGGGGTACTAGAGACTCCTCTCATCCCCAGGTCTCAGTGACGGTGTGAACATCTGTCAGTGTGGGAATATTCCCTTCCTGAGTCTTGTGTTCTCTGCAGTTAGTTGATATTGTCATGCCTCCTGTGTCAGTTGTGGTGTTAGGATTCTCTTTGTGAGCCTTGTAGTAATTTACAGGAATTATCACTTTTATTGCAGTATCTTTTGGTGCAACTAGAGGGACTTTACTGTGTGAAATCACTTAAAAGGATGATCAAAAGCATATTCTGTTTCTTCTGGGACATAGGGTTGGGCATCTAAGTGCCTTAGTGGAATCCTTGAGACAGAATATATCACATTAGTATCATCCAGAAGCTTTCTGGTTTAAAGGTCACTTTGTTACATTTGGTCCGAATATGTTGCTTTGGAATTTTGTGTTTAGGTCTTTGTGTATGTTTATTTGAAAAAATCCCTAGATCTATACCATTCATAGTGGAGCATCAGTGGAGATTTATTTTCTTTTCTCTATCGGTATAGTGTCTGGGTTTGAATTCCTTTCGCATACAAAGTGCTTTGGCAAGGGACTTAGACCTTGGTTGCCTTTTTTTTTTTTTGGTATTGGGGATTGAACCCAGGGGCACTTAACCACTGAGCCACATCCCCAGCCTTTTTTATATTTATTTTAAGACAAGGTCTTGCTAAGTTGCCTAGGGCCTCCTACATTGCTGAGGCTGTCTTTGAACTCTAATCCTCCTGCCTCAGCCTCCAGAGCGGGCTGGAATCACAGGTGGGCACCACTTTGACCTGTGTTTGCCTGGTTTTGAACCTGGGAGTGACATTCTGCTGATGTCAGCCCGAGGTCATCTAGTTAAAGGAATCCCAGCACTGTCCCTCCTGTTCCACAGTGATTGCAAAAGAAATCTTATTTGTTCCCGGCATCTTTATTAATTTTAGAAATTTAAGCAGTGTATGCAAGAGAAATTTTAGGAATGGATATACTTCTTTGACATTGAGATGGAGTTTAAAAAAAAAATCTGTATTTCTTCCCCAAACATATGTTAAAAAACCTTCCTTCTGGCCCAGTATCTCCAATCCCATTTCTCTGTTCCTTCCACTGTTTTGTGCTGGAATTGAGTCTCTCTTCATTTTGGGTAGATTATTTTAATAAGAACTTCCTGGTTAGAGTATCACCCTTAAAAAATAAAAGTTCCCAATACATTTCTCATACTGTATTTTCTTTTTCTTGCTTTTCCTATAGCACTAGTTCCTGAATAAACCTCAGATATCATCCAGGGGCTCTTCAAGATCTGAAATCAGCAGAAGGTTTTCTCCAGTTTTGGGTTCCATTGTGTTAAATAACAAAGGATGGATTAACCAAACCTTGAACACACCAGTAGGAAAGAAAAACCCCATGGTTTCTATTTGCTTCTAGTACCTCCCTGACTCTTCACTTAATACTCCCTTGCCGATTATGCAGAGGTGATATTTAAGAGCCGATCTGTTGAATAGACCTTTGTAAGTAATATTTTAAAGGAGTGTTTATTTTTCACGATCCACTCAGAATCTCTGTCACCCAGGGCCCTGTAGTCTTAGCCCACGTGTTGTACCAATTTGTTCCAGAATATTCAACTGCATATGCTACATCCTTCTTATCGGCTGTGCAAAATCAAATGAAGAGTTGACTTCATTCAATTTTGCCTGATACTGAGGCCCCCCAAAGACATGTAAAAGCTGCCTGGATATTTATTTTAAACCAATAGGATAACACTGTCTCTTTATTTCCCCTCCTGTCCCATGTTTGACTGACTTCCAGTCATAAAAAGAATTTAAATTTAGAGTAGAAAAGTCTCCCTGAAATTGATTTCACTATGCTTCTTGTATATAAATAGGTATTGAGGGCAGGGGGAGGAGATATTGAACTGAAACTTTCAATTTTGGAGTTGAGCTTTCTAAAGTCATAAAACGGCTTTTCCATTTGACTCTTGATGGGTCTTGTAATGTAATTGGTCCTAGCCTGAGAAGATTTTGGAAGAAGCAGAACCAAGGAAGGAAAAAGAAACAAACCTTGCTTATTTAATTGCTGCCCTTTTTTCATCAGGAAAAGGACGTTTGGTGAAATAGCCCTTTTTCTAAAAACGGGAAAATTTCCCCCCCTTATAATTATTTAAGAAATTGCTTTTAGAGCTATCTAAATAGACTTAGAGATAAGTGCTTTAGCCATCTTGATGTGATCTGGTGAAAATTTTTATGTGGTTAGGATTTTTTAATTAAATCGTTTTATTTTAAGATCGTAATAGCCCTCTTAAATTATTTTCCTCGAGACTTGTATTGTGTTATTTCAAGTTAATAACTCCTCTTCAAGCAAAGCAAAAAATGCAAGATATTTCTTCTGATGATTTCTTTGCTGCAATTGAAGAGAACAAAGCCCACCTCACTCTTGCTGGAATGGAAGCAAATCTAACACTTAATAAAAATGGAGATAACAAAAAATGAACTTGTAGTCCTGGGATATTCTGGCTAGTAGCATTAAAGTGGTTGCCTGGGCAATACTAACCCAGTTCCGCGGGTTATTATTATTTTTCTTTTAAACGCCAGCGACAGGTGTCAGGGATTGTATCAAAGAAGGCCATCCCAGTGGCCTGTTTTTCAGGGTTTCAGGAGGCAGAGTATCCTCCTGGGGGACTCCAAAGGAAGGAGGAAGCAGTCTCTTTAGTCATTTATCTCCCTATCAGTGCCTAGCATGTTTATCCCTGGGTGCATTTGCATGATTATAGATAATCTTCAACAGTTGCTAAAGACAAATCTTTATCATTGTGTAGAGATGAATTACCTTTGATTTCATTTATCAATTGGCCTTTGTCTAAGTTGCCTTCTGTTCCAGTTGCTCACCACTACTTGTGGGAGACTTTTTGTTTTCTTCTTCTCCAGATCCATTTCTGGGAGAGATGGGGTTGAGGCCATGGTTTCATTCCTGCTTAAACATAAAATGGGTTTTTAAAATATCTCCCTCTAGGGTCCCTCTGAAATACCAGTAAATCCGTTCCTTTCCAAGGATCATACAGACAGGCGCTTATTATCATCATTATTTTTTACATGATATTGCAGATATGTAGTTTTATGCAGTATGTAGCTCTGACAGAATATAGTGAGAAAGATCATTCTTGCTTCTTTCTTTTCCTTATTGTATTGGTAAATAATTGTATCTGCTTTGACTCTCATAACTGCTATATTTTAAATCGCTATTCCATAAGCAACCCCCCACCCCTTCTGGAGGACTGAACCCAGGGATACTGTACCGCAGAGCTACAGCCTAGCGTCTTACCAAGTTGCACAAGCTCATCTTTGAACTTGTGATCCTCCTGACTCAGCCTCCTGACTCACTGGGATTATAGGCACGTGCCACTGCACCTGACTTGCAACTCATTTCTAGATGGTTCTTAATTCAAGTGAAAATGGTCAAAGTGATGTCCATAGAAAACAACAGAAAATGTACATATTAGGGTAAAATGTTTGCTCTCCAACATTTAGCTTCTGGGAGAATGTCTCCGACTTGCTTTGCACAAGTGCAAGAATACACTTAGTGAATTTTCTGTCCCGACCCCCCTCTTCCCGGGGGCTAGGGAGATCAGCTTTAGCTTTGACTCCCACCAGCTTTCCTCCAATCTGTTCCCTGCACTTCAGAGTCATGTTTTAAAAGCATACATCGGTAAAAATGCTCTAAAATTAGATTATGGTAATGGTTGCACAACTCCGCAGTTACACTAAAACCCATTATATCTCAATGCAGCTGTTTTAAAGGATATGATACACGAGACCACATTGGCTGCCACCATTGAGCTCCCCAGTCTCCCCTGAGGTCCTGGGGGATCCTGCCCTTCTTCTTCCTCCATTTCCCCCTTCTAGCTCCCCAGCTGAGAAGCTTCCACCAGACCAGCCTCCTTAGGCCACATTTTACTCTGGTTTTACATCCTTATGTAGGCTGTTCCCCAGTCCACCCTCCCTCCCTGCCAGTGCTCTCCACTAAAACATCTCCTTCCCTGATCATTCTCTCCAATTATATTCCTCCCCCACCTGTGCCATTTGTTTCATTCCATTTTTGCATTCTGTTCACCAGGTTTATAAATTAAGCCTCTAGAGGGCAGGCAGGAGGGTGTGTAAGTAGGTATGGATAGAGGCTCCATACAGTAGCATACTACCATGGAGAGATCCCAGACTCCACAGAAACTCTCTTTAACTACTTAAGTGTGGAGGGAGAATAGAAACTTGTTGACCAGTCGTCCATATGTCTGGGGAATAGTCAGTCTCCTGAATGACTGGCCAGACAGAATTTAAAAAATGTCTCCAACCTAGCCCTGGAGGTCACAGGTCTCAAAATTGATTAGATGGATGTATGGAGTGCCTTCTGTATTTGATCCTCAAATGTAGGGCCTGGGCTTATACCTACAATTTACCATGGTTGGGGATTATCTCTGTAGATATTTGTGTTATTGTGAAGGTTACTGTCTTTGTTTTCTGTTGCTATAACCACAGACTGGGTGGTTTATAAAGAATAGATGTTTATTTAACTTACTTAGTGAAGGCTGGAAAGCTCAGAGACATGGCCCTGGCATCTGGTGAGGGTCACCTTGATTTGTAACACGGTCGAAGGGCCTCACGTGGTAAGACACAGAGCAAGCATGCCAGACACAACTGGCTTTTATAATAAAGTCACTCCTCCCTAACCCGTTAATGGGTTAATCTGTCCATGATGGTAGAGCCTCATGACCCAGTCACTTCCCACAGGTGCTACTTCCCAGCTCCAAATACCACTAATGAATAGATCGGGGTCTTACGGCTCCAAAACATGAAATTTGGGGGACATTTTTCAAACCATTGCACTTACCTGCTCTGAGTTCTGGAGCTGTGAATCACCTGCTTGGTGATGTTGTATTTTGGTGGAGTTGGTGGATGTGGTAAGGTCAGCAAATGGTTGCCCAACCACTTTTAAGTAGGATTTCTTTGTCTACTCTTTTTCACATAGAATGTGTGTGTGTGTGTGTGTGTGTGTTGACTGGACTCTATAAAAGGCCCAAGTTAATGTTCATTTCTTAAGAATAAAAAAAATATATCCAGTAGTCAGTTACACATTTTATGCAAAAGAATATGAAAGATGAGAATTTATTAATCCATATATCACTTTTGTATTTCCTTCCCCAAGTTTTAACAATATGTATTTCCACTTGGTATGGAAGTGGCTTTTTTTTTTTTTGGTAGACCAATAACTAATAACTAATGTTTGCCTAGTTGTAATTGGAGATCCTCAACAACATGGTAGAAAAAAAATCATTCTTTTTTATTTTTATCCTTCTAGTATTGGGAATTTGCTTTTTTATCTTTGACAATTCCCTTTGGTAGGAGGAGTTGTCTAGACAGCTTCCTTCTTTTGAAATTCTTCTATTTTTAGTTGTCTGAGGCTTATGTAGGAACTTACTTGTGATGTTATTTACCTTTGAGCAAGTGGAGTAGCTATTAACTCAAAAGACTTTTTGTGAATGTGAAAATTTCAGTTTTGTGATGAATATCTGTAAGAGGCCAGAGGTGTGGCTCAGTGGTGGAGCACTTGCTTATCATGTGTGAGGCCCTGGGTTCCATCCCCAGCAATACACACACACACACACACACACAAATAAAAAGTAAATTTAAAAAGATTGTGATAGTGTTAACTCTACAGTCTGTAGAGTAATATCTGGCTCAGGTCTCTGTGTTCTTGGGCAAGTAACATATCTTTTCCGAAAGTTATACGTAAACTAGGATTATTGGAAGAATTACATGAGCCGGTATATTGATTATACTTTTAACAGTACTCAACCCATGGGCAGTAATTGACTTAGTAAATAAATTACGATTGTGCCAGGCCACGGGGGCATGCTCAGAGGGCCATAGGTAGACTATTTAAGAAATATAATTGATCAACTGGGACTGGGTGGAGATAGGGGCCAGTTGGAAATTCTTGGCTCTTCTCTACGGAGAAAATTCATGTAGCATTTTGCTGCTAATTGGGAATAAGGTCCAGATCTCCCATTACAAAATAGAAGACAAACTGGGCTTGATGATTCACGCCTGTAATCCCAGCGACTGGGGAGGCTAAGGCAGGAAGATTGCAAGTTCAAGGCCAGCCACAGCAACTTAGGCCCTAAGCAAATTTGGGAGACCCTGACACAAAAAATAAAAACATAAAAAGGACTGGGGATGTGGCTAGTGGTTAGGTGCTCCTGGGTTCAATCCCCAGCAACCCCCACCCCCACCCACCCCCACACACAAAAAGAAAATCCCAAAACAAAGACAACATTTGTTCTCTCCCCTGCCTTTTCCTACTTTGGAAATTCTACCTGCTTGTGTACACACACACACACACACACACACACAGAGGATAAAACATCTGATGCATGGGTATGTTCAGTATGGTGGCCATGCAATCTTTGGGCTGGATCCCCCCATTTTTCAGATGTTGAAAGAGATGCTGCAGTTGTCAAATTGGAAGTAACTATCCACAGCCCGGTGCATTTCCACAATGCTTCCAGTGAACATGCTTCAATTTCTGGATAAATTACAGAATGAAGAGACTTGATTCATTGCAAACCACAGGATAAAAACAGACTGTCTCTGTGTGGGTCTGTCTGTGTGTCTATCTATCTACCTACCAACCTACTTAGAATACTCAGTTGAAACCAAGGGCACTTTACCACAAACTACATCCCCAGACTTTTTAAAAATTTGAGACTGGGTGTTTTAAGTTGTGTAGGTCCTTGCTAACTGGTTGAGGCTGGCCTTAAACTTGGCAATCCTCCTGCCTCAGATGCCCTAGTCCCTTGAATTACAGGCGAGTGCCACTATGCTCGACGGGGTTGTTACATTTCTATGCGATGTTATATAGTTTTTAGAAGCTGGGGGCATTTTTTTTTCTTTTTAAAGATGTTTTCTCTATGAAAGAAAGATATTTTCAGTTTCTTTACAAATGTATAATGAGCCCATTCATTATAAATCAATTTTCTAAGTGTGCTTTTTCTAGACCTGTTGGAAAGTGTGTGTGTGTGTGTGTGTGTGTGTGTGTTTAATTTCTGAAGTTTTTAAACTATGAGAGTTAATAGCAGAGGGATGGATTTTTCTTTTTTTGGGGGGAGGTCTCTTTTTAGTCCTTATTTCTTTAAAAAATGGGTTCTACCTTTTTGGGTCTACAATATTTTTTAATAAACTCACAAGAGAAACTCAGTATTTTGCTCTCCCACCTGACAACTCATTTTTACAAGGGCAGTTTGTGTTTCTTTTGCTCCTTGGGATACAACATTGCTGTCTGATTCCTTTTCCCCTTGCCTCTGAGTTTTAGTAATTCATTTTACTTATCTTAAAAATAAAACAAAAAAGAAAGAAAGAAAGAAATCATGGCTCTATATTAGATCTCTTTATCACTTTAGTTGATGAAAAAATTTTCTTAGTTGAGACAATAGAGACATTTGAATATGATAAAATAGGCAATCTACTGTAATATTATCTATTGTATTTGAGGTTAACTCAGTATCACAAACAGCTAAGAGGACCGTTTGTAATGCAGTAGTTGTAGAAGAACACACTTCTTGATCCTACTATTTGGGACACTCACCAAGTACGTTTTTAACACAATTAATTGAAACACAGGCACAAAGGAAATGAGAGGCTGATTGGAATATTTAATTACTTTTAACTATAATTTGATCCTTTTGCCTATTGTAGGCACAAAAAAAGATAAAGATATATTCATTTCAGACTATTGTGTGGGATTTTATGTTCTTAAATGCTCTTTAAAAATTTGGAGAAAATTGTGCTTGAATGCAGATTTTGCCGTCCTTGAGGTATCTTTAATTTGTTTGTTGTATGAGCAGTTATAATAGATATAAACAGCCTGCTTCACTGCTTGTCTGCCATTCTGAAAATCTGTATTCCGGACTCGAAAATGAGAGTGCCTATTGCTTATTTTTAGTGGGCTCGTTTTTTGGCAATGACTCTGGAGGAAGAAAGAAAACTCCTTATGTGAGTGTGACCCGTCCATCATCCTAAGTAATTCTACATTCTGGCACAGGGGCCTCAACATTTCTGTGTTCTGCTGTTTTCCGGTTTGGTTGGGAGTTGAATTATTCTGCCCAGCTCTTTATCCTGTGGAATGATCTAGAAGTGGCTATGGGGTGAAGTGGAAATAACTTCATGTATTACTGCTGTAGTTGGCTTTGGGCCCAAGATGTCCAGTCAAATTGTAGAAGGAACTTTGGGATGTTCTGATTATCTGCCTTCACCCATGTATAACCTGTGCTGTGTACCCGCTTTTCCCCACAGAAGATCAAGACAGCAGAGATCAAGTGGATGTTGTGGGTCTATCCGGGATGATGAAGGACTACAGTGAGTGGTTCTTTTGAAATCCTTGGTGGCCTCTTGTCTTCTTTTCTTGGTGGACATCTTGGACTTCTATTCGCATTCCCGTATACAAATGCACGTAGAAATGGACCGCCTTTGTCAAAAGAAAGTAGGGCATTGTACTCTCTAATTTCAGTTTTGGAAGAAAAACGTTTTCAACCCCCATGTAGTGACTTTATTATTATCTAATCTGGACTCAGGGATTCTTGCTTCTTTCGGATGGGAAATCCTAAGAACTGTATGTTAAGAACATTATTTAATATGCCCAAAGGGGCAAGGCTCTTAGATTGAAAAAGGTTCCCTGCAAAATATCAAAGAGTTAACACAGCTTGAAGTCCCCCCCCAACCCACCCTTCCCCAAGTCAAAATATCTGTGAAACACTGAGAACACTGACTACACAGAATTCTCCTGAAGATCCAGTTAAGGCAGATGGGTTACACATCTGCTTTAATATTCCCAGAATAAAAACATTTATTCTTATAAACTATGTCCGGTAGCTGTGGGAAATTAAATCATGCACATAGGAAGCGGTTGCGTTGATATCTTCAGTAGTAGGTAACTCTGAGGCTATTTTTATAGGAAAGGATTGGGCCTTTGGGGCTGGAAACATTTTTATCTTTTTCGCTTCAGGCTGGAAATGAGGTAGGCTCCGTAGAAGTTCTGAGAGGAAATGGAGTTTTTGAAAACTCCCTGATGAAAATACCTGTCACTCATTTAACTCTCTGCCTAGCAACCAGGTTGACTTAAGATTCCTCTTGCTGAGGGAGATGTAAGCATCCCTGGCTAGTTAATACTACTGGTTTTGAAATCTCCGCTTTCATCTTGTTGGAATTCAGAGACCTAGATTCTCCTGGAGGATGGGAGTGGCTGGATTCTTCCATGCACATGATCCAACCCTCAAAGGCAACTTTAAGTTCAAAATTCCTTATGCTCTGGTTCGTCACCCCACCAAGGGTGTGTGTATGGTGGGGTGAGGGTGGGGCTCAAACAATACTAGAATTGACCACTTTGAAGAGATATACAGCTGTTTATACGTCTCCATATATAACTGTTCTTCCAGTAAGTTGCAATGTTATAACATGATAAAAAGTTCTCCTGGGCTTTCCTTTGACAAATGAATTTAGCTCCATAAACCATAGTGGTTTGGTGCTGTAGAACCTGGTCGAATAACGTGTTTGCATAAGCCAGTCCTCCCTCCCATAATAACCATAGGCAGATTTACGCTTATTTTCTGTTCTGAAGTGAAGCTACATATTTTCATAAGCATGCTCCATTTTTAATTGTGTAATTAAGTTGCTGACATAAGCAACTATGCAATTTCACATTAAGGTAAGGATTCATAAAGGCATGCATTTGCATAATTTAATTTTCTGCACAGAAGATATTGAAAATCAATAGCATGATTCATAGCCATACCATATCATTGCCATGCCGCCATCGGTTGGCTGTTTGAGCTTAGGAGGGTACAAAGAGTATTAAAATTGATTGAATTTGGTGTGCTGACTCTGTAGCTTTACTTGGGAACCACAGACTGTTTCTATTTGCAAATCTTCTGTTCCTTGCCAATACAATATGAAGTTGTTTAATATACTCTATATACATTTTTGACTGCTTTTCAAATAATAGTTTCTAGAAAATTGTTATTTTTTTAGAATCACATTATTATTAACTGAAGTGCATTGAGGAGAGAACTTAAAATTTTGTTTTAATTTATGCAGCAATCCAGTAATGCATGATGATGTTTTTATTGGGGGTTGGGGTAAGGAATCACACATTACTGACAGATGTAATAAAAGGGAAAACTAAATATAGTCACCTTTAATGAATAATTTATGTGTTGAACAAAACAAATCTGGTGCCAAGTGATAGAGTCCTTGGCTACACTGTTCCTTTCTGCATGGCCTCCCTGAGGGTTTGCTTATTAGATAGTCAGGATGGTTGCTGCTTCAGATCTTTCTGAAGGAGAAGGTGGCGTTTTTGTTATGTATGCACACACATACACATACACATACACACACTGTTACATCCTCTACCTGCCAGAGTAGTCGCCTTGGACCTTTCTGTCATTCATTCATTCACTCACTATTCATGAACACACAGTATATGGGGGAGCTCCATTATGGGGGTGTTTTGGCAGTAGTCCAGGAAACACATGCGCTTTTCCTGGGTCCCTTCAGCCCTTCAGAACCCATGCAATATGGCTTTCAGAAGTAAGTTTTCCTGCCCGAGCTGCCCTGGCTATGTGAAATACACCTTGTACTTCAGTACTTTGAGGGAGAGTGAGCAAGACAAGGGGACCATCTCTCTTGGGGTGGCCCTCAGCTCTTCTGTTACTGCTTGTCAGCTGGGCTGTGTTCGACATTACTGCAGCTCCTGTTTTGTTCCAAGAGACCCATCTTTAGACAGGCAGTTTCTGCTGCTCAACTCAGATCCATGTTCCCTATGTCACTTGGAAGGTGACTGCACATTACGGGTATTGAGTGCATAGGGGAGGATCTTATGGTGTCAACTTCTCTGTTTCTTCCATTGGATATATCTTTGTGGATTTGCTTTTGCATTAATAATTTAGTTTGCTTCGGGAGCTGGTTAAGGGTGGGACCTCAAACCTGATGGCCTCAATGCAGACTTGTTCAAGGCTATTGGGATACAGGTCCTGGAGATGTGGGCTTACCTGACTCAGCTGTGGACCTGCCACTGGGCTTTCCCAGCACTGATGCTCCTCCAATAGGAGACCTTCCTGGCAGTCTCTGTGCGCCTTGCACTACCCTGATGATCCCAGAGGTTCTGGGAATCGGGGGTTGGTGGGGATTACGAGTCTGAGTTCCATCAGAGCATGGGGAGGAATTAATATCCTTGAAGAACACCCCATTCCTTCCTTAATTTCCCACCTGGTTTGTTTGTGAGCTTTCAGGTTAGAACTCTGTTCTTGCTCAGTTTGGAGCCATGTTTTGGTCAGTTCTGCAGCAGGCCCACTCCCCTGTGCTCTGCCAACCCTGCATCAGTGTGAAGCCTTTGGCTGTGAAGTTACAGACCTTGAGGACAAGAGTTGGGAATGTCAAAGATAAGGGCGACCTTAGGCCCAGCTCCCTTGGGACATTTGCTGGTTTTTATCTCTGGCTTCAATGTAGAATCACACAGAGGCAGGAGCAGTGGCTCATTCCCACAGCCCCAGCTACCCGGAAGACTGAGGCAGGAGTTTGGGGCTAGCCTGAGCTACATAGCAACACCCAAAACTGGTGTCTTAGCTCCACCCCAGACCAATTAAATCCAAATTCCAGGTATAGTTTTGTGTTTTTTCCCCTCCCCTTTTGATACAAGGGATTGAAACCAGGAGTGCTCAACACTGAGTTGCATCCACAGCCCTTTTAAAAAATATTTTTAAAAAATTTGATACAGGGTCTTGCTAAGTTGCTTAGGACCTTGCTAATTTGATGAGGCTGGTGTTGAACCTGGGATCCTTCTGTTTCAGCCTC
Organism: Marmota marmota marmota; assembly: GCF_001458135.2. Classification (NCBI taxonomy): domain Eukaryota; kingdom Metazoa; phylum Chordata; class Mammalia; order Rodentia; family Sciuridae; genus Marmota; species Marmota marmota. Next base: position 14,597,888 of record NW_025999941.1, read on the forward strand.
CTAAGCTGCTGGGGTTACAGGTGTGAGCCACCACACCTGGCTTTTTTGGTTAAAAGCAGTTCAGACCACTATTCTAACAATGGCCCTTTATGAATGGAGAAATTGGCAATCAGAAGTTGAAGCAACTGTTTACAAGACACTGTGGGTCTCACTGGGGTATCTTTTGCATGTGAGAAAGAGAAAAAGACACTTGAACAGGTAATTGGTTCATGAAGCTATAAAGCCACAGATAGGGCTGGCTTTAAATTGCCTTTGTCCAGGTCATAGACATTATCAAGAGAGTTCATCTATAGGTTTGCCTCCTCTGACTTGGTTCCATTTTTTATCTCCTCTGTTGATACCTTACTTGATCCTTGGCCACTCTCTCAAGGCTCTGGGCTAATGTCATAACACCTCCAGAAGGAAAGGAGAATCTCTGATTGGCTGATATCCCTAGGCCTGGATGCATCAGTGGGAACAGGGGGATGATATAGTGATTGACAGGCTGAAACCAAACAGTCTATCGCTAGAGCTGGCAAGATTGGTGATGACAGGGAGTGGCTGTCCAATCTGTAATACCCACTTAGGTTTATTATTGCAAATGAGGAGACTGTGTGGTAAATTTCTACTGTGTTGTGTTAAAAGGAACATCCTTAGGTCAATTGAATTTAGCAGAGTTTATTTGAACAAAACCAAAAATGATTTGTGGATTGAGTGGGTTCTGAGAATTCCAACCAACATGTGATCTGACGGCATTTGTAAGGAAATGAAGGTGAGACAGAGGAAAAACAAGAACTTAACAGGCTACAGCTTAGTCAGTCACCTGGTTGGCTGGTTACCCATTAATTGTTTGCAATCTAATATTAATTGGCTGCAGGTACTTCTGCACCCAGCCAAAGCTCAGTTACTGTGGTTAAACTTACATGTTGGTGTGGTCTCTTGGCCTCAGTCTAAATCCAGGGCCACTTACGAAATGTTATTTCTTTACAGGCATTTAAAAAGCATTGTATAATCAGTCGTTTTTACTCATTTTGTGTGGATACAACGAGAAAGGGTTATTTGACAGAACTTACTTAAAGCAGAGTAAATAGGCAAATAAAGTTTCCCCATATACAAAGAACATAAATAATCCTAATGATTAATAATTTAGTTTTCTTTTGTGGAGGGTTAATGGATTAGGGGACTAGATGGTGAGACTTTACTTTTGACCTCTAGAAGCTCGGATTGGCCAACTTCCTGGGGCTCTGAAGGGTTCAATTCTCTAGAATCATAGGATGAATTGGATGATGGTTACCTAAGCCTTTATTGTTTTATGGATGGGTAGTAATCAGAACCAGTGAATAAATATGGGGATACGAGGTTTACTGTTTGGTTATGTTTTGGGGTTAATCAGATTCCCCCTTTTCTCTAAAGGGCTCATACTCTATAGAATCTCTCTGCTCAGGCATTACTTGTGTTAAAGCTTGTCTGTGCACTTGAAGTGGAAGCACAAAGTACTTCTTTTTCCTGATTTTTCTGTTCCAGCCTGTCACATCCTCATCAAAGCTACATCATAATATTATTATTATTGACGAATTTGGAATGGAAAATGTATTGTGCTGTCCCGTGGCTCTCTTCATCTTAAATTGAATATACAGATTCCTCTCCCCGTTTTCTTTTACTTTTGCAAAGCACTTGATTTTGTTTGGGTGGATTTGAATATTAACATAGTCAGGTGGTGGGTATTGTTGGAGTATAATTCTGTTTCATTTTGGATTCCGGGCACCTGTGATTTTCTCATCTAATATATCAGTGCATTCAGGTGTGGATTCACAACAAGAGAAATTTGCATCCATGAAGAGGCTGGGAGAAGGGTCTTTGAACGCGGGAGCAGGCAGATGGGAACTCTCCATAATGGGGTTGAATATTTTTGCTTTTGCTTGACGGATCGGATTCATTTCGAGTTTTCCAAAAAATACATCATTAAGCAGTGTTTCTTTTCTGAGATTGTTGCGGGGGCTTCTTGTTTTAGGGGCTCAGTACTGCAGGTGACTATTTGTGGGTCCAATGGTGTGGAACATGGGTACTCACCACGGGAATCCTTCTCATGTCACACTGTGCCTTGTTTGGGCGGGATAGGCCCTGACACCCTGGTCTGCATGCTTACCTACGGGTCCTCTACTTATAAAACAAGTAGAATGAGCCCCAGCTCTGTGAAGATCACATAGGCCAGGGGACCTGGGTTTATTGATGTAAGTAGAACCAAAGTCCTAGATTCCAGTTCTACTATTTATCTGACCTTGGGTGAGTGACAGTTACCACCACTTCTTGAAACGTTAGTTGGCTCAAAACACCATAGGGTGCTGTTTTGCAGACCAAAAAAGATAGTGCATACAAAGGACTTAATGTCCTGTGCTCTTTGCTACAAAGTGAAGGGCTCATGGTAAGCTGTTATTATATGAGCAGTAGTCATGATAATCTGTGGATTCTCCTGCAAGTTTTTTTTTTTCTGTAAAATGAGGTTCTATTTGGTCATTCCCAAGGTCTTTGCTTCTCTGAAGTCTCCCAGATCTGTTCATGAGACCCCCTGTGTGTACGTGGTGGGGTGATGACTTTGTCTCACTGTGGGTCTCCTCTCCCTCTTGCAGCCTTGACGGAAGGCTACGTCGGGACCCTGCATGACAACAGACACGGCAGCTCAGTGCAGATCCGCAGACGCAAGGCTTCAGGGGACCCATACTGGGCTTACTCTGGTAAGTCACACTGTTGATATTGGCACTACAGGCATCTGGTCAAGTCTGGCTCAAAATCCTGCTTGTATCACGTTCACACCTGAGTTCTGTTTATTGCACCCTTTTATAGTTCAGTACTAGTGAAGTTGAAAATATTCAAACCTGTTTTTCTCAAGGTTGTTAATCTTTCCCACCTGTTTTCTCCCTCAATTTGCATTTATTTCTGAACTCCTTCATGAGTTATTGTACCTAACTTGTGACTTTCCTGAAGACGCACATTTTCTTTTCTGTTTCTTTGGTGGCTGTGATTTTTGGAGACCACAAATTGTAAGGCTGGTCTTCAGCTGCTTAAACTTCTGCTAAGTATTATAAAGCATTAGATATCCAAAACTAAGCAGAGAAATGCAACTTTATTTTCGAATCAGTCTTGTGGAATTTATTGTAGTTCTGTCGACTGCAGTTGTTTTCATTTATATTTTGACTGTTAGCCTTTGAGCCAGTGAAATGGGAGATCCTTGTTACAGCTGTGTTGACAATTATATTGGAAATAATTTTCTTTCATTTTAAGGTGGGGGAAATGGAGACATACCATATGGAGGGTCCCCACAGTTAACCAAAATGTGACTGGTGGATTGTGATTTCTTAAAGAGATTTCGAAGCTCAAAAATATACGGAAAATAGATTATAGCTAATTAAAGAATACTTGAGGAAGATAGACTACTTTGGAAATTACTTTGACACTGAATAATTCGGATTGCTTATATGAAGGAGCTGAAAGTCATAGAGTATTAGTCTTAATAATAAATCTATGCATTATGCAATGTTGTTGCATATAGAGCCGAAAGCTCTCCTTTCATCGTTAATGCTCTGGTTTTAAATTCTGAATTTCCGCCTGCAAATCCTGTTAAATTTGTGACAGTGTAAAATTTATAGGTCTGATCTTTAATTACACCTTATCTATTGGCTTTTTGCATCCTTTTGTCTATTGATAAATCTCCTGCCCCTACAGGGAGAAAAGCCTATCTGTTTTGTTTTGCTCCTAGCAGATAGTGATTCTGAAGTCTTCCATCACATCCAGTTCTTTGTGATTAGAATTATCTAATTAGAGCCTTTTTGTCACCATTTCTGATAAATGAAGGAAATTGGGAGATGAAGGCCAAAATTACATATATATATATATATATATATATATATATATATATATATATATAGCTTCATGCCAAGAAACCCAAAGAAAATTTATCATTTTGTTCTTTGCGGCTCTGATATCAGTCAGGAAGAAGTGTAAAGTGGCCTGCTGTTTACAGTTCGTCAATTTAGAATGATAATGCTGTTACTCAGGAAATTGGAAGTTATATCCCATCAGCATCTCCAATTGCCATTGAGGCAAAGAAAGGAAAGGCCTAAAACTTCTCTCATTACTCAGTTAAGAATAGACATAAGCCATGTTATCTTTGGGATGGAGGCATGATTGATGTCCTTCCTTGGGTGGGCTTAAACAGCCTCTGTTTGGTCCCTGTGGAATGCACGGTGTCTGGATGTGGGTACCTTGTCCGCCTGTGGCATAAGTTGAGGCACTGGGACACATTTTCTGAAAAGATACATCTTGGGCTTTTCGGGTCACTTGGTCTCAGTTTCAGCTACTCAGATTGGCTGTTGTAGGGTCAGAGCAGCCACAGAGAGTACAGGGCTGTGTTCAGATAAAACTTCATGAATTTGAGTTTTGTAGGATTTGTCTGTGTCAGGAAGTCCTGTTCTTTCAACTTTTCCACCCAACCATTTAGAACTACAATAAAGCATTCTTTCTTCACAGGGTGTGCAAAAACAGGTTTCTGGTTAGATAGGGTTCACAGGCCACCGCTTGTCAACTCTTGTTTTAATTGATATTTTCCCTCTGAAATTCAGATTAGGATAGTGATTTGAGGAATCCTTCAGAGGCTATGAACTGCTTTGTTAGGTGTAATAGAGAAAATAAGGAGAGTGAGACAGATATCAGATAATGGTACAGATTGAAAATACTTGGGAGTATTTCAGGGTTTTTTTGGGGGGGAGTTTACCGGGGGTTGAACTCAGCAGCACTCGACCACCGAGCCACATCTCCAGCCCTATTTTGTATTTTATTTAGAGAGAGGGTCTTGCTGAGTTGCTTAGCGCCTTGCTTTTGCTGAGGCTGGCTTTGAACTCGAGATCCTCCTGCCTCAGCCTCCCAAGCCCCTGGGATTACAGGTCATTATGGAATCTTTACTTGTGATATCACGTTGGTACTCAGTTTTGGGTCATGGGGATGTTCAGATTTTTGAGTCAGGGATGTTTAACTTGTATGCGATCATCATGTGTGAGACGGTGCTTGCTGAGAATTCCACGGTCTCAGTGGTTGTCACATGCCAAAGTGATGGTGGTACTGATTCCCACATCAGGAAGATGAGGGGTCCATCAGAGACACTCCTCAGCATTTGGCCAATAAAGAAAGGGCAGGAAGAGTTGGAGCCTGTTGTTTTCGGCAGTTCAACACCTTAAAACTATCAACATGCCTGATGGTTTCTGGTTTTGCAATATTTGCATATATAAAATGAAATGTCTTGGAAATGGGAACCAGGACTGAGCATGAAATTCATTTGTTTCACATGAACCTTATATAGACAGCAGGAAGCTGATTTTATAGGACATTTTTACTGTGCCTGTGTTTTCACTGGGCTGTGTCACCAGGTCATTATGGAATCTTTACTTGTGACATCACGTTGGTACTCAGTTTTGGGTCATGGGGATGTTCAGATTTTTAAAACTATCACAGACCTAGATGTAGGACTAATAGTTGTACATGTGAATCTCAAGGTATAAATGTTGCTTGGCAAAAAAGACTGACAAATGAGGTCAGGCTCTTTGCTGGGGGAAATATTCTTAAATTTAGCTAAGCTGAAGCAGGCCATTCTGAAAGATTGGATTAATGGTCCATACTTTATTTTCCTGTCTTATTCTCTGATTTCATTTGCTTTCTCCTACAGTACTGTCTTGGGTGGCTTTGGGGCATGTAGTGTGTGAGAGTATGGTTTGGTTTGTTTGTTTATTTGGTGTTTGGTGGTGCTGGGGATTGAACCCAGGGCTTTGTGCATGGTAGGCAAGCATTCTACCAACTGAGCTATATCCCAGCCCTGAGAGTATAAATTTTGTATTTATATAGAGAGACCACGGTTTTATCAGTTAAGATTCTGCAAGTACATGTAGTTGCTCGATGCCTCAGTTTTCCCATCTGTGAAATGGGGAACAATTAATAGGACTTCCCTTGTAGGGTTGTTATGGGGTTAAGTTTAACATTATCAGTAAGTACCTATTGCTGACACTGTTATACGACTTGGCTGCTGTTGAAGTTGTTCATTGAATTTTCTTTGGGGAGTCATGATTGACAGTGGGTCTATTACTAGGTAATACTGAGAGCTAGTACCCAAGATTCACTCAGCTGTAAGTCACAAGAATTGCCTAGTTGGGATTTGGGAAATCTCAGTTTTATCAATTAGGATTTTGGAAGGACACCTAATTGCTCGCAGCCTCAGTTTCCCCATTTGTGTTGAGCCTCAGTATCTTTGGCAAGCCTTTTCCACAGCATTCCCAGTGGATTCTGGTGATCCTTCTGTTGGGATGGCCTTGGGAGCAAGGAAGGCTAGTGAAGAGGGTGGTGTTTTGGGGAATGGGTCAAGGTGACCAGTGGTGTTGCCTGGTTTGTGTTTCAGTATTCTGCTCCTTAAGTCACCTTTGTGTGGAGTGAAGCTTGATTGATGTTGACTCTGTTATTCTGATGACATCCCTCCCAGACCTGACAGATAATTGCATGAGGTTCTGATCGTGGATGGCTTGGTTTTGGGACATCTTCCATATCACCCACAGTTCGTTAATATTGGGATAACATTTCACTTCTCACTTTAGGACGAGCCTAGCTATTTCATTTCCCCTGTGTCACTTTAGATAATGGAGACGCCTACTTATCTTTGAAATGTCAAAAAACTTTGCTTTCATAGTCTTATCCAAGTATTCCTTTGTGAACACCTGTAACTTTAGCAGAGGGGATTCTGGATGGCAGAACCTGTTCAGTTCTGTCATGGTCATCTATATGGGTCACCTTTGTGGTTCTTAATTTAGTCTCCTGTACAAAGGGATCATAATATCAGCTCAGTGGGAGAAAAAAATCATCCATCAGATAGATAAGAAGATATTATTGTTAACTCTTAGTAATAGGAGTATAATTTCAAGATTGATTTATATGTCCTTGGATTTCTTTTTTCACATGCTAACACAGAGGGGGAATCAAAGAGAATGATCCTTTAATATATTTCATGTAGAATGACATCAGGAAAAAAATGCAATAGTTTAAAAACATATCTCCTTGGGAATATTAAAACAGTTTCTCTTCTGTTCGTTTTACCCAGCTGAGATGTAGATACTTTTCTCTGTGACTTGAAGTGATGACAGCTCATGAATTTTTGGAGTTTTCCCAGAACTTCTGTAATTATTACACGAAAAGTAACACATGTTGGGTACGTCACTGTTGCCGGAAAGAGGAATGAGAAACAAATCTGGGACAAGCCAACTGGAAATTCAAGGCATTTTTATTAAGCAGTTTTCTCTCTTCTCCCTCAGATATTTAGAGAAAAACAGGTGTGGTCTCTGCCACCCCATTTCCCCCCACATCTTTAATACTCTACATCTCATGTTCCTTCTGTGTTTAAAGAACTATAAAGTCAGGCAGGTGTGGTGGTGCAGGCCTGTAATCCCAACAACTTGGGTGGCTAATGCGTGTTTGAGACCAGTCTTGGTAACTTAGCCAGTCCCTGTCTCAAAAGGAAAAAAATAAGAAAGGGCTGGGGATGTATCTCAGGGGTAGAGCATCCCTCGACTCAATCCCTAGTACCAAGAAATAAAAATAAATAAAATAAAATAGAAACTTAATCAAGACATCATTAGAAGAATCCAAAATTGAAGCATGTATTAACCACAATTCTCTGCAAAAGTTCTGGCACTGGGGTTAGATGAAGGTCAAGTGGCGTAAGAGGCATTCCTTCCTAAACCAGGGGACATGCATGGTCCTGGGGTCGATGACTTGCTCAGCTGTCATTGGGAGATAAATGGACACACTTGATAGGATGACTTGGAGGATTTGATGTATGTCAGCACGTGGTATAATTTTTGGCTTGCACCCGGCCTATCAATTATATGCCACCCCACTATGTGTTCATGTGAACATCTTGTATTGTAGCAAGATGCAGGTGTGTGTGTCATTACTCCTGCTAAATGTAGAATCTTTGAGGACAATGGTTATAGTTCAGGATACCTGGCTTCTCCTGCTGTGTCAGAACATCTCCTTTTGTGGATATTTGGGGCACAATTTCAAATGGACAGAGGGATGGACAGATGGATGAAGATCTTGACAGTCTGTGCTGAGGCACTCACTCTGGGGGGTGGGAGGTCATGCCATGAGCTTCTGATACAGTAGAGGGTGATTCACAAAAGCTTTCCCTGTTGGATCCCTTCGAGTAACAAGCTCCCCTGGTGAACTTAAAGATATAATTAAAATTCCTTAAAATTTCATTTCCATACCTATTTTTAAGAAGGTCTGTGCAGGGTAAATCAAAATATGCATGCCTGCAGATATCTGCCTTTGTCATTAGAAGAATGGAAGGCACGGCAGAGTCCCCAAGGTTTAATGTTAATATTGTCAGATTATTTGCACCCCTCCTAAAGCCTCCTAGGAAGCCTCTTAAGGGAATCATTCCCTAGAGAGCTTCTCTTCTTTGCAGTAGACATCTCTGCTCCAATGGAGCCACATCCCTGGGTAGAGATCAGCCTTGCATTCACTCTTGACCATCCCAGCCCCAAAGCTATCTTGGTCCTCCTTGATCCATCTTTCCCGAGTCTCCTTTACATTTTACTTTCCATCTTCTCTCCAAGTCCATATTAATCCGATGACACTTTGTAAGTCAGAGTTACTTGTTTGTCATGCTTGTTAACTGCTTATTCTCTGCCAGGTGTGCTATCACAAAAGGTACCAGAGCAGCTACTTTGCAGAATTGCTTCTGCCAGATCTCTACCTTTAAGGGTAGATAAGGAGGCTCACGGGCCTTTGAGACCTGAAACGCTCAGATGGTGACAAGGGAACTGGCTTAGTATATCCAGAGCATGTAGCAGGCCAAGGAAAGTTAAGGGATTAATGCGGAATATTGGATTTGGGATATGGAGAGGGTTGCAGTATTCCTGGGACCTAGAATTTCTTTCCGGAGGTATTAGGGATTTATGAATGGATTTAATGGAAAACTGTTGCTTTGGGGTAAGAACACCATTTGAGGATTGGTAGGAGGAAGGAAAAGTGTGAGAAGAAGGATGTTGAGAACTAATCATACCCCATGGGGATTTATTATTGCTTGAATGTGGAAGAGAAAGTAAAAGGAATTGTCTAGCCTAATCCCCGAGGGTGACTGAAGATGGCACTGCATTTAATTTAAAATGAGTGAAAGGGAATAGGAGTGTGGGATAGTTGTACAGTTTGGACTTGAACCAATTAAGATGCATGTTCTTGAGTCTCGTCGTTCTTTGAGTAGTACCTTTGTCTGTAATTAATCTTCCTTGATCCGTGTTCCTATCTCGATGTTTTGGGGGTAGGAGGTCCTCAAATTAGGGAACACATTGTAGGACAAACTGTCTTCCTGTTGGTATTCTTCTTCTTTTGTGTTCGATCTGTGTTAATAGGGATAAAAAGAATGAGTCAAAAAAAAAAAAATCACATGATCCCATAGTTGTCAGGGCTTTCTGTATATAAGGGAAAAAAATGTGTGCCAACATTGGCTTTGGGGACCTTGAACTTGTCTCAGTACTGGGCCACTTTGCCTTTTTTTTTTTCCTTACCATTTGAAAGAAGTTGTTTTCTCAGCTCAGGTATTTTTTTTCCCTTCTTTCTCCCGAGCTGTATTTGAATCCTTGCTACTCCTGGAGCTAGTTTCATAAGCGTTTGTAAAGTTCACGGATGCTGATGGGTAGGAGGATGAACTATTGTCCAACGTGGCATTGGTATCAAGTGCTTTGCGTCAGTAATGATGCCTGGTAATGGGGCTTTTGAAACACCAGTGTATGGAAGGGTGAGAATTTTGATTTGCAATGGACTCTAAAGGGAGCAGGTTGATGAAGCCTTTTTTGGAGGGCTTTTTGGTAACATCTGTGAAAAAATTAAAAATTGATAGTCTTTCGTCCAGCGCTTCTGCTTTTAGGGACTTATCTTTTAGATACACTTTTGCATGTCCTGAAAGTGGCACTGTATTGAGCAATCTAAATGACCATCAGGAGGGATTTGGGTATGTATAGTACATCCTTATGGTGAAACGCTTACCTAACAGCCACCAAAACAAAGTAGGTCGAGCTAGAGGAGGAGTTAAGATAATATGGGTAAATGGTCCTGTTCATGAATACAGTCGAATTTTGGAGACTGGCCACCAAAGTTAATTGTGGGGGTATTATTGAGAAGTGATATGTGTTGCATCTTTACATTCTTATTTCTAAAATTGTTTAATATTTTATGAAAGTATATCAAGAATTAAGTTTCCTATACCAATATATCCGTAATATGTCAACTTATATACATTATTTTAAAAATACATAATATATTTCATTTTATTAATATATAAAATAAAATATGTATTCACAGTGAAAAAATTTTTAGTTGTACATGGGCACAATACCTTTATTTATTTATTCATTCATTCATTCATTTTTATGTGGTGCAGAGGATCGAACCCAGTGCCTCACACGTGCTAGGCAAGCGCTCTACCACTGAGCTACAACCCCAGCCCCCATGTATTTATAGTTTTTATGTGTGTGTGTATGTGTGTGTGTGTGTGTGTGTGTGTGTGTGTGTAAAATGTATATAATTTTTTTTGGCGGGGGTACCAGGGATCGAACCCAGAGGCACTTATCTTCTGAGCCACATCTCCAGGCCTTTAAAAATGTTTTTATTTTGTGAAAGGATCTCACTAAATTGCAGAGGGCCTTTCTTAGGGTTGGGGCTAGCTTTGAACTGTCAGTCCTTCTGCCTCCCAAGCCACTGGGATTACAGATGTGGCCATGTGCCCAGCTTAAGAGGGAAGCCAGAGGGAAAGCAAAAGCCTTTTTCTCTCTTTAATTGGCTGTATCTAGTTTTTTTTTTTTTTTTTTAAGGTGGATGTTTTCACCGGCAATTCAAATTTTATAAAACGCTGATACGAACCATGCAGAAATTAATGAACTGATATTGACTCAGTGTGAAAATGAACATGGAGATTTATTGGGCAAAGCAGTAAATATTGACCCAGGCAGAGATAAGGTCAATATTTACTTTGACATTACATAAATCCTTATATTCATTAATCTATAAGTTTAGTGGGTCTACAGAAGGCACACAGAGAGTTATATCTAAGTATATATTTTTCATATCTGTGATGGATCAAAGTCAAACATCTTTCTTTTTTTTTCCTGGTTGTAAATTTGAAATGATGATTTTTCTCTCACCTTTGAAACTGACTTCTTGGGGAGAGGCCTGGAGGAAGTGTGGCGGGTGGGAGGATGTGATTAATTTAAATGTTGGGAGGGAAAGTATATCTGGCCCACTACGTGCCTAACAGATTCCAAATGCTGTGTGATGTCCTTAAAGGCTGCAGGTCTTTCTTTGTAACCTAACAAAATATACTCATTTATTTTATCTGTATTCTCGTTTATTTTATCTGATTTGGCTCACAAAACCCACTTTCTGCTGATATAAAACAGAGGAACATTTTGTCTTTCCCTCCAGATATTGTTAAGCTACCTTTTGTAGAATTTTCTTTTGACAAATAAAATATCATTGGTATGTGTCAGGCTGGGTACCACTTTTTTGGTCCTTGTTGAAATTATTAAGTTGAAGTCTTCCTACTTTTCTTGGCAAGGTCGTCTTGGTGGTAATGTAACAAGTTAAGGGAGGGCCAGCCATAGTGACATACGTTTTTAATCCCAGCAACTTGGGAGGCTGAGATAGGAGGTTCACAAATCCGTGGCCAGCCTTAGCAACTTATTGAGACCCTGTCTCAAAAATACAATGGAAGGGGCCGGAGAACGTGGCTCAGGGTAAGTGCTTTGCCTAGTACTGCCATGAATAAACAAAATAAATAAAATTATGGGGGAGCTTTTTTATTTATTTATTTATTTTTTTGTTTTCTTTTTTTTTTTAAATTTTTTATTGTTGGTTGTTCAAAACATTACAAATTTCTTGACATATCATATTCCACACTTTGATTCAAGTGGGTTATGAACTCCCACCTTCACCCCATACACAGATTGCAGAATCACATCAGTTACACATCCATTGATTTACATATTGCCATACTAGTGTCTGTTGTGCTCCGCTGCCTTTCCCATCCTCC
>NW_025999941.1:14613525-14638669 GCF_001458135.2 Marmota marmota marmota
GGGTGAGTCCTGACCGGCCCTCAGCAGGACCCGGACCGAGAAGCAGTTTCCGTGGGCTCCTAGCCCTGGGCCAGGGCAGTTCCAGGAGCCGGAACTTGGCCGCTCCGTGCTCGGTGTTAGCTCCGATAAGAGTAGGCTCCAAGAAGCAGTCCCCGTGGGCTCAGTTCCGGGAGCCGGAATTCGGCCGCTTAGTGCTTGGTGTATGCTCTGATAGGAGCAGGGTCCAAGAAGCAGCCTCCGCAGGCTCCCCAGCCCTGGACCAGGGCGGTTCCGGGAGCTGGAACTCGGCCGCCCCGCGCTCGGTATTCGCTCGGATAAGAGCAGGTTCTAAGAAGCACCCAGGCACTGAGCCCGAGCAATCTGTCTGCAAGCCGCAGGCGAATGGCAGCATGAAATTACCTGTTCTATGGCTGAATGAGCTGCAGTCAGTCAAAAACAGGGATGGTGATGTCAGCTTTCCAACATGGTGGCCGCTGGCCTCCTCTGTGGTCTGACCGGTGTGGAGAACCGAGATGGACCGCTTCCTTCCCCCGTCTCAAACCCAGAATTCAGCCCTGAGTACGGTGCTTGCACGGCTGGCACAAACTGCAGCGCTGTATTCCTGCGTCGCTATCTCCTCGTTTCCCAGCGCACGCTGCAGACTCTAGCTGCGGGGCGATTTGCTGAATAAGCAGTGTTACCCTCCGTGCGACAAACCTCTCGCGTTTGAGTCCCCGTAGCCTATCCTTGTGCGATGGAAATCCTTCCTCCAGTTTCCGGAGTACCCCACTATTGCTGGAAATTCCTAACAAGATAGCCTTTAGCCGTCCTGACTTGTCATACTCCCACACAGTGAAGCAGCACACGGGGGCAATGCACTCCCCTCGCCGCCATCTTCCTAATCCCGAGCTTTTTTACTGGATTGTGAACTTTTAATATTGCCAGAATGTAGCTGGAATAAGCATCTAATGTATGCATAAATTTTTTTATTCTATTTCAATGCAGAAACTAATTCAATCATAAGGTTAAATTGCTGGGATTAAAAATGTGTCTTACATGGTCCTTTCATCTGTTGAGTTAGTCAGTTATCTGTTACTGTGACAAAAGGCCCAAGCCAATCAACTTACAAGGAGAAAGGTTAATTTGGTGCATAGTTTCAGAGATTCCTCTGTTGTTCTGGGCCCATGAGTAGACATTGCATCTTGGTTGTGGTGAGTGGTAAAGGAAGTTGCTTACCTCATAGTAGCTGGGAAGCCATTGAGGGGGTCTAATATTCACTTCATTGGCACTCCCTTAATGAGATAACTTCTTCCCAATAGATCCCAACTTCTTCCCAATAGATCCATCCATCCATCCATCCATCTATCTGTCTTTTGGTGATGATCAAATTTGCTAGGCAAGCACTCTACCACTGAGCTGTATTCCCAGCCCTTAGACCCTCACCTTTTAAAGGTTTTACCTGCTTACAGCAATGTCACAAGTTAGTGACCAAGCCTTTAATACATCAGCCTTTGGGGGTGTTCAAGATCAAAACCATAGCACCTGGAGTCTTCTTTGAGTGACAGTGATATGCTCCAGGGGTTTGTTGACTGATTCTAAAATGATCCTCACCTTTACCTCTCATCCGGTGGTACTCTTTTATGACCAAACCTATTTGAGATCAGCAGCCTTCAGATTTGTGTATTTGGGTTGATTTTCATGCTGTTAAAACAGAAATGTTTCTTTTACTTTAAACCCCATTTCCTCTTTTGTAACAAAGACCTATAGATAAAAAAAAAAAAACTCAACAGTAGTATGCACGTAGTTTAGAATCTTCCCTTTTTGTGAAATACTTGGTAGTAACTTTTGGAATACTCACTTTTCATTAATACCTCTCTACCCTATATTTTCACTAACCTTAACATTGGATGTGACTATTGTGCTACCAGGATTTGACATAATAAATGTTATACAGTCGTTTCTTCTTGCATGGATTTTTAATCAAAGAGAAACTCTGGTAGGGATACATATTTAGCACCTTGTGATTACTTGCTAATAGCTCTTTCCACCAAAAAGCAATTGGACTGGCTCAGAGTCTTTAGCAGGGAGAGTATGTGAAAGCTTGACCATGTGCATTGCATCATTTCCTGGTACCCCTTCTATTTAGCAAGCCCTGCTAGTTTTCCGTTTTGGGTGTGCTCTGTTTCCTATTAAAGTCTAGTTAAGACTTTATTAAAAGTGGGCCATTTTAAAGACAACTTTTATCTAAACAGTTGTGCAGCTGGTATTCCAGTTGGGTAGGCATAGGTTTTCTTCTGTGGAAAGTCTTCTCAGCATCCTGGAAGGACTTGGAAAAGCCACCTGTTTCCTGCCATGCAATCAAACTGGTTTGCAATATAAAAAAATACAAAGGGTATGGAGATTCCTTGAATCGGTTTACAAATTAGTGTCCTGATTCAGAAACCACAGCTCATTGTAAGTATTGGCTCTAGTATGTGTAAATAGGGAATAGTTACAAATCTTAACAGTGTACATGTGACCCCTCCCCTCTGAATTGCTGCTCTGCCACTGCTCAAGAAAACTGCTTCCTCTATGGTGGGGTCTCCTCAGGGTCCTGTAGTGGACCCCCACAGGCATCCCCACCATCCATCCCAAACCTCTGGTTCCTCAAGTGTTTTAAATGTCATCTCTGCATGTCGTGATGGAGGGAATTTCGGCAAGCAATACGTTGAGGGTCCTGGATGTGTTTCCAACCCTGTCCTCCACGTCTGGGCTTGAGATTGTCCAGGAAGTTGGGCAGGCCCTGGATACAGGTTTCTTGTACATGTTGCTTCACATTCTCCCAGTTTGCAGGCCATTCCCTGGGAGGAAAAATAAGCTCCTCTGGAAGCTGTGTGAAACTTTGCTGCTCCCAAAGGTACCATTTAGTAGCTCTGCTGGTTATCACTGGCACTTTTCTCTCCCATAGACAATTTTTCTCTGTCCCATCCTTTCCTGTAGTTCCAAACGCCAGGATGTTGCTCTTCCTTTGAGCAGGGTGTGTGTGCCATTAGTACAATCAGTATCGATTGGCTATTGAGAAATTTTTAGCAGGGAAATGAAACACGAACCTCTGCTGAGCTGTTCGACTCACATCTGTTAAGGATGAGCAAAGCCATTTTGGGGCTTGTTTCTGCTTCTGCAGCTCACGGTGCTAATGGGGGGTACTCTTTTCTCACTGTTGTTAAGTACATAGTCCCCGCTCTCCTCTTGGGGAGTGGTTTTGACACTTTTTGAAGGTCCTGTGGCTTTTATGTTCTTACACCACCTCCTAATGAGCTGTCTTATAACAACCTCTTCATGTACAGATTGCCCTTGCTCTCACCATCCACTAGGGTGTGAAGAGGAAGTTTCCACACTCACAGCCAATTGGGCCGCTCACCTGCTGTGCCAGAAAGAACTCCTCGAGGTTCCACTTCCCTTTTGTCACTTGAGTACACTGTTGCTCGCAATGCGACCAGGATTTTTTTTTTTTTTCCTAAAATCTCACAGAAGTCATTTCCCAGAGCAGGTTCTGAAAAAATAACCCTGACAGATATGGCTTAACAAGGCCGTTTGTTATCTCATGTGTCACAAGGAAACTCTGGGCCACCTCTTTGTCCTGACTCTGTCATCTGTAAGGTACACTTTCACCTTCTGGAACCTTGGCCCTGCTTTTGCAGATATGCCTGGTCTTTAGAATCACTTTCCTCCTGGTTTCACGATGGTTTTAGGAGTTCTAGAAGTCAAGTAGGTGACTTATCAAGTTCAGCGATAGAAAAGTGTCCCTTTCATGGTTTTAATTTAAAAGCACTACAAGTTCCTTATAGCGCTCCGCCCCCTCTGGAGTCAACTCATTGACCAGACCCAGATCACCTGCTCAGGCTAACTACCAGTTTCTGCTAAGAAGAAGGAGATTGGCATGACTGGCCTAGATGGGTCAGGACTTAACTCCAAAGTCAGAAAAAAATGGCTGTTGGATAAATATCCTCTGGTTGCTGCTACAACTTTTACAGGTCTTTAAGGTTAGGCAACCCAACAGTGCTTCAGAATGAAGGAAGTTATAAATAAAGAAGTTTGTTTACTTTAGAAATAGAAATTTGATTTCAGAAGGCCGACCTCCTCATTGCAAATAATTTAAGTAGTAAATCTCTGAATTTGGAGTGCTTTATACTATTCAAGTTTCTCTGTCTACTTATGTAGCCACGGGTCATATAGGTTGCTATCAAAATTTAGACTAATTAAAGTTAAATGAGATTTAAAATCCAGTTCCCCAGTCACACTGGGCACATTTCAAGTGGCTACCCGACTGCACAGCCCAGATGTAGAATGTTTTCATCCTTGCAGAAAGTTCTGTTGGACAGTGCTGTTCAGAGGATGTAGAAATTACAGAGGAGCAAGTAGGTGAACAGTTACTGAGCACTGACTCAGTCCCAGGCACTGGGCTGGTGTGCTGTTTCTTGTTTTTTCTTTTTTGAGACGGTTCTCTTTATGTTGTCCAGTCTGTTCTGCTACAACCTTGTTAGTAGCTGGGGCTTCAGGCACGGGTCACCACTCCCTGGCACTCTGTCTAAATTGATGTTCCTATCAATCCCCAGAGCTGTGCTCTTTTTGAGGAAGGGAAAGTAGCTTCTTGGGGAGCAAGTGAGAAACCTCCCACCAACTGTCCACTCTACCTTCCCAATCACTAAGACTGAATTTGGGGGGTGGGACATTCTCCTTAATGGAGGTCCAGGTGTTGCTTTGTGATCTTCCCGAAAAGCTTGCAAAATGCCCCAAGTATGCAAACTTCTAAGATCAGGGTGGCCCATGTTGACCCCCCACCCCCACCCCCCTTTGTGGGACTCAAGAAGTGAGGCTAAATTATAGCTCCTACGCATCATTTTCACCAAGGTTCTCCATCTTTGGCTAAATAAGTCAGCAACTTAACAGTAAGTAGGGTGTTTTGGGGGATGGTAGTTTCTCTTGCCCATTTTCATTCATTGAGTCATTCACCGAGAAAGTATTATGAAGTACTGATCAGGTGGCCAGCTGAGTTCTAAACACGAGATGGCAACAGAGAACATAACATGAATTCCATTTCTACCTGGTGGAGATGGACATTGAAAAATACACAAAATTAATGTGCAGTCTCCTCACATAGTGCGTGAAGTAAGTCAGGTCATGCTATAGAGACTGGCAGAGAGGCCAGCAAGGTGCTCTTGTAACCTGGAGAGATCTCTCTAATGAGAGCGAATACCTAAATGTAATGAGGGACTGAGCCCTCTTATGCATCCCATGGGGTGGGCATCCCAGGCTAAGGGAAGGGGGACAGACACTGTGACCTCGGAAAGATTAAATGATGATTTACTTCAATTTGTTTTAAGTTTAGTTCGGCCTCATTCTGGAACCCTCTGTTTCTGGAGTTTGATTGAGGAAAAAGTTTTCTTTCGTGCTGGAGAAATAGTTCTCAATTAGGGTCAATTTTATCCCCTCTGGTAACAAACTTTTTTTGTGTGTGTGTGGGGTGCATACTGGGTATTGAACCCAGGGGGCTCTTGCCACAGAGTTACACTGCCAGTCATTTATATTTTCCATTTTGAGACAGGGTCTCACCAAGTTGCTGAGGATGACTTGAACTTGTGATCCTTCTGCCTAAGCCTCCTGAGTTACTGGAATTACAGTCATGCTTTATTGAGGCTGGCCCCTGAAAATATTGGTTTTTTTTTTTTTTTTTGGTTGTGACAATTGGGGGTGACTGAGTAGGTAACTGGTATTTTGTGGTAGAGGCACAAAATCCTATTCAGCATCTTGAGATTCATAGAATGGTCCTTATTCGAAAGAATTATGTGGTCTCAAATGCCTAGAGTCCCAGGGTTGAGGAATCCTGGTCTAGAAGCTCACCAGAATTCATCACTTCTGTGCACTTGGTCATCATGATGTTGTGAGAGTTAAACGTTGACTAACCAGTTATTGACCCAGATTTTTCCTTGAGTGAGTGTTGTGTGGTAAGAGCAGAGCAGACTATATTGTGCAGGAGGGCTGATGCATTACAGTAGCAAGTGAGTGGCCTGGGATTCAGTCCTGTCCCTGGAGAATGGAGAAACCAAATGGAAATTTGATAAGCTGAATATTGCAGAAGTCACTGCATGAAACCATCATGGCATGAATCACACTTCTGATCACCATGAGAATCCTTCATCTCCTGTCACGTGGAGGTGACAAAGGATGGTAGTGGTGAGATTGCTTTTATCATTGTTGTGTTATTTTTGAGGTCCCTGATGACTACTCATGTATCAACTCTTTGATCTAAGAGGCTGTTAGAAAATAATATCCATTTTAGTATCACTAACCATGAAGGACCCTGAAGAATCAGCTGGCCATGTCTTTGCAGTACCTTGAGATAATTTATAGTCATCCAGTGGTAAACCTTGACAAGTCACTTCAGGGCTGCGCAAGGAATAGCCACTTCTTAAAGGATGTCTTTAACAAAGGGGGTGCAAAGGGAAATAGAGCTATGAATGGTGATTGACAGATTTTTTTTTTTTTTGGTCATGTGCCACCACCTTAATATTTGATGAGTTCCATAAATGTAGTAATGGCCACAGATTCCTCTCAAAATCGAGTTTTCAACTTTGTGTCCAGGTTAGACCAAAATTGCATCTTGCTGGGGTTTAAAGGCAAGTCTGTTTATCTCTTCCTTTTCTAGTGCCTTAACTTTCCACAGCGCAGATTGGTCGTCATTGTCAGCCCTCTTGTACATGTGTGATTTTAAAGATGGATTCATCTGGTCACTGTTCCGGGAAGCTCAGAGTCTCTTTTCTTCTGAAAGTGAAATTTTATTATCAGTGATAGCCACTGAAGGTCAAACATACCAAGACCAAATATGTTTATCATGCTGTTAACAGATAGACCCATAGGTCTATGTATTTCCAAGAGCTTGACAATGTATAAGATCATTCATATACCAGGGCCACCCAGAAATACACACACACACACACACACACACACACTTAATTGGAAGGAAAGTATCATACCCAAGGATTGACATGTCATCTTAAATTGTATGTAGATGTGTTATTCTAGCTCTCTCTGTTCCTGCAGTTAAAAGCTGAAATCTGGAAAATTGATGATGAAGGTTATAGGAGATGCATCTTTCTCCTGCTCTGGATTTTTTCCCAATCCAAAAATTATGGGACAATTTAGTTTGTGCAGTCGATACTGTTAAGGAGACTTTATTTTTTGGAGACATTTTTACTTTTAAGTTTCTCCTTTAGATTTTGAGTCTAACATACCTGATTGATACTGCATTTTCCAGGTCTCCATCTATATAGAAAAGGGGTAGGTTTGGGATATCCCATTTCTCCGATAGAAATAAAGACTGCATTTTCAAAAGGAAAGATGGTGGCTGGGGTTGTGGCTCTGTGGTAGAGTTCTTGCCTAGCATGTATGAGGACCCGGGTTTAATCCCCAGCACTGTCCTTCACCTCCGCTAAGAGGAAAACACTTGCTTATCAAAAATGTAGTGTTCAACACCATTATTATATAAAAACATTTTCTTAACTTAAATGCTAATAAAATAGCCAAAGATTATTAAAGCTTGCTATTTCAGAGCAAAAAGAATCACCACACTCTATTTCTTAAATGTTAATTTTTTAGTGGTCTGAGAGCTATCTCATGTTATTTTATTTTGCTCATATTTCCTTTTTGCTTATTTAAATATATGGTGATTTTCTTGTACTAAATTATTTTTTTAAGTTCCCCTCACACAGATGATTCTAAAATGTATAAGATTCCTATGTAAATAATTTTCCTTAAGTTGGCTTCCAACGAGTTCTGCCATTTGTTGAATGCTTTACAAAATATTAAGAGCATTTGTAGTGTTCTTTAGTATTAATTACATGGTACTTAGGTATTCTATTTTTAATTAGGTAAAGCTTTGATAGAAAAAGTGGAACACACACATTTTCACTGTTCAAAGACACTTTAGTGTATTGTGGAATACTTAACATGGGAGTAAAATGGAATATTTGATACTTTATTTCTCTTCTCATTACAGAAAAGAATAGATTTATGTGTCAGGACAGGTAATATAATAATTAGAAATATATTAATTGATTTTAGATTTTTGTCTGTAAAATAGTAGTCATAAATACAGTTATTAGAATCCATGTTTATGGTCTTGGAATTTGATTGAGACAGAGAGTTATTCATCAAAAAAGCCACTAGTCTCACCATTTATCACAACTGATCATGAATTTATATCTCTGCAACTCACAGGTGTGATGTATGTCTTCTTTTGGTAGGGACATTTACGACAGGAATTAATTTCAGACATTGGGAGACTTTTACAGTCATTTTAACTGTTGAGCCACCTAGATTTCAATAATTTCTTTAGTTTCTTGGCATTCGTCTCTGGGAGGAGAGTCCTCTATACAAAACAGATATCATTAGTGCAGAATTGAGTCCTTCTCTGATGACCCGCCCTGCACTACTGATTCTATGTGGAAGTTTCTGGCAAGGGGCTGGGTACAGGTGATTGGTTGCTCAGGGTGATTTCCCCAGGTCTGCACCTGAAAGATTAGTGGAGTTGGCTGTTAATAGGCCTTTCATGGAAGGAAGGTTTTGTGACCGAGGAAGATGGGGAAATGCTGAATAAAGATAGTAATGCTGCTTTCTTTCTTGGAGGACATCTTGGCGCCTTTATCTGTACTCCTCATACAGAATTTGATGCTCTCCTTCACTGTGCACTTAGACATTCCTTTAAGAAAGAAAGGAGGGCTGGGGTTGTAGCTCAGTGGTAAAGTGCTTGCCTAGCATGTGAGTGTCAGTGAGTTCAATTCTCAGCACCACATATAAATAAAATATAAAGGTCCATTGACAACTAAAAAAATATTAAAAAGAAAAGGAAAGAAAGAAGAAGTGTGTGTGTGTGTGTGTGTGTGTGTGTGTGTGTGGTGTGTTTTCAAGCATGCAGCAGGTGGGAGGTAGGAGGTTGATTCTCCTGAGCTGGGTCAATGTCTGCTCTCATTAGTGAATTCCCAATAGCTCAAAATTGTCCTACCCTTGAGGAGTGTGGTGACCGGGGAATTTCAGTCTGAAAAGATGAGTTTCCAGTGATTCCCACACTTAGCGTAAAGTAGCAATAGGCAAAACTATGCCAGTGTACATCAGAAATGTTTTCCTCTTTTATTTGTTTGAAATGGAGCATTTTGTGTATTAAAGAATTCCTTGGGGGGTGGGACACTGTTTAGTTTAATGTGATGAAAATCTGTGTTTAAATCACTATAAATGAAAACATTTACTCGAAATGACTATATTCAAATTTATGGACATGTTTTTATGTATTCCCTTCCTTAAGAGAGTGATGATGTATGAGAGTTTTATTTCATATTGATTTTGGGATCATAAAATCATCGCCCCAAATGACTAGATGAAAGGAATAATTCATCCCCCCCACCCAGCTGAATTTCTGATAACAACAAATTAAAAGACTTTAGTGAAGCTAGACCATGTGTGACTGGCTCTTAGTGGTGAGGGTCCCAAGGCAGATTAAGTTTAGAAATTTAATTTTCCTAGGGAAGAAACAGACTTGCAGATTATTTATAGAGGAAGAATATGGTAATGTGATTCTCTAATTTGTCCTTTCATTCTCTGGTGACTGTGAACAGTAGCACTTCCCTCCATTGGGAAAAGTGTGTCTGTTGCCCCATGTCCCCAAGAGAGGCAGGGGCAGAATCCCTCTTGGTGGAGAATCACAGGTATGAAATGCTAAGAGGTAACAATGACACAGGATAGTGTAGAATTTCTAACTGATCAATGTGGCCATGATGTTTGACCTCCCAAGTTTTTGGCGATAATTGTAAAAAGCTCTTATTACATGTGGGCCAATTTTAACCCTTTCTTATCATTTGTCACAGCTAACGAGGTAGGTTGGTTTTTATTTCCCTTTAATTTGTGCTGTGTCAGCCCTGGAAAGCTTGGGTGAGGTGGATTATAGTTTATATGGAAAATGACTTTCAGGTCAGAGGTGTCAGTCTGTGCAATTATCGTTTGAGTTTAATATTGTGGGATGAGTGAGTGGATTTGTTTTTCGACATTGGCTATGTTAGCAGGATTGTAGTTGACAGAATTTCTTCCCATTTATGGAAGAAATCTGATATTAATATTACAATATAATTAATATTACAATATAATTGATTACAATATAATATTACAATATAATTGATATTAACATTACAATCCTGTTTTTTTTAACTATTTGAGTATGTTAGACTGCAGAATATGCGTGTATATATACACGTGTGTATATGATATCCAGCTATGTGTGTGTTTGTGTGTGTATACATACATTTTTTTGTGTGTGGAGATTGGGGCTTATTAATTGAATGACTTTCTTAATTTTGCATAAATTTTCCCTGCCTCCCACATTTAATCTGTTTTCTTTCAGATCATCTCTAATATCTGGAGGAGTGGCTTCTCCATAAAGAGTTGGAAATGAACTGTGACTGGAGATTTACTCTTAAAAATTGCATTTGTCTGGATTAGAATTTTATCTGGAATTATAATTTAAGAGCTCTTAAATTTATTTTCAAATTCTTATCTATCTCTTTAATCTCTCATTCTCTCTTTTTTGTACTGGGGATTGAACCCAGGGGCACTTAAACACTGAGCTACATCCTCAGCCCTGTTTTTGTATTTTTTTTTTTTTAGAGACAGGGTCTCAATGAGTTTGTTACAGCCTTGCCAGCCCTCACCAAGTTGCTGAGGCTGGCTTTGAACTCCAGATCCTCCTGCCTCAGCCTCCTGAGCTGCTGGGATTACAGGGATGGGCCAACATGACTAGCTCAAATTCCTATCTTAATGCAATCAAAAGTTAGCTGTTTTAGGGCACAAGGAAAGCTTTCTTCCCTCCCCACAAACTCTTCTTTGTCTGCCAAGGGGTGCTACCCCCTCCCCACCTTGGCATGGCTAGGGGTGCCCTTTGTCAACAATCTTTACTTAGAACCCTTTTGGTGTGCTGGGTCTAAAATGATGTCTGGCACAATTTCTGCTTTCTCCCTTTCTCTCCCCCTGGTGCAGATAAAGTCTGCCTTCCTCTGGCCCCAGATTGTATCCTAGCTCGGCTCCATCTCACCATTGCTATGGTTGCTTCTGATTCTTCTGGACATTTTTCATTTGGGAGAGTTTGGCAGGTGGGGAGAGTTGAATTCAATGTAAAGAAATTGAACTCTTACCTGTTTTACACTAAGCAATGCCTTTAAAAATAAAAGAAAAAGAAAATAACAAAGAAAATACAATGCATTATAATGA
Source organism: Marmota marmota marmota (assembly GCF_001458135.2). Classification (NCBI taxonomy): domain Eukaryota; kingdom Metazoa; phylum Chordata; class Mammalia; order Rodentia; family Sciuridae; genus Marmota; species Marmota marmota. The sequence continues at coordinate 14,624,794 of NW_025999941.1, forward strand.
AGCTTTGGCAGTTTCCCATAACAAAGCTTTTAATTTCCATAATGTGGAGTTAAGGTCAGAAAAATCTGCCAAACCTCTTGCTCTTTGTGCAGCTTATGTTTATTCTGGCTTCTAATGGGACAGGAACAAGGGGCTGCAGAAACTTGAGAGCTTTCTCTTTGGGTCTTTTTATTTTTGTTGTTTAAAAAAAAAATCTCTGACAAGAGTAAAAAGTGTGCATTAATTTTATATTTCAGTAGTTCTTTGAGTTTCCTTTAGACCGTACAAGCTGAGCATTCCATGTGACTTCTGTCTATGTGTTAACTCACATTTAAAGATCATTAACATGCTTAGGCTCATTACTAGACTCCTTTGGCATCCTCATAACTTGTTTTTACAGTTTAATTGCTGCAGAGTTGAGATATACAGCCAATACCAAAAATAATTATTATGCCTCCACATCTCGTATTTCCTCCCTCAGTTTAATGGGTTTCAGTGCGCTGTCTTTGTTTACAGTAATTCTCCTTCTGAACCCCAGTAGACTGGAGGCAGCTTGAGCAGGTGGGGGGTTGTGATGGCCTCTGAACCATCTTGAAGGTCCCTCTTTCTAGCTTCTCACCGGGACCCATCAGGGCAGAACCAGGATTTGCCTGAAGATTACACAATTGAAAGAGGGCGAGGGAGGTAAGTGGGGAGGAGAGAAGTGTTTCGTCCATCACAATCCATGAAGCACATCTGGAGTATTTTCTGGGAGTTGGGGAAAGCTTCTGTTTTATTTCTGCCTATCATTAGTGATAGGATTATCAAAGTGAATTACAAATATGCTTCACCATTACATCATTTCTTTTGCATAATGCCTGATTCTTGGATCTATAATTTTTCCCCTTTTTTTGGGGGGGGTACCAGGGATTGATCTCAGGGGCACTGGACCACTGAGCCCCATCTCCAGCCCTATTTTGTATTTTATTTAGAGACAGGGTCTCACTGAGTTGCTTAGGGTCTTGCCATTGCTGAGGCTGGCTTTGAACTCGCAATCCTCCTGCCTTAGTCTCCTGAGATGCTGGATTTACATTTCTTTGTATTTTATAAATAACATGCTTCATTTAGTGAATTAATCAGTGGAATAATAGTTGATGAAATTGGCATTCCCCTCCTCTCATCCTGCCTTCTTGGGATAGCCATTCTAATCTTGGTTCATGCATACCACAGAGCATGCTCCCTCTGTCCCTCCGTCCGTCCCTCCCTCCCTCCCTTCCTTCCTTCCTTCCTTTCCATTTGTTCTTTGATAGCATCATTCTCATATCCATAGAATCTGTAGTCATCTGAGTCAATACATAAAACAATCCTTTTGAAAAAAAATAACTCTGAATATTTCCTCTTGATAGACATTTAATTGTACATAATTCTTGGATGTTTCCAAAACTCTGCAGTGTGCACTCTCACACACTTTATTGATTGATTGATTGATTGATTGATTGCCATTGATGGAGAAATGGTCAAAATGAGATTCCTGCATTAAAACGTGTTGCTTTCTCCCCTGCCATTCAGTATTGGGCTTTTCGGATTTGATGATTTTCTCCATCAGAGAATGGGAGGAATGAATGAATGGTACAACTAATATTAGACTAAAAATGGGAGAATTGATCAACCATGAAGGAATTGCTTTTATAGGCAAAGGTAACATTTTAAATATCACATGTTGGTGTGCTGAGTTTAAAATCAAAACACACAGGTGTGTGTCTTATAAAGAAGAGGAGCGAGGGCTGATGTACATAGGTTAGAGGGCTGGGAGGTTTGTCTTTGAGGGACTTGGTTGTACCCCATAAAATCTTCAGAAGGGTATCTGACAGATGTAGTCAGCCATGGAAATTTTTCAGAAGAAACTGACAAAGACTCTGTAGTAACAATTAACTAATTAACTAGAGAGATAGGAGATAGGGTTTTTACGAGAGAGAAAATTTGAGATTTGGAAGAGATCCTCTGGTTGGTTGCGTGTCTTATATGTTGTTCATCTTTTTGAAAAACAGTTTTTTACTTGAACTGAAGGAAACGAGGGAGCAAGAGGAAAGATTAATATATAACTCATGACCAGTGAAAGCAAGGTAATAAAAGACTCCAGTTCACTGGGGGAGGAAGTGGTAGAAAGTTCTAGGGATGCTGTGGATTTGAAAAAAACGATACCATTGGAGTATGAGAGGCTTTTGGGATCAAGGACAGTTATTGGATAAATAATTTATGGCTTTGTGTAAATGTGTTTGAGGTGAATAATGTCTTTTAATATTTTCCGGCAATCTTAAGACAAAGATGTGGAAAAGTAAGAGTCATAGAATTAAGAAACGTGCCCAAATATTGCTACTTTGGCTGAGAGCATTTGGAAGGGCCTAGCACATAGTGTGTGCTTAGGGGAAAAAAAAAATTAGTATGAGATGGAAGATTTTATAAAAGCAAAATCCAAAGCCAAAAAAATAACTTGAGCTGGGCACAGTGGCACAGACCTGTAATCCCAGTAGCTCAGGAAGCCGAGGCAGGAGGTTCTCAAGTTCAAAGCCAGCCTCAGCAACTTAGCGAGGCCCTGAGCAACTTTATCTATATAAAATATTAAAAAAAAAAGACCGGGGATGTGACTCAGTGGTAGAGTGCCCTGGCTTTCAATCCCAAGTTTAAAAACAAAAAACAAAAAACTCAAAGGTCAAGTGCAAATGAGTTTGGTTCCTAGGAATCCCTGAAGTATGAGACATTCATGCTCATCTTGCCAGTGTGTTGGGAAAGTGTACCTGGGCTCAGGTTGTGTGGTTAAGTGTTTATGTGCTTTGGCTAATCACTTTTGCAGATGATTGTATTAATACTCCATTTAGAGCTTCTTTACTGGCACTTAAACATTTGGCTTCTACCTAAGTAATGTGATAGCGAGGACTGGAACTATCGCATAAGAGTCCAGATCAGTTATGAAGTCCATGAGTGACACCTGAGGACAGTCAGGCTCTGGGATGCTGGCAGTCTGGATTCAATGCAAATCTGGTCATTTCTGCTTTATTTTCCGTTTATAAGGCTGGATGTGTCTTGATTACTCTCCTGGGAGATTCAAAGTTAAAATCATTGTTTTATAATTAGGCAGTGTTAAAATCGTTGTCAATTATAATAGAGTCAGCATAAAAGATGTGTTTTCTGGCTCTGTACTCACAGGCAGAGGGAGGTGAAGGATGCTTGCTGGCTGTTGTCTCTGCCTCACTCCCCACCCACAGGTGGCTGTTGAGTTGCTTCTCAATTTATTAAGAAAACAGAGCCCTAAAAGGTTTTTTGGTTGAAACAAGGTTAAAATGGGTGGCCAAGTGACCCAGGGATTGCACAGTGTCAGACTTGTCCTCAAAATGGAAAATCTATTTTTTTAATTAATGTCCACTCTGTACAATTCCAAATTAAACCCCTTTCTTGGGCCTTCTCTAGTTTCAACATCAGCAGAAGAATGGCATTCCCTACTCCCAGTTAACATGGTTGATTAGTTTGTGATCGTGTGACATTTTATTTCTTAATGTTCTTTCAACATTTTCAAACTTGCAAGACTCTAGCAAACCTCGCAAAGCACCGTGGCCTGCCTTCCCTGCTGATGACGAGTCTGTGTCTTTAGTAGTGCTAAAATAATGTTGCCTGAAAAATATTTTCCTCAGAATAGAAATCTCACTTTTTATCCTTTAGTGGATAGTAAAAATAGTCTTATCAAATGCTCAACCGTCTTAAAAATAGCTTCACTTAATTGCTCATTGCTGTCCATGACAAACACTAAAGGTATTGGCTGAGAATTCGAGGTTCTGATACCATCTGTGGATTAGGTTGGGTTGACAACTTCATATCTTCAGATTTTTATCCTGATCTGCAGCATGGGGAGTGATGTGGAGCCTCAAGGTCACAATTTGCCCAGGGATTGGTATTGCTGGCCAACCCCAAAGTGTCCTGCCAGTGCTTTCTTGGCAGGGATGTGAGCCACAACCTGGATTTTACTTCATTAAAAGGTTGGATGACTTTTTAACCCCAAGTTCTCATTATTACTGGGATTTTCAATTGAATTTCCTTGAACAGATCGTTATCAACACAGGTGTTTTCCCCTTCATTGCCAGGCATATTCAGGAATCCAAAGGAAACCCTTCATATTTATGGAAGGAATCAGTTTGTGTCTTGCTCTTAAATTTTTTGAGAGTCCAGTTCCTCAGGCTCAGAAAATTGAAGCGGAGAGGTTGCCATCCATAGTGAACTAGGGAGATACCTTCTACCTAGGAATTTACAGGCTAGTATCTGTTATGGTTTGGGTGTGAGATATTTCCCCAAAAGCTCATGTTATGAAATGCAAGAGTGCTTAGAGGTGAAAGGATTAGATTATGGGAGCTGTAATCTGATCATTGGATTAATCCATTTGATTGACTGATTTGAGTGCATTACTGGGTGGTAACTATAGGCAGACGGGGGCATGGTTGGAGGATGCAGGTCACTGGTGGCATGGTCTTGGGGATTCTATTTTCTGTTTCCTGGCTGCCAGGAGCTGAAAGCTTTTTTCCACCACTTCCCTCAGCCAAGATGCTCTTCCTCCCCTTGGGCCCAGAGCCATGAAGTTGGCCAATCATGGAATGAACCTCTGTGAGTGTGTACCCCAAATAAACTTTTCCTCTGCTCAGTTGTTCTTGTTTTAGGTATTTTGGTCACAAGTGACATAAAGCTGAGTAATACAGTACCCAGTTTCCTGCACAAGAAATTCTGTCCTTTAACCAGAGCCTGTTGGAGACTGCCTGGTTGCAATGACCTGCAACCTCGTATTTTGCCACAGTTTCTCTTGTACTTCATACTTGAGGGCCAAAAATATTTGTCTCTTGAACATTCTTGATTTTTTTCTTTTTCCTGCAGCTGAATCTTAACTTATATAGACTTTTTGAATCTTGGATGGCTTCTCATTTTCTGTTAAAACCCTCCCTATCTTCAAGGAGTATCTCAAAAACTGTTTCCTTGCCTGAATGTTGTTAGAATTTTAAGTTTCACTCCATTCTCCATTTTGATTTAATAATTGGTTGTCCTCGTAGCTTAGGAATTGGTTTTGTACTGAATTGTTGGTGACTTTTGACTGGTGTATGGTGCTTTGCATATAGGTTTGAGAAATTCTATTTTTTAAATACTGGGGATTGAACCTGGGGCACTTAGCCACCGAGCTACATCCCTAGTCCTTTTTATTTTTTAAGACAGGATCTCTGTGTGCTTCTAACGATGGCATGGAATTTGCAGTCCTCCTGCCTCAGCCTCCTGAATCCCTGGGAATCCAGGCATGTGTCACCACACCCAGCTGGTTTGTGAAATTCTTGAGGGTCAAGGTCTTACTCCTTGGAATCTCTGCTGGGCCTAATCTGGTGCCACACATAGAAAAGTTCCTCAATATATGTTTGAAACATTTTTAAGTATCTCTGTGGAATGTTAGAAATAACAGCTCTTCTAAGTCAATAACTAATAAAGTGTTTGCTTGTGGGTTTATTGTATAAAGATCCATACCAACACTGGTCCAATAGAATTCTCTTTCATGAAGGAAATATTCCATTCTATGCTAACACCGTAGCCACTGGGCACGTATAATCATCAAGCGCATTCAGTATGGCTAGTGTAGCTGAGGAACTGAATCTACTTTCATTTAATTAACTTTAAACACCCACGTGCTGCTAGTGGCTACCGTGTTAGTGAAGGCAGAGGAATAAGCTTTTTCGATCTTGATCTTTTCCTGCTTTATTTCAGTAATCTTTATGAAGCACCTGTTAGGTGCATTTTCTAAGCCCTGGGGATACTGAAAAGCATTGGTTCATTCCAGGACTGGAGACATGTTCGCAGTACTGTAGAGGGACTGCCAAGATTTTATCGCTCCTTAATGTTGGACAGTAAATGTAGTGCTGTCAGGATGGACAGGCAGTTTGGGAGACATAGAAGAGACTGGTTTAAAGCCAAGGATTCTTTGTAGCGCAAACCTTGGAACTCAGGCCATGACAGGACAGGTCAAGGAGGTCTTCACAGAGAACAGTGAATACAGTTTACTGGCCATGGTGGCAAAGTCATTAGCTATAGGTTTATGAAACATGGCAAGTGGCAATCCAGTTACCTGTTTGTTTGGAAGAAAGTCTCCTGTAAAAGAGCATTGAATTGCTAATACTTTGCCCAGTACAAATACCTAAAATCCTATTTGTGCAGGGTTTGACTCTCAGCCAAACACTTTTAAATATGCAGAGTTCCAACTATGTTATAGTTGGATCTCCCGTGTCTAGTGCAATACCTGTCACATCCAACTTACAAAGGAAATTTTCATTTACTTATTTCTATAGCAAATGCTTACTGGCCTGCTCATTAGCACCTCAGCTGTACTGGAGAATGTGACCCATTTGGTCCCTGCTGACATGACACACATCTCAGTGAGGCAGTCAGGCAAGAAACTATCGGAACACTGTCAGCTTTGAGTCACTGTGACGTAAAGACCTGACAAGAATAACTTAGAGACGGAAAAGTTTATTTTGGCTCACAATTTCAGAGGTTCAGTCTATGGTTGGCTGACTCCAATGTTCTTGCCCCAAGGTGAGGCAGAGAATCATGGTGGAAGTGCATGGAGGGGAAAGTGGCTCAGCCCATAGCCACCAGGAAGGAAAGAGAGCTCCACTCACCAGGGACAAAATTATAAACCCTGAGCTCAGTACAAATATCTAAACCCAGTGACCTTATTTGTTCAGTTACACCCTACCTGCTTTATAGTTACCACTCAGTTAATCCAGATGAGTGGATTAATCCACTGATAAGGCTGAAGCTCTCAAAATATAATCTTTTCACTCAAGTGAGCTTTTGGGGGACACCTCATATCTAAACCCTAACAAATGCATCAATGGATAAAACTCCTGTATTCTAGCCATAAAGGAAATGAATGGGTCTGTGATAGGTGGCAGCACTGGGAACCAGTTTTAGATGATGACCCACAGTCACGTGATCAATTAAGGGGAAAGAATTCCAGGCAGAGGGGATGGCAAATATTAATTTTGGCCGTAGTGGGGGAGGTCATTAGCTATAGGTTTGAAATATGGCAGGTGGCAATTAAGTGACCTGTTCTTCTCATCTTGGTTCTGAAGAAAGTCTCCTATAAAAGACAGAGCTCTGAAGTCCATGACTTTCCCAGTTCTGTGACTCTCAGCCAAATGCTATTAATTATTCAGGGTTTCCCAAAAAGGCTATATTTATCTGACAATTGCCACCACCACGGCCATCGCTAAAATTTTTGGGGGAAACACATGATATGTTCCAGCATTTGATCGAAGACCAAGGAGGCTGAAGTGTGATGAAGTAGAGGGGAATAGTGGAAGATGATATCTGAGAAGGGAGAGGAGGAAGAAGGAAAGACCTAGGTCTTGCAGAGGACCTTGGAGGGAAGAAAATTCCAAAGTTGATAAACAGTTATTCAAGGTAAGGACCAGAGTTTGCATTCCTATCAAGGATGTTTGCACACATGGGCAACTCATTCTAAGGGAGGAAAGTTTGTAATGTTCTACTTCATCTGAGAAGTTACTGACCACTTCTTAGGGTTTGTCACATTGCTATTTTGAGATACCCTCATTTTGGCCATAGTTTAAAATCCATTAGGAAACTGTAGAGTGCTACACACTCCTGGGAGTGCTTGAAGCTAAGTATGCTGGGGGAACATCTGATGAATCCTTGGAAAGACGAAAGTGGAGGAGATAATGCTGCACAAGTAGGTTTTGACTCCAGGTCTAATTTTAAGAGTGAGCCTCCCTGTGAGAGGCAATAATTGGCCAGAAGAGTGTGATTGCTCCTAATTGCCATCCTAATTTCACATTGCCGGTGTTGGGGGCTGGAGGCCTGATGCTTGGCACTGTACATCATGGTTTACTTGTCCCAGGAGAGCTGAGACTAAAATATCTCCCAAGGATGAGTCTATTTTTGCAACTCTTTGGCCATTGAAGAGGTAGGTAGAGATTGAGGAATAGAGGTTATATAAATATTCTTTTGTACATATGCACGATCCAGCTCCGAGAGGAGACGTCCCATCAAACCTTCTGGCATTAGGCATGGGGACTTCTCTTTTTTTAGCCCTTGCTCAGGGTCACTAGGGTATACCCAAAGTCCACATAGCATATATTCTGTTACTTCCTTACCCATCTTTACATTTCACTATCTTTCTTGTGCATGCTGATCTGTTCTGTCTTTGAGTTTTCTGGAAAAAATAGGAACCTACATTTTTAGTTTAGGAGGGCTGGGGAGATCCATGTCCCTTGGACAACAACTTTGAACCAGTAATTGATCAGAGTTGAAAATCACTCATTTGCCTACTATTGTGGATTGGATTAGAGGTGCTCTCCAAAATTCTTGTGTTAATGCAGAAATGTTCAGGGGTAGGATGATGGATTGGTGAGGGCTCTAATCTAATCCGTTCACCCTAGTTTGAATATATAAATGGTAAGGATAGGAAGGTGGAGCATGGTTGGAGGAGGTGGGTCCCTTAGAGGTGTGCCCCAGAACCCTGTGTCTTCCCTGTGTTACCATTCTGCTTCCCAATTCTTCCATGAGCTGAAGAGTCTTCCTCTGATGTCCCCTCCCACCATGGTGTTCTGTCTCACCAGTGCCCAGAGCAATGGAGTGGGTTCTCTATGCCCTGAGTCCTCTGAAATCTTGAGCCCAAATAAACTTTTCCCTCTAAGTTGTTCTCATCTGGTGCTGGAACTCCTCCCTCGTCTAACCCACCCCTATTGTTTTCAGGGTCATCTCATAAATCAGGTACTGGTACTTGAATCTTTGTCTCAGACCCTGTTGGGAGGGAATCCTTCCTAAGGTGCTCTACCTCAAGAAAAGTTGATTCAAGAGCTTCATGGTCCACAAAGCTTTATTGACAGACTTGGAAGTTGCACGTGAAGCCTAAGTGTGTTTCTCTGAATAGGACAGCCAGGCTTTGTAAGGAAAGTATAATCAAGTGGTGACAAGTGGCTTCAAATCAGTCATTTAATCAGCACCTCTAGGTTATGATGATTGCCCTTTTGTTTTGTGATGTGGATCCTTTTATGAAGGTGGAAAAATATTTTGACTCTTGGGTTGGGGACAGGTGGATACTCAGACGCTCAGTGAAAATTTTGGGAATGCTTAAGGAAGCCGTTGTGTATTTATGCATGGAACTAAATCACTACTGGTAAACTGGAATTGTCTTGAATTGTGGACTGCATTTGCTCTGCAAATATTTTGTGTGAGAGTGTTTCATGTTTTAGAATCAGTATCCCACATTTAAAAAAATTGGGAATGTTAATTTAAAAGCTCAATATTAATATCTCGTGTCAAAAATCACAGTGCACGTTTTCATAAAGGAGATAAAAATCACACAGTTGAACAACAGGGAGTACATTTCTGCATGTCCTCAATTCCTCCTACCCAGTCCCTTCTGCTCAGGAATATTTTGAAGTATGCCATTCGTACTATCTGCCTGGCCCGCAAGACAGTAGAATTTGCATCTGTGATCTCAGAATTTGTTTTCAGTTCATTAACTCTTTGAAAAACTTAATTCTGAGGCACTCCTGCCAATTAGCTTTAAATATGAAGAGAAAAGATCTTTGGAATTGAAATTCGAGCCTGTGTCCATCCTTTTTATTGTAGAGGGTGGTCTACTTGATGGAGTGGTATTAGAAGTTAATGGGATTTTGTTAACCAAAGGGGGATTAGCTTAGAGCTGTCCCTGAATGTGCCCTCCAAGGGAATGGGGAGGAAGTTTTATAATTATGTAGTTCTTAGAGTGCCTGACTTGGGTCTCCTTAGTTATGTTAGCTAATTTCAGATGGCGTGGAGTGTCTGGCGAAATGTTGAGGGGATCACGTGGATTTGAAAAGGATTTGGGTAGGAAAGGCTCATGGTGATCTCGTAGGAGGAAGGGTGCCCCATGACTGTACCTGGTGTAGAATTCAGTATGGATTCCTAAGCTCCCATCCTATTCACCAAGTTCATAAACCTTAGCAGCAGAAGAGCTAATGAATCGCGAATTGTTCCATATAAAATGATTTTAGTTATATGCTCTCTGCAGATGAAACATTGAAGGATGACTGGATATGAACATTTAGTCAATTTTTCTAAAACTCTAATGATAGATAAAAACTCTAACTCCAGTTTGATGACTGTCTGATCGATGATTATTTCTAATCTATTTTTTTGAAACTCACGGGGAATACTCTATGTTGTGTGGATCGGTGATTTTGAAATAGTTTTCATCCCTTTATGTATCCTGAGCGAGTCCTCCGCTCAACAAAATTTTCATTCATGATCCTTGTATTGCTTCTTATCAAGCATAACACTAATTCCTACTATAGATAACAGTTGATTTTCAGTTCAACTATTATGTCAATTACTGAATGAACTGAGTACATTATGTAATTAGTCATTTTCCTCTATTTCTTTTTTTTTTAACTTTTTTTTAGTTGTAGTTGGACACAACACCTCTGTCTGTCTGTCTATCTATCTATCTATCTATCTATCTATCTATCTATCTATTTATCTATCTATCAATCATCTATGGTGCTGAGGATCGAATCCAAGGCCTCGAACGGGCTAGATGAGCACTCTACCACTGAGCCACAACCCCAGCCCTCCTCAGTTTCTTAATTAACATGATTTTAATTTCTCAGAGCTTCTGCTGAGCCCATGATGGTCAGCAGCACCGCAATGAATGAGCGTCATCCCAGCCCTAAGCAAAGTATTTTATTTTGGCTCACCATGCATGACATTGGGAAACACCACTGTAGAGTTCCGGTATAATTCAGAACTGAGCCACTTCTTATTTCCATTTTTCCTTGGCTTTCATTAAAGCTTGTGTTAAGCCGGGTGTGGTAATATGTGTCTGTAATTCCAGGGTCTTGAGAGACTATGGCAAGAGGACTGCAAGTTTGAGGCCAGCTTGGGCAACTTAGTGAGACCCTGTCTCAAAATAAAAAAAGGGCTGGGGATGTTGCTTGGTGGTAGAGCAGTTCCCAAGAATACCCCCATCCCCCTTCCCCCTATCCCACCCTCCCCAACAAATGCGAACTTGTGTTAGGGTACTCAGATGAACCTATCTCATTCAGCATCTCCTCAATCTTAGGTGCTCTTAGTTTTCCAGGGTGTCCCTGAGGTAATTTGATGAACCTATCTGTGCTAATTTAATAACAGATGAAGACAATGCTCTATTCATCGGTTGAATCATGTGTTAAATCTGTCCGTAAATTGAATATGAATCGTCAAGCCCGCCTGATGAATCTACCTGTGGCAAAACATAGTTTGTATGAAAGACGAGAACCAAGTGGGTCTTGTCATCATTCGTCAACATAAAAGTGTGAGGTGTGCAAAGAAGAATTTTGGTGAACAGCTCAATGAGAGTGTTGAGTGGGCCAGAAACTAAAGTCTTAAGGAAGGGAGACATTGATGTGAAGCCAGGCAGCGTGATCCCATGAGATGAACTCAAAAGGAAAGAATGAAGAGGAATATGTAACCTAGTTACCCTTGAATCTTTCTTGGCTGATGTGATCTTTAAAACTGAGGGGTCTATTCAGCATCTGCTCTGTCTTCCCAGGTAATAATTGCATGAGTATGGTTTTATTTTCCTTTGTAATTTATTTTTTAATGTACATATACTTATTACTTATCCACTTTGTGCCAAGGGGTCTCCTGGGTACTAAGGAGCTGAACAGGCAAGAGGAACTCACTGAGGGAAATCTAGGGACAGGGAAATGCATCCAGTAAAGTCAGAAGAGTATCTGGTGAGCCCCAAACTGGCTTGGATGTTTTAAATAGGACTTTAGTGGATGAGGTGAGTGGAGCCACACTCCCATTCCATTCCCAGCAGGTGATCTGTCCAGCAGCACTGCACCATGGGGCCTAGGATAAGGTTAGGCAGAGCTGGATCAGGCAAGAAACACCTGTCAATCAACAAATTTTTTGTCTTTCCTCCATATTTTTTTAAAAGATAATTATTTTCTTAATGTCTATGATAATATGTAAATACATTTTTGATTCTGTAGAGACCTATTTTTAACCTTGGGAATCCTGGGGTTTGTTCCTGGAAACAGTACTGAGACTGGGGACATTGAGGCTGAGTTAGATGCTGGCAGCTGATTCTCTCTAAATCCTCCTGAGGCATGTGTTACGTCTAGGTGGTTGTTGGCTTTTAAGTTTCTTGGGCATGGTACTAGGAAATTAGGGGCCCGATAATTTCATTCAGTGACCATGATCTGTGTCTTTTGCTTTTCCATCTTCACGTGTAGAAGCAAATATCATTAACAACCAAAATGATCCATTTGCTCTCATTACGCGATACAATTCTTCTCGAGAATTTAGTATGCATATCCTTGACCTTTTTGGGAATTAAAAATTATCTTGCAAATTTACCTCTACATCTGTAATTTCTGTGGTGTGCTCAAGAACAGCTTAATAGTCTGAAAACGGATGAATTTAAAATTAGAGAGTTGAAGGTCATCACCCAGCCGTGATAACTCAGCTAATGAAATATTCATTTCCAACTACAAAGTGGCACTGTATATCAATATGTTGTCACTGTCTGTCATCGTTACGTAGAGCGCAGGTATATTTATGCATTTATAAATAGCTAAGGGGAGAAAAAAAGAGGCTAATTACATGCAGGAATGTTAAAGAAATTTCCAGGGCCCTGCTTCTCATCGCCAGCCACGAACCATTTTTCCAACCCACGTTTATGAATTAAGTATGGGTTCTGCACATTAACCTCTGGTGTATTTGGTTTTAGAAGGTTGCAATTACAGGAAGGACAATTCAGGAGATATACTACTTTTTTTTTTTCTCCAGGTCGGGTCCACATCAGGGGTTTGTTTATACAAATGTAAAATTAAGTGTGGAATGTAGCGCTTACCTGGAAAAAAATTGAACTGTAAACTCTGATTCGAAAAATCTAGAATATTGTGGAAGAGATATATGTTTATATAATTAGCTTTACCAATTAAGAATGGATCCACTTTAGCAAAAATCAATGTAATTATCCAGATAATTCAGGCTAATTAAAGTCCTTCTCACATCCGTAGACCTTCATTAGCCGTGTGTTTCTGGTAACAGTCAATTTTTTGGTGTTAAATTAGCTTTATAATTTGTATTCCTGTTGCTTTATTTGGCTGGTGTAGACCTGGGTTCAATGGATAGTGCCTGTTTGATCAATAGATATCTTCAGGAGAGAAAAAAATGGGAAATATAAGAGATTAAATATTGAATTGACATCACGAAGGTCCTTGTGGACTCATCTCAGAATATGGGGTCTTTAGATCCATAGACACATTAACCATGATGGAAAATTTTTAAGAAACCTTGAAAACCGGGTTGAACGTATACATAGGATCGTGAGAACAATACTTCAATGAACAGTCTGCCTTAGAGATGAACAGATGTACAGATGGACAGACACACACACACACACATACACACTCAGATGCGTATACATAGGATATACTTCAGGGAAGCATTGCCACTTTCACCCCATACCTTCCCTTTCTTTAATCCTGTCCTTTCCCCGGATCTGAAAGTAACCACCCTTCTCCCCAACCTGACTTTTTGGACAGCCCCCTCAAAACTGAAAGTGACAGCCACTGAAATTATAAATAAGTGCCACCTTAAGTAAATGTCATATGCAAGTTCTCTAAAAGTCATATGTGCCTCTGGCTTTTTTCTTACCCTTCACTGTGGGATTTTTAAAGCAATCCGCATTGTACCCCATGATGTGAGGCTGGTGGAGTAGGTGGTGTCAGATGTGTGGGTCACGGTGGTGGTTCAGAAATGAAAAGACGATTTGCCTTGGGCAATTGGCACTTCTCATTTGAGCTCTTGAAAATTTCATTCTGCTCCCCCCCCCCCCCCCCAC
>NW_025999941.1:14638693-14755597 GCF_001458135.2 Marmota marmota marmota
CCACCCCCACACACCCCTTGGCTTGACTGTTTCTATCTTTTAATGGGAAAAAAAGAACACAGATTATGGTGAGGGTTTGCTTTATGGCCTGGAAGCCGCTTGATCACAGCTAAAGGATCTGAGTCCACTGCCCGGCTGTGAGCTAACATGGTACCAAGGGCGGTAGAGAGAAGTCTTTCCTTATCAGTTAGTCACATTTATGGCTCTTTGTCTTTAGGGGGATTCGAGAGAAATTCTCAATCAACTAGGCTGGTTATTATAATTATTGTAGGAATTCAAGGGTGGTTGGAGAGACAGGGTAGGAAGGGAGGAAAGCAGTAAATTCCAAAGCAGAATGCATATCACTGGGAGTGTCAAGAACAGGCAGGCATCTTATTTTGGGGAGGGAACAAAAAAGGCCCCCTTTTACCTTTGGTGTCCTTCTATTTTTATTCTCATGTCTCATGATTTTATTTTTAAACACCAGAGATGACATATGTCTATCAAGTTTGGGACTAATATATTTTAAAATAATTATTCTCTGTCTGATTAGATCATGTAGATTTAGAATATGCTAAAAACTGAAGAAAATTAGCATTGTGTCTTTGAAATGTCCCGCTGGGAATAGAAGCTGTATTCAATGCAACTGTGCTTAAAAGACAGGGACAAAACAGATGTGTTTGAATACTTTCTGAATTATATCTTGATTGTTCATGTCTCACTGCTGGCCTCCCTGATAATCTAAGTGCACTTAGAATTTTTAACATAGCCCACTATTTCAAGGGGAAATAGTGATCTAATATGCTTCTTCAAATATGCTTTATAAAATAGGCTAAAAGAATCTCTAATATTTTCCTTTGTAAGAATCTGGATCCTTTGTTTTGAAAAACAGGGAGAAAGATATATATATATTTTATTTTTTGGTAGGAGGTTTTACTGGGATTGAACCCAGGGGTGCTTAATCAGGAGCCCAGCCCTTTTTCATATTTTAATTAGAGACAGTCTCTTGCTGTGTTCCTTAGGAGCTTGCTAAATTGCTGAGGCTGGCTTTGAACTCAAAACCTCCTGCCTCTGCCTCCCTAGCCACTGGGATTACAGGCTTGTGCCACCATGCCCAGCTGGAGAGATTGATCTTTAACCTAAGAAACAAATAGCTTGTGGAGTTGACCTTTTAGCACATTTTTTTCCCATTACCCCAGAGGCAAAACACCCTAAAAACTTAAATATAATATATAATATTTAACATTATATGCTAATTAATCACAAAATTATAATAAAATATTAATTGATAGATTAATAATACAACCTCTAGATTGTGATTTCCAACCTATTTTAAACCATGCATGTCAATTTCTTTGAAACATTCATAGAATTGAATACTTGGGGGGGCGGGGTTGTGGCTCAGTGTAGAGTGCTCACCTAGCATGCGTGAGGCACTGAGTTCAATCCTCAGCTCCACATAAATGTAAAATAAAGATGTTGTGTCCACTTAAGATTAAAAAATGAATATTTTTTTTTAAAAAAAGAGAACTTGGGACTTAAATAAGTTAAGCTCACCCATGTCCCCTCACCACCCCCTCCCAATAAGGTGATTGGGAAAGAAGGAATTATAGCATTGAATAATTCCTGGTGGCCTCTTAGTGTTCATTTGTGTTTTCCAAGGATGGTTAAAGTTAAGGAAAATTACTTTGGAAAGGGTCCAGCAAAATGAAAAACATCAGTTGCTTTTCTGAATTTTTTTCTGGATGCATCTAAGGCAGCTTTGTCAAAATTACATTGTCCCTGCTGGAAAAACTTCCCCGTGATTAGTTTTGGTGACTGGATCATCTTGTGGGTGTTGAAAAGTTGGATCCCAAGTGATGTCCTTCCTGTTCCATTTTTGGTGGGCTGTGACCTCAGAAGCCCCTGAGCAGCACAGACAGGAGCTCCATCAGCACAATCTGCTTGATTAGGTCCTTCTAGAAGGCTCCTCTGACTCCCATCACTGACCTCGTGGACCTTCAACATCCCTCTTTGCCCGTTCTGCACTTTAATGTCCATTCCTGATTTCCTGAAAGCCTGTAATTTCAGTACGACGAACATTATATCTCAATAGTTCCCCTGGAGTTGTTAAAGTCAATTTGTTCTTAGAAACTTCTTAAAAGTCCAATTTATTTACTTGATGGGCTGTAAAGCTGTTTCCCTTCATTAGGAGAATTACCTTCTTAGCCAGGCACTCATGATCATGACGGCTTTCCTGATCATTCTCTTTACCCAGTGATGTTCCGTTAAAATTCTCAAAATGGGGCCACCTGTTCCCTAATGAAGGCGTCTCCATGACTGTCCTTTTGTTTTTGAAGATACATCCCAATTTAAGGGAGATTGTGAGTTGATCTTGAGCAAAAGATTGATGTGCAAACTATCCAAGACAGAGGCTCCAAGTTTGAGAGCTGCCTGTCCCTTGGTTCTTCCTCTGTCTTCAGGATTAGCATGTTGGTCACCTTGTGTCTCCACCCAGCTGTCACAATGATTTACCCTGATGGTTCAGACTTGAAGTTTCCAGCTTCAGCATGCTCCACTTGGGGCGTTGTGAGTATCCAGGCAAGGAGATACACTTCACTACTAGCTACCAGAAAGAAGTCCAGGCCCTTAGGATTATTTAAATTTATTATAAATATTTTTTAACTGTATCAACTAGAGTACATGGGATAACAGAGGGAACTAATTATATTAAGATTGTTATCCAAACATTTAAAGTTTGTGACCGACAATACATAAATGTTTTATTAACACATTACAAGATTCGCTAGCCGGTCTAACAACTAGCCCCACATTGAAGTCATCATGAGCGCCTGTGATATTTCAAGATTCCTGTCGTAACTGTAAAGTGATGTCAAATGAGGACAAATTCTCAAGTACTGCTAGTAGTAGTACTTTGCCTGTTCCTACATTCATGATCTTAAGAAATGCTAATTGCCATAAGAAAAATTAGTCCTTATCTTCAATAACCTCAAATAGGTTGTTGAAGATAAAGACTAATTCTTTCTTGTTGCAAGTTCATAGACCACTGGAATTTTAACTGCAGTTTTTCTAGATCAGGAGGTTCAAACTTTTTCGGAAAAGGGAAAGGTGGTAAATATTTCTGGTTTCCTGCATCTCTTACACTCTGCCCCACAAAAGCAGCCAAAAGCAATTCTGAATTGATTGGTCTAGGCCGGATTCTAATAAAACTTTATTTAGAATCACAGACCCAGGGCTGGACTTGGGCCATGGGCTATAGTTGACTGACCTCTTTGTTAGGTGATGGTTGTTCTTGCCAAGGCTTATTCCGTGTCCTGACTGGCACATTCTCATTTGGGGCCTTAATCAGTGTTTTTTTTTTTTTTTTTTTCCCAGTCTGCTTAGGCCTCTCAAGTTTGATATTACACTTAATTTGAAAAACCTTGTAACTTGAGTACTCATAGGTCTGGTTTCTTAGAATACAAAGGTGACTATGACTGATTCTCTCACCTTGCAGAACCTCACGCTAGTTGTGTGGACCAACATAGAAGTGGGATGCACGGTGGGTAAACAGATTGTTATCATTGCTGTAATAGTTAAGCATACAATGTTTTTGAAACAATGATGACACCCCCCCCCCAAATGCCTTATGACAGTCCTCTGTACTTTGCATTCAACACTTTTTAAAGAAAAGTGGGTTTTTTTTGTTTCTTTCTATGACCCCGGTACCCCTGAAGGTCATTATGAGTATATACTGGAGTTAAGTATTTTATTTGAATGGGCAAAAAGCTGAGAAATTCTCATTGTTTAGATTATGATAATACAAGTTTATATGCAGAAAATCATGGATGTCCTTTCTTTCAAATGAGTTGACCCTTATTTTAAGCTTCTATTGTTAGGTAGAAGAGATAAAGATAATGCTCAAAATCCTAGTCCTCTAACCTCAGGGGAGTAGATCTTGTTCATGGAGGGAGTGTTTGCATCTGGCATGTCTACCCTGATCGAGCCCTGTACATTGTATTATAAAAGATTTCATTTCCAGCTTCTAGGTACCATCGGGGTGAGCATGCCCAGTGGGTTTTGTTTCCTTGAATTCTTCTAATAGATGATGCCTTTCCCCATGATTGGTGCTTCCTGGCTTGTAATGCGTTTATTATATTTCTCATAATTTAGAAAATCCTTACCTGCTAATGTTTCTGGATACACTGCTTGCTGGTGGACTCTTGGGTCATTGCCTTTGTTTCTTCCCCTCTTTGTCCCCTCCTTAATCAAGCATGAGGTACACAGGAGAGCCATCTTGTCTTCGTAACTGTCTCAGTCACCTATTCATTCTAAATTTGCTGCTGAACAAAAAGTGTTTTAGTCCAATAGTTTGGAATAAAATCAAACTTGGTGAAAAAACTGAAACTGTGCTGTTTTATTGAAAACATCAGTATTGAATTTCTTAGAACTCGTAGAGCTAAATTAAGAACCATCATGAGCCGGGTAAAGTGGTACAGGCCTAGAGGCTGAGGCAGGAGGATTGGAAGTTTGAGGCCAGCCTCAGCAATTTAGCAAGACCCTGTCTCAAAATCAAAAGGGGCTGAGGATGTGGCTCACTTATAAAGCAGCACTGGGTTCAGTCTCCAGTACAAACAAACAAACAAAACCAAAAACTAATCTTCGTGGAGAACATTGTTGCTGTGGGTGGTTTGCTGACCTTCATAGGTAACACATTCTTTTGCTTTTAACTAAGTTTATATATAAGATTATAACTTTCCTTACATACATGCCAAAGTGCTGGAACAGAACCTTTACAGCTATTTACTTTGCCCTTGGTTCACAGCATAACATTACCCAAACCCCACATGCCAGTTGCAAAAAGTCACTCCATTTTCATCTCTAAAATTCTTTGGTCTTTGAATATTTGGGGGGCTATAAATTTTTCATAACATTATGTATTCACATCATGATTTAATTATTTCATCTAGGAAAGTACATCTGAATCAGTCATTTAACTCTCTCATAGATTGGTGATTGATTTGTTGATCTACCTTTAAAAATCAATAAGATAAAGTATATGTAAAATCAGACTTTTTGAATTATTGTTTATCACCAAGGATATCCTTGGTTAAAATGGATCAGAGGGCCTGGGGACATAGCTCAATGCTAGAGCACTTACCTAGTGTATGCAAGGCCCTGGGTTCAATCCCGAGCACCACACACACACTCAAATAAAATGAATTATAAATCAGTTCATTTTTCTCCTTTTACTGTGTTAAGATAAGACTTTGGCCATCCATTTTAAAAGATAGTCTAATCAATTGTTATGTTGCTAAGTTATTAATGAACAGCAGAGAAGTGTGGTGTCATTATTTTTTTTTTATTTGACTTGACTTCTCCACTTATGTTTACACATAAATGGTCTTCAGCTGGTAGATCTCAAACTTCGAGGACAGGTTTGGGAAGCCAGAAACCATTGTTTCTCAGTGGGCTTTCAGGAAAGACAGAGTCAACTTTTGGCTTGAGTATTTAGAAAGAGTTGTTTCTTAGATTTCCCATGGAGGCTGGGGAATATCTCCCATTTGCAATGATGGGTTCCCAGAGATGTGGTGTTCCAGCCTTTGATGTCACATCTCCAAGTTACTTTAGGAACAGAAAGGATCCTATGATCCTGTGACTTAGATCCCCTGTTTGAGGTCAAGATTGGTGAGGTATTTGTAACAGTTTTAGGTTCCCAAGCCCGCTCTATTTGCAACAAAATTATTTTTAATACTGAATGAGCGTTCTGTACATTATAAATCTCTGTGCTGAATGTGACATTAAGGCATTCTTTTGTTTTCAGAGGTATTTAAAGTATCACGCTTCAGGTACAGCTGGCTCCAGGGGCTGAGTTGGTATCATCATGGCTCTCAATCTTTTTTTTTTTTTTTTTGGCCTTTTAGGCTAACACAGTAATTAATGGTTGTCATGCTTGCTGCTAAATTATTAATGAAATAGGGAAAAAGTGTGGTGTATTCTTTATCCATGAATTATCTAGGAACATATGTCTGAATAAGTCATACATTTCTGTCATGGGTAGTTGGTTGATTTATTGATACATCTATGAAAATCAGTAAGATAAAGTATATGTACATTCAGATTTTTTTGACCTGTTGTATATTAGCAAGAATATTCTTGGTTAAAATGAATTTTAGGTGTTGTGGATTCTTTGTATATATCTCATCTCATGGTTTAGGTTTTGTTAATGATTTTGTAACTTTAAGTGCTTTGGGGTTTCACAGCAAGTATAAGATCCACCAAATGGTTGTGAATATTAAGCGTGTCAGGACGTTTCTTTGTTGGGCCCTTCTACACCCTCTCAGGTTCCTTGCTGGTCCTCACCCTCCACAACCCAGGGAGGGCTGTCGATTATAGTGACCAGAACAGGAGCCGACCACGTGTCTCATCCGTCCTCTCACGAGTGGGTATGCTACATGGGTTTTTTTTTGGAGTAACAGGCATGGTTTCAGGACCGGTCATGTGTCTTGGTAAGGCTAATGAGTATCTTCTCTGAGTTTGCTAATCCCCTTAAACAGAGCATGTATCTTCTTAAGAATTTATTTCTCAGACTGGGGTGGTGGCTCAGTGGTAGAGTACTTGCCTTGCATGTATAAGGCACTGGATTTGATCCTCAGCACCACATAAAAATAAATAAATAAAATAAAGTTATTGTGTCCATCTGTAACTAAAAAAAATAATAATAAATTTTATTTAAAGAATTTATTAAATTTATTCATTTAAATAAATTTATTTATTAAATTTATTAAAATTTGTTAAAAGAATTTATTTCTCAGCCAAAGAAGAGTTTGGCTTTGTGAAGGCAGCGTATTAGCCTCAAAAGGCACAAAAGGGACCTGAGCTATGGTGACACCAGCTGTACCTGAAGCCTTTTACTTTAAACACTTAAAGTGTTTAAATTGATCAATTATTTTTTTCCCTTCTGTATACTTTTTAAAAAAATTTTTTTTAGTTGTTGATGGACTTTTATTTCACTCAGTCCCCCTTCTGTATACTTTTGACATAGATTTATGTTTGTTTTACTCAAAAGAGAAGCAATATCCTGGGGAAGTGGGTACAAAATACTGCTGATACAAAAATCAGAACACTCTTAACTAGCTCAAGCCTTCACTTACACAATAACAGGAGTCTGGATACAGACTTCAGGATGTTGTCTGCTTGAAGTCAATGCCACCGCACCCCCCAATCCCTGGTTCCTCCTACCACCCCTTGCCTGTCTTCTTTTAGCTATGAAGAGCAAAATTAATTCCAAGATGGGTTAGGTTGTGAAGAAGAAACAGGGGATCAGCTGTTCTGCTTCTCCCCGCCACACAGAAATAAACATCGCCTCAGTTATTCCATTCCAGCCGAGCTGCTGTTTTTCCGTGGCATGTTGAGGTTGTTTCCACCGGATCTTGTTGGAGCAAACTGATTTTGCTGTGCAGGAGGTGATATTCCTGTTAGTGGGTGAGGCTACAAGTTTGGTGTATCTGCCTATAGCTAGAGGCTCACCTCTCTGTTCAGTTGGCTCAGCTGCCCCATCGTTTCAGCCCCGAAGATCCTTTTGCATCAATGCTTTTATCTAAATCCCATCTTTTCCACCACTTTCCCATCTCGCCCCCGATTTTGCTTTATAAAAATCCGAATAGCATTTATCACGATTAGTTATTATGGCCTGTATTTGGGTGTCCTTTAAAGGATGTGTTAGGATGACTATTATTTTTAAAAATCCTCCTTGTCTTTATTTTCCCGTTGCCATCTGTTCTTTCAAATATTCTCAGATTGTTTACGGTTGCAGTTTTCCCTCCATACATTTCCTGGCATTTGGCTCTCCTCTTCTGCCACGATAGGTCAGGCTTTTAGAAATCTGGCCCCTGTGTAATTTGACTTTTTTTCCTCCGTCAACACACCGCCTATGCCTTCGGAAATCTTTCATCTCTTAGGTCTTCGAGCAGATGTTAACTGTTTCAATATTTTGTTGTTTTGGTGTAAAGAAAATTGAAATATAAGCCGTCAGTGATAGCATGCGTTGCTTATACCAGACCAGATTGCTGCTTTCAAGTGGAATATGCAAACGTCTTTAAAACATGGAACATTCCCTTATGCATTTTAACCATCATCTACAGGTTGTGTGCTCTGAAGAGGGAGTGAACGCTCCAGGTTACGGTGACGGTTTTTGTTGAGCCACTAGATGTCTAGAAATGGGCATTTTAATTCTCTGAATTTAATTTTTAATTTTAATTTTTATTTTTTGGTACTAGGGATTGAAACTCAGGATTGAACCCTGAGCCACATCCCCAGCCCTTTTTAATATTTTATTTAGAGACAGGGTCTCACTGAGTTGCTTAGGGCCTCACTAAACTGCTGAGGCTGGCTTTGAACTCTTGATCCTCCTGCCTCAGTCCTACCGAGCTGCTGAGATTACAGGTGTGCACCACCACACCTGGTTCTGAATTGGTTTCCAATGGTGGGATTTTACTTTGGAATAGACTCTGCCTTGTATATGAGAATGAGAAGGCAGTGGCTCTGTGTGTGTGAGTTATACCCCATAATTTCTGGTTCACATTTTGTCAGTGGTGGCATTTGGAATGGCATGGCCATCATTTTGGTATTGTTGGTATTGAAATGTCAACTAGGAATGTCCCATCGCACTTAGCAGCAGCGTGTTGGGAGTCCTCGGCTCCAAAAGCTAACTTCCTCAACACACACACACACACACACACACCCCCGCTAGAAGAGCCGTCCAATGGTGAGCCCTGCTGGCTCACATGATCCTTACCCACCAATCAGACTAGCCCTGCTGGCTCACATGATCCTTATCCACCAATCAGAAAGTACCCCATGCCAACTGTCAAACCCTTCAACCTTTAAACTGTCATAACTGTCAAACCACCCCCGGCTCTATAAATATGCAGAGCTGTTCCTCAATAAATGGGCATTTTCTCCGACAACGAGCTTTGTTCGTACTTTCAGGTGGTATTAATGAACAGTTTAATTGAACACTTAGCATTTATTGCTGGTCCTGTCCCAATGTCTTATCTAGACTTTCTCTCAGCCCTGGGTGTCCATCCCTATGATGTTCCCATTTTTCAGACGAGGGGACTGAGGCTCAGAGTAGTTAGCAGCTTTCCTAGGACCACAGGGCTCGTTTGTAATGGGGTTGGGCCTGCAGTCTCCGTGATCCATGCTTATGGGCTTGACCCCTAGTGAAGGACTTTGTAAGAGTCCAGGCTGTGAAGATCAAGACGATGCATCTTCGTTATTTCCAGCTGTAAATGCAGACAGGAATTGCATCTACCTATGTTGAGAGGTTAAATGACAGAATGCCCATCCCCGGCTGGTAAGTGGTGAGTAAATAACCAGCTGCTGTTATTTTTGAAGCTATCAATTACTGTTCCACCGTGGAACTTTAGGTGTTACCTTGCCTCCGCTATGAGGGGGCCTCTGGACAGTCAAAGTTCATTACGGTGTTGAGTGTAATCATATCTTTGGGCGGGTAATGCTTCACTACCTCTGTCTTACATGATATATTAAATAATTGAAGAATAGCAGATCTCTCCTTCACTTTATTCAGATTTCATCCTAAGCCTGTTTCTCTACCAGCCAAAATGAGGAGAAATTTGTAGCTCAGGCCCTCACGTTGAAAGTGGACATTAATATTAGCAAATTCCCTTTAATAATCACCACATTAAATTTGATGACTTGAGGGGACATCCTCATAGCTTATAAGCAGGAAGTAATGTGTGTGAGAGACAAAGGAGCCTTCCTCAAATGCTAAGTCTTGAGCAAGATTAAAGAGGACCCAGGAGGCCCAGGGTGGGCGTGTCTTTCCTCTAGTCTACACTTGGTAACTGCTGGTAGGTTTCCTGAGTACCCTGCAGAAAGAAGGTGATAGAAACCCATCCTAGAGCAAAGATCACTGACACTTTTTCTTCTACGTGATTCAGAACAAGAGGATTGTGATAAATAATGACTCTGACCTTGGGGTTATTAAATAGGAGTCCTTGAATTTTGCCAACAGTGGAGCTGGTAGTTGCCTAGGCAGGAGTCTGGAATGGCAGAGCTTGGTTCCTGGAGGTCCAAGCTGCCTGGAATAGATGAAATCTTGCATAGCACTCAGTGCAGGTCCAGGGGGTGATCTAGAACCAGAGGACAGTGTGGGGAACAGGGGATGGCTCCTTGGCACTTTGTGCCCAGATCTTTTGGCCCTGTGAGCATCTTCCCTCTGCTTTCTCCTCCTCCTCCTCCTCCTCCTCCGATACTGCAGCAAGGAATTTGTCCATCTTAGGGCATAACCCAGGACAGGATGGTGGATGGTAGTGGGGAACTTAGTTCCCAAAACCATTTAGAGCATGAACATCAATTGCTATCTTATTCCATGTGTAGTTAGGAAACCACTGTCTACATCTCTCTTCTCCCAGGGGAAGGAGTTAGTTTTGGGATCCAACTTGATCAGCTCGAAGAAGCCCAGGGAGGGACTCTATGAAAATTTGCATGTCGCACACTGCCAGGTGCTGTCAGGTTCTTAGACCCAGGGAGCAGGCGAGAGATCTTCCTCCCCACAGGGGCCAAGATGGCCCGAATCTTGGAAGTACAGAAAGGGTGCTCCCTGGGTCATCAGCGTCCTCGGAGTCTTAAAGGATTGAGCACATTTTCTTGTTGCTGATGTTTTTTTGTTAATACTTTGAAATCCAGAAGGTAGTTTTCATTTCATCATGTTTAGGAATTGTTTTATATTTCATATGTTTAAACATTATGGAACTTGGGGCAAAGGCTGAATTCTTGAAATAAAGTAATGGTGGCAGGCGAGGTATGGGTGAGGCTAGATGTTATCATTTTATTCTGGAATAAAGGAGAAAAAATGTAGATGCAGACCTTGCCCAGAGAAAGAAGGACACCTTCCCATGGAGGAGGAGCTTGGGCCAGGTCCCTGAGGCGAGGCTCTTTCAGGTCTAGGGCTGGCACTAACCTCTTGTCATTTTACCTCCCTGTGTCCTCTATAAATCAGGGTTTTGGGTTTCAGGCAAGGGAAATAGGTTTCATTTCGGGTGCTGTTGATTGACAGCTGCTTATTGGAGCCCAGTATTCAGAAAGATCATGCTGCCAAGCACTGAGGTTGTAGGCCCATGTTAGGATCATTAGTGCCTTGGGGCGTGGCGAGGCACACCTGTAATCCCAGTGACTTTGCAGGCTGAGGCAGGACATTTGCAGGTTTGGGGCCAGCCTGGGTCATTTTGCAAATCCCTGTCTCCAAATAAAAAGGACTGAGGATGTAGCTCAGTTGTAAAGTGCCCCTGGGTTCAATCCCCAGCATAATAACCCTTACCAGGGGAAAAAAAAGAAAAAAGAATAAGAAAAAGAAAAATCTGGAGGAAGATGCAGGGTGGGAGAATGCCTTACATTCCACTCCTGGATTAACTGGGCATTAGCTCCAATTTCCAGTGTTAAAAAGAGAAGAGTGAGGAAAGGAAGGAAGGGATGTAAGGAAGGAGGGAGAAAGAATAAGAGAGAGAGCTATCAGAACAAAGAATCAGTGGCACTCCCTTCCCAGCATAAGATAAAGGAAAGTAGCGATTTTGAGTCTTCCTACTGAATCCTATCACGTAGTCATTCTCTTGGAACAGTTATGGGCACATAATTTTCTTCTTAGAATACATGTCTGCATTTTAATGGAGATAATTGTATTAATTATCTCTTACAGGAATACACTTTTCCCATAAAGACTATCTATGCCCACATATGGTAGAGTTTTGTTTTGTTTTTCCCCAAAAAAAGTTTTTTTGGCTGTGATGTAGGAAAGAAAATTTCACTTCTACTGCAGAAGGTTATGGAAGGTAGTGGACACAAGTGTAACAGAAATACTAAAATACTAGCTCAACATTTGATCCCCCAGATACACTCCCTCCCCGCAAAATGTTGCAAAATATGATCTAAAATGATATCTAGTTAATTCTTTTGGTAGGTTAAGAAAGACTCTTTGGATATTGAAAATAATATCAGGCATGAATTTTTCAGTGTCGTGTCCATCAAAATTGTCTACAACTCATTGCTCTTTGAGGCTTGTATACAAAACATTTCCCAGAATGAAATAAATTCTTTCAATGTCACTTGGCTTTAGTAAGCCTGTTTATTACCAACATACTAGGGCATTCAAGTGGTATTTTTGCTGCTGGTTTTCTTTTTTCTCCTTTCCTTTTTAAATCTCTGAATGATTTGAATCGTTTCCTTTTTACCTTTGCTTTGGCAGGGATGGTTGATGGAGGTGTTTTCATTTCTAAGGGTCTTCCCGTAGTTCTTGGATCAAAACAGCTGGTCAGATGACTAGAGAGTTAGAGGCACAGACTTGACGAGTGAATTAAATGATCTGCTTTAATGTTTCACTAGCAACTAGAGAGTGAAGTGATCCACAGACCAAACCAGAAGCATCATGGGATTTTGACTGATGGGTGCCTTCCATTCCCTTGACCCTGAGGCCCAACAACTTTGAGGGTTTCTTAGGGCCCCTCTAGCCATTCAGGGACTTTTTTTTTCCCCCTGTACTAGGGATTGAACCCAGGGGAAATTAACCACTGAGCCACAACTCCAGCTCTTTTTTTTTTTTTTACTATATTTTATTTAGAGACAGGGTCTCACTGAGTTGCTTAGGGCCTCACTAAGTTGCTGAGGCTGGCTTTGAATTCACAGAGCCTGAATGTGGAACCTGGCATGCTGGAGTGGCACGGGTGGCTTCAGAAGCCAAATTAGATTCTAACCTATCCAGCTATGTATCTCAAGAAGTTAGTTCACCTTTCTGGGCCTCAGTTTCCTCCTCTGTTAATAGGGATCTAATAAAAAGACATAGTGAACAGTAAAATAATAGTCTAGGAATAATCTATGGCACTGTGCTTAGGCCCCTCCCTGTCAAATTAGAACTGCTTATTAATATTGAGCTTATGTAACAAAGTGAATTGGCGTGGGGCTTGGGTGCACGTCCTACTGGTTCTCAATTAATGTGTTTTCCGATTGAACCAGTTTTGTAGAAGATGGTGGGTTTTCCAAGTGAGTTAAAGACCATTGATACCTGGCTGCAGAACCAATTTCCCAATAGAAACCAAGAAGATGCTGTGGGTCAAAGCTGCCCTGAGCACTGGTAGAAATTAAAAAGTTCCTCTGAGAAGACTAGTGGGTGTAAGGACGGAGGAACATTCTTAAGGATGCTTCTGCATATCTTTGTGGGTTCAGAGGTTGATGCTGGCTCTGGATGAGTTGCCTCCAGGGCCTAACATTCCCTGTGAGTTAGATGGTGTTCTTATTCCTCTCTTGGGATTAGTGTTTCAGGCTGAGTTTTGCTAGGGTAACAGGAGTGGAGGAAGAAGAGTGAGTGGAGTGGCCACCAAACTCTGTGCACAGGTCCTTTAGGAGGGAGAAGCCTGCTAGGAAGCAGAATCCAT
The DNA here is from genome assembly GCF_001458135.2 of Marmota marmota marmota. Taxonomy (NCBI): domain Eukaryota; kingdom Metazoa; phylum Chordata; class Mammalia; order Rodentia; family Sciuridae; genus Marmota; species Marmota marmota. Next base: position 14,652,100 of record NW_025999941.1, read on the forward strand.
GGGAAAAGCTTTGTTTGCTGTGTTCCTGGGGTGAGGCCCAGCCTCAGGCCCTCCTGCTCCAGCTTTCCTCTGGGAAGTGACTTCCTGGTGAGGGGAAAAGTGTGTAACCAGATGCTTCTGGGAAACAGATGTCCCAGCAGCTCAGGGGAATGCTCCTGTGGAGGGAAATGGCTTCTGACTGCTTAATTTTGCTTCAAAAACACACACACATTTTCATGATTATCCCCCGGGGGTCGATACAACACACTGAGGGACCCACAAAGGACACAGGCAGGGTATCCACATATACCTTCCAGATAGAGACCCTGAAGTGTGTGCTTGTGTATCATTTTTTTTTCCATACATATACATAGAGAGCTGAAGGGTGGAGCAGGGAAGGGGAGTTAGGAGACTGGGGGGGATGGTTCTAGAATAATCAATGTCTGACACCAGCAATAGGTGCAGTTGGTTTCAACAATACAGCAAAAGACTTAACTTTGGCCTGGTCTTCCTCTTGGTAGGATTCAGTACCCCACGACTGTTAGGGTCCCTGTCTTCTTTCTGTTCAGGGTTTTGCCATCCATAGTACAAACACCATTTTAACTCTGGCTCTGCTTCATGATGTGCATGTTGCTGTGTTTTGTTTGGAAGGAAGAACTTTCTAGGGAGCCCTGGGGTCTCAGTGTGTCAGAGGGCATTATGGTGCCATGGCGCTGTTTTGGTGTAGCTGGCCATCTTCAGGGTGAGGTTTGTGGTGCAACCCTCCAGTCTGGGTGGAACCTGAAAATATCTTTTTAATAAACTTTATAGCAATTATCAGTAAAATATAAAAGTAGTTTTAAAAATACAGTGAGCTCCAATATGCTCAGTGCTCCTTCCCCAGCCTGGGCTCTCTCTTTTTTTTTTTTTTTTTTGCTTTTAATCATCAGTCCATGGTTCAGACAAAGAAAGTATGACGCCTAGACTAAAATCAGGATTGTGGCCCAGGGATGCTAAAATAAAGCTTCCAAAGATGAGGAAAGAGAAGGTGAAATGAATGCTGGGAATGTTACCATGGTGTTTATTGCTTGGTTGTTTTGGGAGTCCATCCCTGATGGACATGTTAGAGGAAGGGTTTTTTTTTTTGGTATTTATTTAGTGTGCTATAAAGAAAATATCATCTGCAGTTTCCTTCACTGTTGGTGTCTGTGTTTTGGGGAAGCTTGACCAATATATTTATTGCAGATTTTATTTCCTTTATCAATAGTATCATTGGACTCATCCTTGTTGAAGTGTGTTCTCCAGATATAATCATTAACGAGGCCCCTCCTTTTCTTCTCAAATTTGATTTCCTTTGGAGCATAAAGTGTCTGGCCAACATCTTTCTCAGTCCCTGATAGGAATGTCCACGATCAGATTTCCTGACTGCCTGTCACCTTGGGGTGCCTCTTTCTGTACTACCAGCTCTACAGCAGAAATGCTAAGGCAGGCACAGGGTGTATCTCTCAGTTTTCTGTCATTGGAACAAATACCTCAGAAAAATTACTTGGAGGAGGAAAGATTTATTAGGGCTCATGGTTTTCAGCGTATTCACTTCGTGGTTGGCTGACTTCATTGTTTTGGGCCAGTGATGAGGCAGACATCATGACAGAAGGGTTCCACAGAGCAAAGCTGCTCATCTCATGGTGGCCAGGAAGCAGAGAGGGAGAGAGACAGACAGAAAGATACTGGGGAGAAAAGGCATTGTCCCTAAGGGCATGACCTCAGTGATCTATTTTCTCCACCATTTACCATTTTTCTCTATCTCCCCAAATACCATCAAATATGAATCTTTCCACTGATGAGGTCAGAACCCCTTTGATTTAATCTCTTCCCCAAACGTCCACCTTGAAACACTGTTGCTTTGGGGACCAAGCTGTCAATACCCAACTTTGACAGACCATCTGGATTTTTTTTTTAAAGAGAGAGAGAGAGAGAGAGAGAATGAATTTTTTTAATATTTATTTTTTAGTTTTCGACGGACACAACATCTTTGTTTGTATGTGGTGCTGAGAAACGAACCCAGGCCGTACACATGCCAGGCGAGCACGCTACCGCTTGAGCCACATCCCCAGCCCAGACCATCTGGATTTGAAGCATCACACACGGCCATTGCTTGGAAGGCCATTTAGTCTTGTGAGTCACAGGCACTCTGGGGACCAGAAACACTAAAGCCCAGTCCAAAGGCTTTTCTCATGTAGATTTGTCCAGAACCCATGCTAGATACAAAAGTGTAGTTGCCAGCCACATTCAGACCATGGATTCCTGGTATGTCCATCTTCCTCTTTGTAGGAAAGTGCTGGTAGACCCCAGGTCAGCAAATGAGGACACAAATGCCAGGTTTAGCTTTCAATCCCTTTTGCAAATAAACCATGATTGGAAACCAGCCACGCCCGTTCATTGGCACCTTATCCGTGGCTGCTTTGGCACCATAGTTCCAGACAGAGGCTAAAATTTTTTTTTTTTTTTTTTGTCAGATGCTTAGAGGAGATTGCTGACTCCTGTTCTGGAACATTGCTTTTTAATAGCTACATTCTTTGAGCCATCAGTGTGAGTCACAAATGTATTTTAAAATTTTCTAGAGGTCACACTTAGGAAGTGAAAAGAAACAGGTGAAATGAAATAGTATTTTCGTCAATCCATTATGTCCTGATTATCAAAATAGCGTGCCATCAATGAAACTATCGGCGAGAAGTTGTATGTTCTCTTTTTCCTGCTTGAATAAACACATTCTCCAGAATAAACACATCTCAATTCTGACTACGCCACGGGTTGAGTGTTTAAGTGGTCACAGGGACGAGGAGCCCACTCTATTGGACAATGTGGTTTATAGAGATTGGGCCTGAATCATTTCTCTGAGTTACTTTAACTTCTATTGGCTTTAAACTCCTATTTGTGTTTTATTACATACATTAATTTTCTCCCAAATGATGTCTTTTTTTAATTTTATTTTATTTTTATTCTTGTGGAATGATGATGGTTTACCCCACTCCAGTGCTGGGTTGTGAGTGTCTGGAGATCGGCCCGCCTCTCCTACTGGGTGACAAACCTCCATATACCAGATTTCTGGGGCTCCAACTTGTTTCTTCTTCAAGAGATTTAAAATTACCTATTTGTCTTGGCTCTTCTGGGCCTGTTAGAATAATCACCAAGCATTTGAAAAGTTAAAAGTTGCAGCGCCAGGGTCTTTTGTGCTTCCTCTAGGACATAGCTGTCAGGTATGAAAAATCTACCATGGCAAGATCCATTTGTTGTATTAATCACTACCTTTCTCTTGGAGTTGATTTACGGTTCAGTGGGAAATTCTGGAAAAATGCTTCATGCAAACCACGCTAGTTCCTTCGTGGACTGGAAAATGCATGTTCAAAGTGAAGGAAAATTCCAATTTCCCTGGGGAGGGAAAGGTTGAAATTCCCACGATAGGCTTTCTGTAAGTTTACCTATTTGCTGTTCTTCCTTGGGTCTTCTAGCAACTCACACAGACATGTAAGGGAGCAGTGTTAATTGCACAGGGTCAACTCACTACCAAATGTTCTTTTGGATTAATCTCAGGTCTCTATTGGTATTTGAGGATGATAAATAAAGACATAAGGTGCAGAATTTCCTTCTCTTATTGGAAAGGTGCTCACTTGAGGGGCAACTTGGGGTAAAGGGTGAGAAACTAGTTAATATCATCTTACTGGAATGTGAGCTATGTCACCTGAGTAGTCCAATTTCTAAGGAAAGAGACGGTAATTTTAGGTCTTAGCTTTTAAAGCTGCCAGACTTGGTTTGCTTTTATATCTCCCAAATGGAATTGGAACCCTCTTTATCCCAATGGTACTTTGCAATAGACTGTATTTGGCAACCTCTCCTGCCGAGGGGTTAAAATAAATCTGTCTCATCAGTGTCTTTTTGTTTAAGGATAGCATAAAAGTGCTGATGGTTAGCTTTACTTGTTCATATGCTCATTTTTTTATTTTTACTGCAGGATGTACTGACTTTTCCCCCCTTTTCTCTCTCCCAAAAAGAAAAGGAAAGACAAAAAAAAAACCTTCATTTATATGTCAAAACCATGAAAAGATATTATAAACATAATGTCTCATAGCATTAGACATTTGCCAAAACAGCGGTTTTGAAGCCCCAATTTTCCCCTTTCCTGATGTATAGATGCCAATTCTCCTTTCCCCTCTGCAAATGCACACATTTTCCACTTGGGGGTTCAAGTTTTATGTTAAGACATTATGAAGAGTTTGACGGATTCTTAAAAGTCTGTTGTATTTCTTCTTGGTGGTGGTGATGGGGAGACAGGTGACAGAAACCCAGAGAGGCAGGACAGATTGGCAACATTCTTCCTTACAACATCATCAGGGCCAACCTTAGTCATTTTTAAGGGGCTATTTTCTTTGTCCAAAAGCAGTGCTTTCTCGCCTTGGGAGCAATTGTTTCCCTCGTGGGGACATTTGGCAATGCATGGAGACAGTTTTGGTTATTATAACCGGACTGGAGCCAGCAGTATACTAGACCATGGTTCAGGATGCCATTAAACATCCTTCAGTGTTCAGAATTGTCCTCCCAGCAGAGAATAATCTTACCCAAGTTGTTAATAGTTCCAAGGTTATGAAATGCCACTATCAGGAGTGCTTCCTAGAATCAAGTGGTGGCTTATGTGTTTCTCCTTTTTTTTTTTTTTCCTTCCCTTTGCTCTTCAAAATGTGCCACAAAGTCAAGAGCCATCATGTATATTCATAATAAATTGCCTCTTAAAGAAAATCTCAAGTCTACTCTTCCTGAAAATGGGAAAGAAAAATCCAAGTGGTCCCAGGTTGCCAGATGGTGGCACTTCCGGAAGAGGGGGCTTAGCTTAAAACTAAAAGGTAGCAAAGTCTGTGTTCAAGGTTGTCACCGATTCAGCCCCCAGGTAAACCCCTTCATTGGGATGTGGGATGTGTAATTGCAGTTAAATCTCATATTGCTTTTATTTTGTGATTCGATAGAAAGGGTTGCTCTTTAGTCATTCTTACCCAGAACACAACTCATATTTTGTAGTCTTATGTACCTTCTTGTGAAGGATAAATGTTGGGTAGTGAAGGGAGGCGGGTATTGAATTTACAAATATTGTACTTTGCAAAGTATGACGTGACCTTTAGTTTTTATACCTTGGACTGTGTCTTCTATTAAGCTGTCAATCATATTCTCTCTTTGCCATTTAAGGAAAAGAAAACCTTGGGCTGGGGATGTAGCTTAGTGGTAGAGCACTTACTTAGCATTTATGAGATTCTAGGTTCATTCCCCAGCACCACAATAAATAAATAAATAACTAGATAAATAAACAGACAGACAGATAAATAGAAATCCCTTTTTGTAAATATTAGTCCACGGTGACAAATTTTGGTGGGATGATTGCTAAAGTTCCAGAACAGGCCTTTGGAGTGGATTTCTTTGAAATTGATGAGTATCAAATGAATTAAACAGAATTTTGGGTGCTGAGATCTCTACGAGAACTTGATCTCAGGAGACAGGGGAAACTTGAGCATTATCATTCTGGTCTTTTAGAGTGGCTTGGGGGCAGGGGTCAGGCAATCCAATTATTGCAGGCATACTTGATTGACTTAGAATGGACTTTGTGGGAAATAATGGTGTTGGCGAGAAATAAAGTTAGTTGTTGAAAGGTAGTGAGCCCGTGTGCATCTGTCAGCACAAGCGCATCCAGGAGAAGTCTCCCTGGAATAATTCAGTGGATATTTGTAATGGATGGGTTAAAGACTTCATTTCACCTTCATCTTCTTCCAAGTTCTAAATACATATGCCCTGCCTGCTCTATGGTTCATTTTAGATACAGTGAGTGGAAAATTGAACTTAATTATTAAGTCCCTTTGGTTTCTGAGTTTTGGATATTCTTATGATTTTGTTTGTGTGTGTGTTGGCGTGCATGCGCTTCTGGGTTTACAGGGCGTCTTAATCAATATCATTTCCCCCCTCCTTTAATTGTCTAAAAAATGTGATAGAGTGTAGAGTCAGTTGTGCCGATTACATCTGTGGGCTAGTGAAGGAACACAGGGTGACAGAGCAAGGTTCCTGTGCGGGCATGTACAAGCTGAGTCCCAGAGTGGTAATTATTCTTTAAATACTAAAGTAGAGTTTTACTTCTTAGAAGTCCTGATAAAACCAGGAGCTGCCATGTATCTGATTTCTGCTGTTGATGTAATTTTAGGAAAATCAGATGAACGGAGGTGAAAATGAGGTTTCATGCTCTGTGGCTGGTGTGCCCTTTCCTAAGTTCTGGGGGAACGTCATACAAGTTTTGCTGTGAAAACACAGCAGGGCCCCAACTTTTATCACTTCAGAGAACAGGCCCTTCATAAACAGAGAACACGAGATCCTGCCTTTTATCTTGCTATTTAAAAATTCTTCATTTTCTGCACTCACGTTATTGATCATATGGTGCGGGGAGGACACTTCAGAATCTTGAGTTTCGAAAAAGGAAAAGAAAAGCTGTTTGAATTTCTATTAAAATGAATTGTGGGCTGGGCTGGGCTGGGCTGGGGTTGTGGCTTAGTGGTAGAGCACTTGCTTAGCATGTGTGAGGCACTGGGTTTGATCCTCAGCCCCACATAAGAAAGTAAAAAAAAAAAATAGTTATTCTAAATAAAATATTTTAAAAAATGAATCGCATAGGCTGCGCATCACTTTCTAATTTCTGAGGTGACTTGTACATCCTGGGGACAAAAGAGGTTATACCATTGGTCAGGGGGAAAATGGGAAGTCTGTCAAAGACTAATAAGAGAGAACTGCTGGTCTGGGAGACCCTGGCTTGGCAAACCAGTGCATTTTGAAATTCATCAGACTTGTAAGCAAAGGGAGAGCTCAATTAAAGTTACTTGTCATTATTCCAGTTTGCTACACTATCTCTGGGACAGAGTGTTTGCTTGCCGGTGACCTTGTCAGAACTTGGATCTGACCTCCAGAGCTGTGTGTTTTTCCTTGACTCTATTCCCATTCCTCTTTCATCATACAGAAATTTGTAATCAATTCTGTGTCACAAAGTTGATCAATAGAAGTCCCAGTGGTTAACTAGATTGTGTTTTTCTTCATTTAAAAAAAAAAAAAATTTTTTTTTTTTAAGCCTGTAACTACAAAGTGGTTAAAGTAATCTGAGTTCCAGGAAATGCCTGGTAGCATACACTTATATACATGTGCGTAAACCCTGTAAATGCACACACCACTGCATATCTTGCATCGTGATTGATTGGTATGTGTTTGTGTACGTGTGTGTGTGTGTATGCAGATATATGAATCATTGAATCTTGTCCAGATGATGGTTTATCCTTTCAAACTCTGAAGTGTGTCTTGAGGCTACTGATGCTTTTCTTATAAGCGAACCCTTTCTTTCCTTCCTTTCTGCAAAGAGGCTCAGAGAGTGACTTTATCTGGGAGATGACATTTTTGATCTTGTGTAGAGCGAGGAACACTCTGACTTCTGCTTCAACAAAGTCTGGAAGGCTTAGGCATCCAGTCCTTGTGCTGCTGCTGTTAACGCCTGTTTATCAGATTATTGAAGGGCAAGCTGCTTGCCTCAGAATGTGCTTGCTGCTCCCAGAGTTTGTGTCATCCTCTCCAGGCCCAGGCCTGATAGCTTTGAACAAACAGAGCTCTCAACAGACTAAAGCTCTCAACCTTTCAGTATGACCAAGTGATGTAGGTGACCTAGTAATCGCAGTTTGCAGCTTTTCAAAATTGGTGGTGTTAATCTCAGAGAAGTCGAGTGTAGAGTAATGGTTACCCAAGGCTGGGGAGATGGAGAGAGATTGGCCAACAGGTACAACGTCACTGTTAGGAAGAACAAGCTCTTGTGTTTCTAGTGCACAGGAGGATAACTTTACCTAATAATAATGCATTGTATATTTCAAAGAGGTATAAGAGAGGATTTTGAATGTTGCCACAGCAAAGAAAATGATAAGGGTATAAATTGAATACGTTGATTACCCTGATCTCATCCTTACGTGTTATATACATTGCAACATTGAACCCAATAAATACATAGTATTATTTCATGTCAATCCAAATAAAAATAAACTACTTCACTTAAATCAGTGGTAGTTTTGGATGCAGAAGCTAAAAATTCTGAGAATCTCTATTGGATTTGTTATTGTTGTTGTTTATTTGTTGGGTTATTTATAAATGGATGTGTTTTAGAGTCACTGTTAAGGTGTGGTATGAACTGGAATGGACTGGTTCTCAAATCTTCCATCTCACCAGAAACCTCTAGGGAGCTTTGTAAGTGGCTTCTACCTTTTTTCCAACTTGGACACCTCTACCTTTTTTTCATCTATCAGGATAATTCTTGCCATGTGTGTTGGTGCACACCTGTAATCCCAGCGTGTTGGGAGGCTGAGGCAGGAGGATCACGAGTTCAGAGCTAGTCTCAGCAAAAGCAAGGTGCTAAGCAACTCAGTGAGACCTTGTCTCTATCTAAAATAATAAAAAATAGGCCTGGGGATATGGCTCAGTGTTCGAGCACCCCTGAGTTCAATCCTCAGTACCCACTAAGAAAGATAATTCTCATGGGACCTTGGTCCACTTTGGGAATCCTAAAATAGGTTATCCACCTCATCATAACCCATCCAAGTAGGAATCAATTTCCTTGAGCCATTTAAATTTTATGATGCAATATTGGCCCTTACAGCAGATTTTATTATATAGGACAGACGATCCTTGTTACAAAACACAGATATCAAGTGAGGCCTGAAGTCTTTGGAACATATAGTACATTGGGCACAGATCCTCTGGCCTAGATAATACTGAATTAAACTCCTCCCTTTCTTGCCCTCCCACATGGAACTTGGCAAGAGAACCACTGTGAAGGCTATTCTTAAAACCAAGCCTGTTGTTCAAATCTGGCAGTGAAAAGGGCTTTAAGACTTGGGTCCACTCCTAATGGAGCCTCTTGATCCAAGTGCTTTAAAGTCTAGACCTTTTGTGTCTTTGTTGATGAAGACCGAGGTGTAATATACCATTTTAGAATGTTCCATTCTCTCTCCTGGTTCTGTCGGCTTTGAATCTGTGTTTGCTTCCTATGAGGGAGGGGTGTGACTTGGAGCAGGTGACTTTAACCTTGCCACACTTTGTTTCTTTACGAGCTGAATGGGTTCAGTGGAATCCATAGAGTTATTGTAGGAATCAATGGAAGCACACGTAAAGCATTAGCTCATTATTTTTCATTTGGCAAAGGCTCCATAACTGTGGTGTCACATTATCATCCTGGGGGTGGGGTAGGGGGGTTACAATGCAAATGGACAGCAGCTATTGTCCTGCAGTGTCAAATTTGGGATAAGGTGGAATTATATACCCTAGCGCTGGTAAGCAGAACGACAGGCTCTCAGAATAGAACAGAAAAATGATTGCATTATCCCCAAAGGAGATGTGACTGCTGGTGGCCTTTTGCTGACTCTTCAGGGGAGACATTCATCCCCCAAGGAAGGACTTTCTTTTCAAGCTGAAGTTAGAAGGGATTGGGGCTGGGGCCACTAGGGGAAGAAACCGAAAGAGGAAATGATATGATGTGACAGTATCTGACACACAGAAAGTACCCTGCAAACAATGGTGGAAAAACATGGGGCTTGATGGGGAGAGAAACTAGTCTTTTCTTACAAATTTCTGAAAAAATGGTTGTTATGATGAAGACCCCCGAGGGGCAGAAGCACCAGGTGAATATCATGTGATGTGCTCAGCAGGATATTTGGCACACTGTAAGATTGAAAAGACATTAATGTCATTATTCTTTGTTTCTATGATGGGGAAGAGAAGATATAGGACTAGAAATAAAAGAGTGGACCAGGCAATGGAAACATTTTAATACTGAGATTTTACTCACTGGGACTTGAGATCCATGGAAGCTCTTAGATGGGGTGTGTAGTCAATGAGACTCTGCGCTCTGGTGATTTCAAGGTTATGTCCTCAGGGAACAGCAAGAAGGGACGAAGTTCTCCCCCCACACCTCCTTTCCAACAGGGATGTATTGCTTGGGATTGGATCCGTGCCCACCTGATAGGTGCACAGGGATGCCAAGTTGTCTCCTGATGAGCCTCTGTAGCTGGTCATGAGCTCTGTGTCCACTTCATATGGCTCTTGGCTGTGGCCAGGCAATCAGTGACATGTGGGAGTGTACTTTACAGGGATTGCAGAAGATTAGAAAATCCATCCAATTGGCTCAGAGAGGAGCAAGGGAAGACATCTGTGTGGGAGGCTGGGGCCTTTGGCTTGTAGGCTCACAGTGAGTTCAGGTGCAGGTCGGATATCGTGGAGGAAGAGATCCACAGGCGGGAGTAATTTAGGAGCAGAGCACAGGTCTGGAAGTATTATTCTGACTATCATTCACTTGGACGGTTATCAAAATCCCAACTAAGGAAAGATTGTAGAAAAACGAATAAGAAAGGAATAACAAGCCTAAGGAAATAACTTCCCTTTTGGTGCTCTATAGGAAGTAGCAGCACCCAGGGGTGCCTCATTGAACATTCGTAAAAATCTCTTCATCTCCTCTGTAGGAATGTGATCTCAGTAAAAGCAGCAGTTTGTAGATGATGCAAAGCCACTAGAAGGCAGGTTCTTGGGTTTGGCTGCCCACCCGACTTCCTGCCCCAACTCCTGTCTCCTTCTCCAAGCAGAAATTCAGTTGCTTTCGCTGGGCCTTTGATGACAGAGTAACAGAGACCAGCTGAAAAGAATCAGGACGAACCAGGCATTTCTTATAATTTAATGTAAGCAATTCAATGACGAATGGAGATCTCCATCCGCAAGAAGGTACTGCAAAGAGGGCGGCTGTTGGGCTTTACTTAACCTTCCGCTATCAAGGTGACACTGCAGGGAGAATGAGTGTCTGATTGGCCACCTGCCCGCCAAAGAATCATCTCCCCTGCATGAATCATCTGCAAGAATCATCTCCTCCTTAGCCTACCTGTGGTGAAGCATGGGGGAGTATTAGAGGAGGGTAGGTTAGGAGGAATTTGGAAGCCAAGGTGTGCTGAACCTGGTGGGTAGATTTGACACTCAGGAATAGTCCTATTATGGTTCCCTTATTGGATGACTGTGCCATTCCTCTCACCTGGGCCTACTGAGGACATTTTCCTGCCCTGTTGACCTTGGACTGGGTTCTGTGATTCTCTTTAGTCAGTGGAAAGTTGTGGAAGGTATATGAAGAGAGAGCTCCAACGTGCTTTCTTGGCTTGACTCAGCCTCTCTGCTTCTGCTACCTGCCATGAGAAGACCATGACTTAGGGTCCCTGGTAGCTGCTGGTCCCAGAATGAGAGAGATGTGGAATTTCCAGGACCCAGCCTGTAGCACAGCTGTCAATCACCCCAGCGTATCCAAATACTGGCGAGCAAGAAATAAATGTCGCTTTTTGTCCACTACCAATGTTGTTTTTTTCTTTGCCCATTCATTTTGGCCACACTGCATTATCCCAGCAGAAATCTGACCTAGACAGCAGGCAAGCTGACTCTTCTATCTGCTCTTCAGCCAGAAGACGGAGAGGAGCCAGAATGGGCAGCGACGTGAGAAATGAATCCATCATGTCTAGGGTCACAGAGCCCACCCTCCACTGGACCACCACTAATTGTCAATCATGCCTGTGCTGAGTATTCAGTGATCATCTTCTTTCCTTTTAAAATAAAACCACAACTTGTGCTTTCATATTCTGATTAACAAAGGCAATATATATCATTAGTGTTAATTTAAAGGTGTAATCAGCCGTGTCAGTCAGGTAAGGGAGAAAATGGTGCCATGGACCTTTTCCAAATTCCCACAGGCTTAAAATATAAAAAACTCCTTCAATAGTGCTGACAGCACACCTTGCCTGTTATTATAGCTTGGGTTTTGTTTTTGTTCCTGTGCCAGTACGAGAATATCATTAGGTTACAAATCAGATCTAACGGTTTCGATTATTGTTCATCTTGAGCTCTGTGCTTTCTCTCCATTAGTTGTGGCATAACAGAAATAATTTAATTTATTAGTCGGCCCATCTTCAAAAAAGGCTTTTATTACCAAATGTGCTTGAGGACATGGCGGGGGGGGGGCACGGGGGGAGAACCACAGACCTGTCTTCAGCATCTCAGGAGGGAAAATTGCTAGGATATAACAGGTTTGCAGATAGATGTGTGGTTTTGCCCAATGAAGAGATACTTGTTACCTGATATAGCACATCCTTGCTACAAAGAACAGATTTTCTGGCACCTTCTTTCTGGTAGCTGCAGTTGGTTGTTTTCAGCACGTCAAAACCATGATTTTAGATTTATTGTCTCGGGGGTAATTGAGCAATAGTTGCTGGCACTCATGCATCTCCTACCCTTTGTCAATCCGTCTGCCTGCCGTTCAGCAAATATTTATTCTCCATCTTTTCAGGGCATGGCCAATTTTTCTTTTATACCTAATAGCCTTTTACACAGGTTGAAGATTATTCAAAATGGATATGTACCTTTTAGCAGTACAATGAAAACTCGCCAGTTGAAGCTCAGATTTGTTACTAAATTTCATGTTGCCTCCTAGTGACCGACTTAGTTGCTTTCCATAGTGGAGCCTGTGGCTCTTTCCGAATAGATATGGGGTGCCTGTGTATACCAATTTAAATTCAGACTTGTCATTACATTTCCGTAGGATTCCAGATAGTTCCAGCTTCTTTTCAAAGTGGGGATGGCAAGATTAGCAAAATGTTCCCTGGCCTTTGTGGGTTTTGTTTGTTTTCTTCGAAATACTAGGGGTAGAACCAAGGGCCTCTTGTATGCAAGGCAAGTGCCCCACCACTGAACTTCATCACCAGCTGGCATCCAAATCTTTAAAGAAGTACAAGCACTCTCAGGGCTTTCCTCATTCCCACTCTCCCCATGTTGACTCATCTGTGAGTTCCTTCAAAGATGTGCAAGGAGCGTGGGAAGTGTTGGAGGACACCCAGGTGGACAAGGATGCTGTGAACAGCTGTTTTGCTGGTTTGACGAATATTTAACGTGGACCTACTGGTTTAGGATCCTGGATTTACTTAAATGTGCATAATTGCCTGTAGGATCTGTAGAGCTGCCCCTGTGATTTATGGTGACATTTAAATTTTAACTTCCATAACTAATGTTGTTACAGGTAATGAATAATTGCTTAGATGATCTGAAACAGGTTTCCGCCAATTACTGTTCAGCAAAGACCAGTGTCTGGAGGTACTTGGACAGTTGAGTGAGGTGGAATAGGGAATTTTTTTCTAGTATGGGATTTTGTGTTTGTCTCCACTTCCTGGTAAAGGATAGGGTCTGAGGCTACAGAGACACTATGGAATTTAAGAAGTAAAATCTTTTTTTTTAAATATTTATTTTTTAGTTGGACACAATATCTTTATTTATTTATATGTGGTGCTGAGGATCATACCCAGGGCCTCACAAATGATAGGTGAGCGCTCTACCACTGAGCCACAACCCCAGCCCAAGAAATAAAGTCTTATTTGTGTTTTTCTATGTGTGGAGGGGTTTACGTTGTTTTTTTGTTTGTTTGTTTTGTTTTGTTTTTTGGTTTTTAGCTATCCTGGTATGAAGAGTTCTGGATGCCTATAATCATGGTAGTTATAGTAATAGTAGCTATTTATTTATTTTTATTTTATTTTGGGGAGGGCGTTTGGTGCTGAGAATCAAACCCAGGGCTCTGTACATACTGAGCATGCATTTTTATCACGCAGTATTTGATTGGGTTATACTTCCAGCACCAATAGTAGGCATTTATTGAATGCGTACTGTGTTCCTGGTTCCTCCCATGGAACATCTTGTTTGACTTAGCCTAGTAGACCTAAGATGAAACAGTTATTACTTTTCTCATGTGGCACAAGAAGCAAAGTCCATGTTCCAAGGAAGGTTCTGTATGTTCCATTTATATGTTGCTGTAACATGCCCTCTTCATGTATTACTTTTTTTTTAAAAAAAATTTATAGCTATAGATGGACAGCATGCCTTTATTTTATTTACTTTTTTATGTGGTGCTGAGGATCAAAGCCAATGCCTCACACATTGTCACTGAACTCCAGCCCCAGCCCGTATTACTTCAGTTCTTATAGAAACGTCAGATACTATATTTAAAGCAATGACATTCAAGTGCACTAAGTTAAGGACCTGTTGAAAGTCATACAACTCGTTAGTGGAGGAGCAGTAATTGAACCAGACCCCATATCTTCTTTGTTAAGAGCAACTACTCAGTAACTGTTCAATAAATTATCAAACTGAGGGATGGACTTTGACTGTTTCCACCCCAGACAGCTTATGTGAAATCTACCAGGAGACCTAAGTGTAATGGTCATTTGCATTGTTGGTATATGACCTTGCTGGTGTACAGTGTCTCTAATAAACACACAGTTTCTGCTTGCGATTGATTGATTGATTGATTTATATGAAGTGCTGAGGATTGAACCCAGGGCCTCCCACATGCTAGGCAAGCATTCTACCTCTGAACCTCAGCCCCAGCGCCACTTGAGTTTTTCTTTGTAACTTCAGAACTGCTATTGAGGTCTCCTCAGACCCCAGGGAAATGTGAGTCACAGAGAAGGTTGCTCACAATTCTAGAAAATTGGGATTAGATACCTGGGGTGCCTCATCCATAAGCAACATGAAAAAAGTATATAGAAAAATGTGGGTGCCCCTATAGGGTGTGTCTATTGCTTTTTACCCGTGTCTCACTTTCTTCTTCTTTTTGTTCGTCTAGGGTGAGGGGAAAATTAATTTTCTTCTGGAAGGGCTTGGGAAAATGCGTTTTGTTCCATGGCTCTTCTCTGTCAGGTACATAACAAGAGTGCTTGGCATATCTGATCTCATTTACCCCTGGTGGCAACTGTTAGGGAACTAGCAATTTATAGTATTATACTGTAAATAAAGATGCTGAGGCTTAGACTAGCCAGTGGTAGAGACAGGATTTAAAGTCACATCTGCCTGGCTTTCAATGTGGTCCATTTTCCCCTCTGCAGGTCGGCCTCAGATTCCGATTCTACGACCCGCCTGCTCATTAGGCAGATAATGGCTACTGCTTTCCCAGATTTAGTTTTGTTTAGTATTAAAAGAAATCTCATTGTTTCATTTTTTCTGTCTCTATCGGCTGCCACCCTGTTTCCAGTGCAATCTTGGAGATGGAATACATTACGATGGGGATTACCATTTCCCTGTGTCCCCTCTCATTTGAGCTAATCAGAGAATACGAGCTTATATTGTGGCAAGATTGTTGGGACCCAGATCATGGGCCTTCCTTGTTTTACTGAGCAAAAGTAGTTTATCCATTCTTTATTGCAAGTGCTTATGGAGAACCATATTGCTCTGTGGTTGCAGTTATTACTGAGCAAGATGAAAGATACAGTAACAATTTATTAGGTTAAGGGAGGTCCATGCAGCCATCCAATACATATTTATAAAGCTCCTGTCCATGCTGGGCACTGGTATAGGCACTGGAGATACAGGAGTGAAAAAAGCTGGTCAGGATCGTGATTTGCTATAGAAGCCTAACTAGTCTTTGGAAATTGTACAGGGGCCTTTTCATCCTATTCATTTTTATTTCAGGCTAGGCTGTTTTATGTCCTAAGATCCAGATGACGACTGGCCATCTGGAACCCCTGAAGATATTCTGTCAAGAGCAGAACCCATAAGTGTCCTTGTGGGTGGCTGAACACCTCTTTTAAGCTTGTTGGTGAAGTCTCTAAGGTGACTTCAAGATCATCTTTGCCAAGCTTCCACATCTGTGTGGAGAGCATATTGAGGTCACGTTTAAATAACTAGGCTACTCTGTTCAGAGAAGGAAGGTTGACGGGCTGCTTTGGTGGGTTGACATTCCTGAGCAGAATCCATAATGCAGAACAAATGGCAGACTCCATTGGTCATTTACTGAACATGTGAGCTTTCCTGGTTCTGAAGGTTTTGAGGACCAACAACTCCTTGGAAAACTTCTCCCCACAGAAATTGCCCCATGAATTCATATATTCAGATTGCTTATACAGTTTTTGAAGATGGTTTGAAAAGGGATGTGGAGGGTTGTTTCTTTGGTAATTCTAATGAGAGATGATGACAGGTTGAGGATGAGGGGACGAGTGACCAGATTTGAAGTTTGGGTGGTGGTGCTGGAAGAACAGATTCACTTGTAAATTCTCATCGAAATGCAGCTTTTGGAGTAGAGATATTTAAATTTAATGGTAAGAAGCTTGTTGTAGTTAGTGTTTTCAGTGATCAATTTCCTTATGTGTCTATTTGGGGATATATTTACAAACAGCTATTGATAATGTGAAATAAAAGTAATGCTTTTATTTCAATCACTAACATTTTTTTTTTTCATGGAATAAGCTCTTGAACAATTTCACAGAAAACATTGGTAGGTGGTGTTTTTGTTTTTTTTTTTTTGCCTTTTGGAGTCAGTTGAGACATTTTTAATGTACCTTTAAATATTTCTAAAAAAAATGAAATGTTTAATTGATTGTTTTGTCTTGAGAAACATTATAATTTGAGTTGTCAGTGTTTTCTGAAAAGAGAACAGCCCTGGTGACAGTTTTTCAATCTCACATTCCTCCATTAAAAAAAAAAATTGAAACAACTAGGGAAGCTAAATTATAAAATCACAAACATATCTGCAATACAACTAGGTCATGAGGGGATGGGGTGGTGGGTCAGTGGGAGAGCACTTGCCTAGCAAGCGTGAGGCACTGGGTTCGATTCTCAGCGCCGCATATAAATAAATAAAATAAAGGTCCATCAACAACTAAAGACATATTTAAATTTTTTTTTTTAATCTGGATTATGAGGTATCTCTGTTCATCTCACAGTACATGTGGATGGGATAAATCACAGACAGCTATGGGACTGTGTGGAATTATCCCTGGAGGGAAGAGACAGAAGACCTGCACCCCCAGATCAGCTGCAGATTACAGGCACCCATGGGAAAGTGTGGTGTGCCCATATGGAATGTTCGTCTGAGACTGGGAATGGTTCCACAGGATGCTAAGTTCCTGGATCAGGGCAAGGAGACTGTCTGTGGTATACAGCAAGGTTTGCTGATGCCAGGGTTCCCCCATTTCTAAACTAACAAACTGAATTTCCCTTCTAAGGCAAAACACCCCACCCAGCAGGAACTGTTGGGAGTTAAACCCCAACTGAACCTTTAGATGGAGGCTCAGGGTCCAGGGAAGGGAGGGTTCTGTCAAGAATGGTGTTGAGACATTTGTGAAAGCAGAAGGTCACAGGTGTTAGAATCATTTTATGAAAATGCAGATGTAGATGTTTGCAGGTTCAGCAGTTGTTTTGCAATGTTTGTTTTACATTACCTTGAACAGAAGAAAAGGATTCTAATTGGACCCCCAACAAAGCTCTTATAAAGAAGCAGTCTCTTAGAGTTGAAAGCTACATTCCCTGATATATTAGTCTTAGAGAAGTGAAGAGACCCCCCCCAAAAAAAAAAATTCAGGCAAGGCAGAGAAATAAAAGGAAACAATTTTAGAAAGTGAAGAGTAAACTTGAAAAAAAAGTCACAAAAGGAAGTAAACACAAGTGGTAATTGTGTTAGTAATTTTTCCATTACAATAATAAAATACTTGAGATTGGGGGCTGGAGGTTATGATTCAGCCATGGAGCATTCATCTAACATGGGAGAGGCCCTGGGTTCCATCCTTAGCACCACAAATAGATAGATAGATAGATAGATAGGTAGATAGATAAGTAAAAAGGTATTGTGGGTTCGATCCTCAGCACCACGTATATAAATAAATAGATAAGTAAAATAAAAACGTATTGTGTCCAACTACAACTAAAAAATAAATATTAAAAAAATACTTGAGATAATCAGCATATAAAGAGGCATGGTGCATTCTGGTGCACAGTTTTGGAGGTTCGGTCTGTGGGTTGTTGGCTTCATTGTTTGGGGACCTGTGGTAAAGCCCACTTTAGTGGGGAAGCTGCTCATTTGTGCTGGCCTGAAGTGAAACAAGGAGATTGGAAGGGGTTGGGGTCTCATTATTGTCTTTGAGGATGAGCCTCCAGATGTTCTAAGGCCTCACCGCCTCCCGATAGTGTCAAGCTGGGGGCCGGGTCTTTAATACATGGGCCTACTGGGGACAATTTAGATTCCAACAGTAGCACTACTATAAGAAAAGTCAAGGAAATGGTTCAGTAGCTTATGTCTATAGTCCCTGTGACTCAGGAGGCTGAGGCAGGAGAGAATCTGAGACCAGCCTCAGCAACTTGGTAAGACCCTGTCTCAAAAAACTAAAAGGTCTGGAATGTTGCCCAGGGGTAGACCACCCCTGGGTTCAATCTGCACCCCATACCCCCGAAAAAGAAAATAACAGTAGAGCAAACAGGTATAATTTCCTTTTTCTGTTTCCTCTCCCTGTCTCTCTAATTTTGATGGTATATACACTGCATAAGTGAGCTACATCCCAACCATTTTATTTTTATTCTTTTTTACTAACATTTTTATTTACTATTTTTTATGGAGTGCTGAAGATTGAACCCAGTACCTCACATGTGCTAGGTAAGCACCCTATAGGTCTATGCCACCACACCCAACTATGATGGATTATTTTAATAATCAAAGAGAAAATAGGTGCAATAAGACTATTCAAAAGAAAAAACTTGAAAATAAACAGGAAATAATAATAATAATACCCTAAGAAAACCTGATTGACATAAAAGTCTTTTTCTGGGGGTGGGGTTTGAACCCAAAGGTGCTAAACCACTGATAGCCCCACAAGATAGTTGGCACTATCAGGGTGCCTAGCCCTTTTTATTTTTTATTTTGAGATAGAGTTTCACTAAGTTGCTTAGGTTCTTGATAAGTTGCTAAGACTGGCCTAGAACTTCAAATCCTCCTACCTCAGCCTCCTGAGTCACTGGGATTACTGCACCCAGCTGAAATAAAAGTCCTTGAAATCTACATGGAAAGGTTTATTGTATTCCTCAGAAAATCATCTCATATCACTTCTGAGACAGTATAGTGGAGGGATGGATCATTAACAAAAGGCAAAAACAAGCAAATCCTCTGAGCATCATGGAAAAAAAGACTTTATTGCTGTCAGGAAAGGAAACTGAATTCTGATGAATTTTTTTGACAGTGTTGTAATACCCCAAAAAACAAGAACAATGCAATATCAATTTAGGATGAGCAAGGACGAAAATATGGGCATGAATTTCATAATGGTCCAAGCTGATCTGCAATATAAATCAGGCAGGTGATTATGAATATACCAGCAACCAAGAAATTTTATTTCTATGTGAGTTTATTTTAAATAGATATTTTTTTAAGTTGTAGATGGATATAACACCTTTGTTTTACTTATTTTTTTTTAATTTTTAATTTTTTATTGTGGGTTGTTCAAAACATTACAAATTTTTTGACATATCATATCCCACACTTTGATTCAAGTGGGTTATGAACTCCCACTTTCACCCCATACACAGATTGCAGAATCACATCAGTTACACATCCATTGATTTACATATTGCCATACTAGTGTCTGTTGTGCTCCGCTGCCTTTCCCATCCTCCCCCCTCCACTGTATAACCCTGAGGGTCTCCTTCCATTACCATGCAATTTCCCTTCTCTCTCCCTTTCCCTCCCACCTCTCATCCCTGTTAAATGTTAATCTTCTTCTCCTGCTCTTCGTCCCTACTCTGTTCTTAGTTACTCTCCTTATATCAAAGAAGACATTTGGCATTTGTTTTTTAGGGATTGGCTAGCTTCACTTAGCATAATCTGCTCTAATGCCATCCATTTCCCTGTAAATTCTATGATTTTGTCATTTTTTAATGCAGAGTAATACTCCATTGTGTATAAATGCCACATTTTTTTTATCCATTCGTCTATTGAAGGGCATCTAGGTTGGTTCCACAGTCTTGCTATTGTGAACTGTGCTGCTATGAACATCGATGTAGCAGTGTCCCTGTAGCATGCTCTTTTTAGGTCTTTAGGGAATAGACCAAGAAGGGGAATAGCTGGGTCAAATGGTGGCTCCATTCCCAGCTTTCCAAGAAATCTCCATACTGCTTTCCAAATTGGCTGCACCAATCTGCAGTCCCACCAGCAATGTACAAGTGTACCCTTTTCCCCACATCCTCGCCAGCACTTGTTGTTGTTTGACTTCATAATGGCTGCCAATCTTACTGGAGTGAGATGGTATCTTAGGGTGGTTTTGATTTGCATTTCTCTGACAGCTAGAGATGGTGAGCATTTTTTCATGTACTTGTTGATTGACTGTATGTCCTCCTCTGAGAAGTGTCTGTTCAGGTCCTTGGCCCATTTGTTGATTGGGTTGTTTGTTCTCTTATTGTCTAATTTTTTGAGTTCTTTGTATACTCTGGATATTAGGGCTCTATCTGAAGTGTGAGGAGTAAAGATTTGTTCCCAGGGTGTAGGCTCCCTATTTACCTCTCTTATTGTTTCTTTTGCTGAGAAAAAACTTTTTAGTTTGAGTAAGTCCCATTTGTTGATTCTAGTTATTAACTTTTGTGCTATGGGTGTCCTATTGAGGAATTTGGATGTGGTGCTGAGGATCAAACCCAGTGCTTCACACATGCTAGGCACATGCTCTACCACTAAGCCCCAGCCCCTCCATGTGAGTTTTTTAGGGATTAGTAGCAGCTAATCATCATGGAGTTTTCAGTGAACTGGGGAGAGGTAGCACTGAAAGCTACATAGTTTTGTAACTATTATGGCGAAAATCATTAAGAGTCACTAGTGTCACCACTAGGGAAATGTATATGGATCTTACATATTTCCTGATAGAAATCTTCAACATTATCTGTTAAATAGTTCTGCCAACAAAATGTGCATGGTCTGATCCAGCTTCTGAATCTTACAAATTAACCGAAAATAAAATGGTAACATGTTTATTGATAGGATGGGCAGGCAATTAAGTAAACTGGCAAAATCCTGAACATGGGAAGCTTCACAAAACAACGGGGGTATAAGAAGATAAAAAGGGAACTTTTGGGTTAAGGGATTGAAGAACACATTGATTTATCATCATGCATAAATCTTATTTGGATTTTTATTCCAGCTACTGCAAATTGAGAAAATTATATAATTGAGAAAATGTGAATAATAGATTTTAAGGAAATGCTGATTCATATTTTTAATGTATC
Source organism: Marmota marmota marmota (assembly GCF_001458135.2). Taxonomy (NCBI): domain Eukaryota; kingdom Metazoa; phylum Chordata; class Mammalia; order Rodentia; family Sciuridae; genus Marmota; species Marmota marmota. Next base: position 14,673,199 of record NW_025999941.1, read on the forward strand.
ATGTTTTTTTAGTAATAAGGCAAAAGAACAGATTAAGAAATAATGTTTAGTGTGACCAATTAAAAAGTATGAAATGATGACTCATTCACTTGAGATCTTAGCAGCTGCATTAGCCAGAGAAACAAAATTAGCAAAGAAATTTATTGTTCAGGTTAAGCAACCCTGATCAAAAAATCCCAAATCTGAAATGCTCCAAAAATCTCAAAATTTTGAACATTGATATGGTACCCCAAGTGGAAAATTCCACACCATGATATTGCTTTATGTAAGAAAATTATTAAGGATATTACATAAAATTACCTTCAGGCTATGTGTGCAAGGTCCAGATAAAGCAGAAATGTTTCTATGTTAGGACTTAGGTTTCATCCCTAAGATATCTAATTATGTACTTGCAAATATTCCAGAGTTTGAAAAAGAAAAAAATTCAAAAATCTTAAACACATCTGTTCCCACACATTTTGGCTAAGGGATACTAGGTCTGTAGGAAATTGTCTCATGTGATTATGGAGGCTGAGAAGTCCCAAATCTGCCATCCTCAAAGTGAACGTATGGGAGAGCCAGTTGTAGGTTCTTATCTGAATTTGAAGTCCCAAGAAGACCAATGCCCAAGAAGACCAATAGCAACAACAACAAAAATCATACTCAGGTAGAGAGAAGGTGAATTTTTCCTTTCTCTACCTTTTTACTTAATTCTGGACATTAGGAAATCGGACAATGCCTACCTACATTTGCTTTATTCAGCCACCAGTTCAAATGCTATCTCATCCAGAAACACCTTGACACATACTGTTTATACCAAATACCTGGGTACCCCAGGGCCCAGTCAAGTTGACATATAAAATCACCCATCCTGGTAGAAAACACTCCATTTTTATTTTTCATTCCTGTGTTCCTTTGGTCCTTGGGGCTGTAAGTGATCAAACATTTATTTATTGGTCTTGAATCACTGTGGTCATCAAAATGGAAAAGCAGATTTTACAGTTCAGTAGTGAGGCTCCTGACCACTGGGGATTGTTCAGATTACAGGCTCAATATTCATCTTCAGTGGATCTGGTTTTTTTTTTTTGCACTACCTGTTATCGTGATGGAAAAGTGTATGTGAGTGGAATTTCTTGGGGTCCCTTGGACACTCTAGAGAACTTAAGTACTTGTTACCTCTAACACCTTTATTCAACTTGATATGTTTTGATTCTCTGGGAATATTTATGGGATTATTCTGTTCCCTATATCAAGTATTTCAAATACGGCTATCCTTAATCAGGCTTTTAAATTTAATTTTAATTTTGGATACCAGGGATTGAACTCGGGGGTACTCAACCACTGAGCCACATCCCCAGTTCTATTTTGTATTTTATTTAGAGACAGGGTTTCACTTAGTTGCTTACCACCTTGCCATTGCTGATGCTGGCTTTGAACTTGAGATCCTCCTGTCTCAGCCTCCTTAGCCGCTAGGATTACAGGTATGCACCACCATGCCTGTATGTATGCAATCTTCATTTCAGTGTTCATTTGTTCTAACTATTGGTAGCTGCTACTTTGTCAACATTTCTGACAGTAAATAATAGCAACAACAACAAAAAATCATACTCGCTGTGACCAGTTCTTGTCTTCATGACCTTCCTAGGTTGGCAGAAGAATTGTTTTACATGATGTCATCCTGGATCATGGGTAGGCTTTTTGCTTCCCAGTTGCATGCCAGAAAACTGGGGCTAAAATGATAAGTGACATGCTATGAATTATAAAGGCAATGAGGGAAAGCTAGGATGACCCGAAGGGTACAATAAAGAGGAAAAGAGTTAAGAGAAGGATAGACAGGTTAAGGAGGTATGAAGAGCAGTAAGTCATGAGCTGTGAGGGAGATTCATGAACAGCCGTATGAGCCATGACACATTTAACGATGACAGCGACAGCAAACATTCTTCTGGAAAATCGGGCTGAGATTTTCTACACTGTCCAGAGGAGTAAAGAGTCACCTGGAGATTTTGTAAGTTGAACTGGGCAGGTGCTACCTAGTCAGTGCAGGGCTGTGACCCCGTAATTGGACTGCCTCTGGAACATACCTTAGTCTGTGTCTTACTCCTTTATCTCCCTGGGTTTAGGTAACTGTGGTCCAGAGAGGTGAAGCAACTTGCCTATGTGCTTAAAATGAAGAGGCAGAGCCAAAAAGGGAATCTCTTATGTTCTTTCTGGAAGCATTATGACTTTGCTCACTGAGTTTTGTTTGTGGAACAGCTCCTGCAAGGCCAAATTCTTGTCCCTTCAGTTCTGTTTCTTTGACTTCGTGGCCTGTTTTTTATTGTTTCACCTCTTGTCTTTCCTCCCACATTCCCAAATGTGAAATAGAGAGATTGACTTTCATGTTATAATTGGAAAAAGTAGAAGCAGGCCTGAAGATAATTCTGGCCTGAAGATAATTCTGGCCCCAGAGGAACCTCAGTTTGATGTTAAGAGAATTATTTTCTTTCTCATCCCTGAGTTTAGATTTAACTTTTTCATTAAGGAAGACTCACAAGTCAGCATTGCCCCTGAACTTTCTTCACAATAGCCCACTAGTGGAAGCATCCGGAGCCAGTCCTGGTTGTGAATGCAGAACACCAATCTTCTGTAGAAAAGGGGAAGGGGAAAAGAAAAAAAAAAGAAATTCTGTCTTCACAGGGATCCTTCTTGTTTGGAAAAACCAAATGGACAAGAAAAAATAAATCAGACACTTGAAGGAAAGGAGGGACATCTTTGAGAGCATTATATTCCTGAACATTCTCATCGTCCAGAGATTTCCTTGCCAACTGAAGCAAAGAGGAATTTTCCATTGTGAAACTATTTTCACATGGCCATGAACAGGATATTTTTGGTGCAAAAGTAGTTGCTGGTCCTTAGTGTAGCAACCTTTTTACCCTTTGAGTCAGATGTATTGCTCTTCCAGCCACACACAGTAGGAGACTTTTCTCAGTCACAGCCTCTTCAGACCTTCCCCATAGAAGGAGTCACAGGAAAGGAATATTCGTTTTGAGACGGAATTTTCCAAGGCTAACGGTGCTTGAGAATATGTTTTTTGCTTCTGTGGACAGTGAAGAGGAAGGGAGCCATCCATTCTCTGATGCTGTTCGGGATAGCATCCCTTTGATAGTCCTTGTGCTACAATCCCTAGTTAAGAATTCCTGAGAGCTTTCAGTCTCTAAGGGTATTTACCACCATCCACCCCAACCCATTATATGGCTTTTGTTATTTTTCCCCCCAGTACTGGGGGTTGAACCCAGGGACACTCTACCACTGAGTTACAGCCCCAGTTCGTTTTTTTTTTTTTTTTATTTTGAGACAAAGTCTTGTTAAGTTGCTGAGGCCAACCTCAAACCTGCCACCCTCCTGCCTTAGCCTCCCAAGGAGCTGGGATTATAGGCATGCACTTTACATGTACTTTTTATCCCAAAGTTGGTTGCATTGGGAAATTGATGAAGCCAGAGTTAATGAATCAGTTTCAAAGGGATTTTTGGTGAGTGAAATTGTTTTTTCCAGTGCAGAGGAGCGAGTAGAACTTAATCATGGCAGGAATATTTGGTTTATGATGTCTGTAATTTTAAAAAATGAAATTAATTTTATCTTAACACAGCGAGAGAAAACTTTTGAGAGATTATTATGGCTATTTGTAGTATTTTTATTTGGTAGGGTTAGCTCTTAAGGTAAAGTACCTATTCTTCATGCAGGTAGAGTGTATGTAGATTCACAATGTATAGAGGAATTGATAACAGAGAAACATTTATGTTTTTTAGAAATATCTGTCCAGCAAATGCTCCAATGATAAATATCAGTGATACAATGATGGAGAAAAATTGGTTGCTAATTATGAGATTTGATTCAGAGACCTTGAATAATTTTTGCAAACCAGTCTCCTGTTGAGTTAGTTTAAGACATTTTCCAGGCTTTTTTTGCAGAAAAGACTTGTCATATTTATAGATGAACTTGTTAATTCTGCCTGAGAAACCAGGTTGCATTTTTATTCGTTTACTTCTGTGGGTGTTAAGATTTTGCTTCATGAAAGAGTAGGCAGCCTTTACCCATAAACCCCACCGAGGTTTCTACCATGAGCTTGCTCAAGTAGGGAATTATGTGGAGATGGCTCTCCTTGTAGCAGGAAAAAACCATAGCTACAAGCTGATTCCATGTAAAGATTTGTAGTCTCATGGAATGTAATTTCTCCACAGCCAAGAAACTATGATACATGAGTTTAACCACAGCCCTTAACTACCTGCTTGCCATGTTGATAAAACCATTCAAGGTCCAACTGGATTCCTTAGGTTTAACAACCCATGCAAGCCAGTGCCTGTTGGTTTAGCCACATGGAGTCCAGAATCATCCTTTGGATGTGGGCGGGGCAGAATGGGTAGCATCCTTGTAGAGAACAGGGAAGCTGCTTTTAACCCTGATTCCTGTGTCTGCTATGAGGGTGAATTGGTGAGAAAGGCCAGGATGGCGAAGACGTGCCAGTCAACGTACCTCAGGCTGGACACACATTCCTAGTTATTGGTCTGAATTGGCTTAAACTGCAGTACATCAATATATCTCAGTGCTTTTCAGGATCACCAATGAAGACAAACCAAACAGGCTTATCATTCTCCTAGCTTTTATTTTAAAGGTTGGTAAGGTAAATGCTTCGGGTGTTGAGACTGTTCATATTGCACACCGAATAGTAAAAATATTGAAAAATGCAGATGGGGATTTATAATCTAAGAGATCAGTTTGTTTTTGGTGATGTCCCAGTAAAGACTAGAATATATACAGGGGAAAAATAGAAATGTAAGTGTTGCATACCTATCGTTTTGGTAATTTTGTAATGTGTACCATAGTATTAAAAAAAGCTACATTGGGTGTTGGTTATTAGATTCTAGATATGAAATAGGAGACAGTATTGTAGGGTAAAGAAACATCATGAGCCTAGTGTAAGACCAAGATTTGGTCTCAGATCTATCACTTGCTAATTCCATGATCTTGGTAATAAAATGAAGCTAATAATAAGAATTTTGTAACAGTCACAGAAATCATGCTTGCAGTGTGGCTGGCATATAGTAAATGCTCAGAAATCTTTAACCATAGTTAGAATTAAAAACTATCCCCATGGTTTTGAAATGATGTAATAAATATCTGAAATAAAACTCTTTTTTTTAAAGTTTATTTTTTATTGGTTTTGCATGATTTAGCTGGGGGAAAGCTTCTTTGTTTCCCTTCTGGAAATTTAGTTTGTATTTGCTAAAGACGTTGCTCCCCTCTGTCAAAGGGTCTACTGTCTCCCATGGTGCTTTGCATGTACAGAATATCAATGCAGATCCGCGGAAGTCCTGGAAGCACGGGGGACTGGCCCACGGTGATGCTAAGTGGATCAGACATGGTAATGACATGGAGGTTGTCATGGAGGTTGCTGCCGATTAATCCAGGTCACTGGAGAATCATTGCGAAGTGCATTTGTCCTTTCACCTGACCCTCCCACCCCCATAAAAGTGCTTGACGGGAAGCTTGGGGTCACCCTGGCCATTTCTCCACATCTTTCAGAACTTAAAAATGGAATGTCTATACTTTCGGTGATTGCTGCTTTGTTAAACATGTAAGAATGGCTTGATGTTTGTGTTAGTGGCAGCCTGGATCTAGGTATGATCATCTTCTTTCGGTTTTCCTATTATCGTTCTCTTCCCTTCCCTTCCTTGAGCTAGATCGCAGATCTTCCAATGTGCCAGGCAAGTACTCTACCACTGAGCTCTGCCACCAGCCCTAGGTGTGGATTTCTTGATGATTATGCAAATTGCTTCTCCCCCAACCACCTCCATTGCACATCTCCTATAAAACCTCTTTTCATAAGCAAAGATGATTGACTCCTCTGTTCCTCATCTGTTAAGCACTACAGGTCTAGAGCTCGTGAGATGGTGTGGCCAGGTAAAAAGCATTCTGGGGCTGGGGCTCAGTGGTAGCGCAACTGCCTGGCATGTGTGAGGCACTGGGTTCGATTCTCAGCACCATATATAAATAAATAAGGGTCTATCAACAATTAAAAAAAAATTTTTTTAAATTATAAAAAAATGGATCCTCCCACCACCCCCATTTTTTCCCCCAAACCTAGTGTGTCCCGAAATCATTGGTGATCTGAGCAGTAGTCACTATATTTCAAGAGATATTTGACTCTCCACTTCCACGCCTGTGGTGGCCTTGAACTTGCTATCTCTCCTATTTTGGGCTTGCCTGTCACCCTAGCTTAAGAGAAATGGAATTCAAGCGAGTATAAAGAGTGCTATTACCTTTAGGTGGGAGCTTGAAGACGGATGGTGTGCTTTGGTCGGGAAGACTTTTCTTTTCTCTGCAGATAGGGAAACTTGAAGGGGAGCTTCCCTGGCCTGGGGACCTGATGGAAATATTGAGCCTCATCTTCCAAATGGTTCATTTGGAGCATGAGGAAGAAAACGCACCATATTGGTGCAAGTTTCTGTTCTGGATGACTGTTTGTTTTGGCCACATAATCTGATTCTCTCCGGAAATCTTGAGGTCAAAAGAAGACTTTCATGTTTACTCTTTCATATAATTTATTATGGTTTTGGAAAAGGGTTTCAGTCCCCAGTTCCCACTGTCTCTCTTGTCCCTCCTCATGCTCTATCTTCTCCCTCTGTCCACCTCCATGATGGCCAAGTTCATTTGGGAGAAGAGATAAGGAAGTGAGAATTTGGTACTGGCTTTAATCACAGATTAGTATCAGAAATCTCTATCTATCAATCAACCAATTATCTAGCCTTCCCAATTTTTAACTTCATTACATTGTATAAGTATCAAAATGACATAATATTAATGTCAGGTAGATAAAATACATTTTTCCCCCTCTTCTAATATACAGGTCACAATTGCTGGCTCTATCCTTACATAGCTAGTTTAGACATCTAAGGACGTAAGATATTATCTACTTTATATAAAATTATTTCAAGAATAGAGTGCCTGCTGTGCTCATATTCTAGTACCTTAAAATGTTTATAATAAGACAAAATAGCATGTTACTTTATACGTACTACTTAAAGTGAAGTGTCTTCTGTTTATTGGTAAATTTGAAGTGCTTTCCTTAACATTAAAATGTGTTTTCTTTAGTCATTTCTTTCAATCAACTGATGATTGTTAGATCAAGTCCATTATTCATTATTGATTTATATTCCATGTTGTTTTGCTGTTAGTTGTGAGTTGCAGCTACATTTTTCTTTGCCTTTGCTTCTCAGTATATAAAGGCATTTTTACATGTATTCTGTGTTCCAAGCCTTGCTAGAAGATTATATAGGTGTCATCACATTTTAAAGGTTTAAAATATTGAGGAGACAAAGGGAGAAGTTACTTTCTCATTTGCAGTTGAACCTGTGTGACAGTATAGAAGATAGTATCAGTCTATACCTGTGTCTATCCTTTAACATCTTTGTATTATGCAACTACCCTGTACCGAGTGTCCTCAGAAACATCTAAATATATACAAATTAAAAGGACGTTGTAGACCAGAACAAGGTAGACAGATCAATTTTGTGCAGGACCTATCCCCTTGTTTGCACAGCTGGCACATGATTAACACCAAATAGCTAGGAAGCTGGTGTGTGGATCTGGTACCTACAGCTACCCAGCACCACTACCAGGTGCTTCATCTGGATTCTGCAGGAGGTTCTGGGTGAACCCAGGGATGGAGGGACTGCGCCAAGCTGAATGTGATGCATTGGAAAGCATGCAGCTAGGGAGGTTTGGGACCCTAGCAAGTGGGAATGGTCTTGGTGTATAACTTGGGACTGGGGACAGCTTGTGCAAAGGCACCATGGCAAGAATCATGTGGAAATAGGTACACTGTGGTTTTCATTTCCCTGAGGCATCTGTTTATTTGGACCAATATCATTTCGATTGCTCTGTTAGTTCTTCTTGGACCAATATCATTTCTATTGCTCTGTTAGTTCTTCTTGGTCAAGAGTGAAAGATAGTTACCTGTGACTGACAGTTGCCAGAAGAGGTCACAGCCAACTACAGACCCCATCTGCGTTGTGTAGAGTGTGTGTTTTGTTGGCCTCTGCTTGCATCATGTGCAGATCTGTGTTCTTTGCCCATGGCATGCGTGCATACGTGTGACGGGGGTCGACTGGACTTAGTGTGCCACGGGAAAGGAGCTATTCAGTATTTGTTGTGACTCATGTATCTCCACAAAGGAGAAGTAAATGTCGGTGGTGTCCCACATAAAACACGAAGCACTAAATAATATTGAGAGAGCCTTGTGGAGCCCTCCACAAATAGTACATTAATGTCAAGGAAGTGTTGAGGAATTCCCAGAGAGCATTGTCGTTCAATAATGACCGTTATTTATCACAGATGTGCATTCTGTTTATTCACATTGGGTAATGAATGACCTTGCTGTTTCCATGGCCAGGGCCAAACAGGCCTCTGTCGACACCGATGCAGGCTGGGGGCCATTTATCATGCCTCACTTAGTGGGATCACTGCCTTAAAGGATGCCACCTGGGAAATGCCCAGCTTAAGGGATCAGGTCAGGGGAAGGCCTTCAGGGGTTAAATACTCCAAAGCAAATACTGACCCTCCCTTCCTGCTGTGAGCACCTCACTCTCTCTCTTCCTCTCCTTCTCTCTCATCCACACACCAACCTTGCAAGTGTTTTTTTTTTTAACTTTTTTTTTTTTGTAAATGGACACAATACATATTTTGTTTATTTATTTTTATGTGGTGCTGAGGATCAAACCCAGTGCATCGCACGTGCCAGGCGAGCGCACTACCACTGACCCACAGCCTCAGCCCCCAGTAGAGTTTCCGTCAAGACCCTTGACATTGTGGACAGGGAAAGTGAATTAGCGTATTTCTCCATCATAAAAGTCTATTTCCAATATTGTTGCTACTTGTAGGATTTGGTCCATTTTGTTGTCATATGCCATAGCTTTATTTGTTTGTTTATTTATTTATGATATCTTCTATTGTCCTTGAAGTAAGAGTCAGGCACTTCAGAAATATCACTTAGCAGTGTTTTTTGGTGTATCATGGTTCTGAACGTGGGATAAAAGGACATAAATGCCTGTGGGTGTTGTGGGGGAAGTTGACTACTTCAAATCTCTAAGGGCTCTCAGATTTGCATGGACCTGAAGAGAATCCATGTTTTTTGTGTTTTTTTTTTTTTAAATTTTAGTTTTAAAGAATGCCATCAGGTTCCCTGGGGCACAGCTCCTGGAAAGGAGGACAGAGAGGGTTTAGTTCTGATGATTTAAACACTGCAGTGTGAAGATGGCATCTTTTTCACACTGAGTAGTTGTCCTTAAAAGTTAGATTTATATCAGATGCTGGTCAAATTTATTCACTTAAAAATGCATTTAAAAGCCAGCTCTCAGAAAGGCTGTGATGTCATCTGGCACAACCCTGGGACTTATGCCAGTTCTAGAAACCTGGGTAGCAAATCAGAATTGCCATATTTTTGGAAACTTGACTGTGTGAATTTTGAGACTGTTATGCTTTGGAATTGTCTGGTGTGAATGATGTTACCTTCCTATAATAAAGAATGCTATCATTTTTCAGCTTAAAAATGTTTAATTTAGATGAGTGATTGAATTTCTACCATTAAAATAAAAAAAAAGAAATTCCTTTCTTTCAAAATCAGAAAGAAATCTCCTTCCCCTCCTTCCTCTTCTCTCCCACCCCATGTCCTCCCTCCCTTCTTTTCTTCCCCTTCTTTCCTCCTTCCCAGGTTTGCTGACGCTTGACAGGTTTATTGACAGTCTTTCTTCATCTTCAACTGGTGATAGTTCTCTTGATCAGGGTTTCATCATAATGCATGGAGCTAAAGTGAAGTTTGTGCTTCTTTTTCATGCATTGGCATCTTTAATTTTGTTAAAGACGTAGTGAGACTATTGCAGGTTCAACACTCAGTGCCGTAGCTTGATACTAAGTATTTGAAGAACATCAGGGGTTTGATGAACATTTAGCTGTATATTCCTTCAATCTTGTGCATGCTTCATCTCTCTGAGCTAAGGCCTTTATGTGTATCTATCCTAGTTCTATGGAAGGATCAAATTCAGGCATTAACCCAAGATTCTCCTACCTGAAGGTGCAGACGTTTCCACCGAAATATATTATTTATACATATAAACATCTATCTCACAACTTTTGACAGGGAACATAATATGCATTTATGGTAAAAGAAGGAATTCACTTTTTAAGAATTGAAACAGTGAACAATTTTATGTCACGTAACATATATAATCATTGGGAGTAATTTTTGCATATTGTAAATATACACAGAAACAGTCTTTTGTTCCATTTTTTTATTTTATGTGACACACCCCCCCACACACACACTTTTTTTTAGACCTCTTATTTCTTCCCTTGCTTAATACTCAAGCCAGTGTTCCTTTTGGGTCCTGGATAGCATCCATCTCTTATCTTCTCACTGTATGAATCCAGGTGACTTACCTACAGTTGTTTCTGTGCCTTCATAACTTGGGAATTTTAGGAATGGATGAGCTGGGAGAACTCCAGTGATCATTTGAACAGAGCCAAAGTCTACCAAATTTTGGTTATTTTTTAACCTCTTCTTCTTATGGGAAAGGATGTTTTTGATTTCCCACTGGGAATAAAAAAAGAGATCATTTTGGGTAAGACTTATTGGGTGTCTAGATAAATAGCTAAACCTAAAGGTACATATATCCATGCACACACACCACAGATATTGATGTGATCAAAGTTTCTAATGACTTCAAATGAGAAGACCAGGAAAATGACTTGCTGGTCTTCGATCATAACTATTCTAGGTGGTATGTTTTTTTTTAAAAAATAATTTAATATTTCTATAATGTTTCTAGATGAGGGATTATATTTATACACCGATTTATACATTTGTATCTTATAAATATCCCAGAAAGAGTCAATCAAGAAATTATATCTGCCAAAATACGTGTAATCATGTTGTTCAGTCAACAAGGAGGAGGAGGTGCTTTGCATGCACAATTCCATGCAAATGAATTCACATTTCCATTTAGCTGTAATGGGCATATTCTCTCCACAGCTGTGCTTTTGGTTTTGACATGGTGATAGAATCCCTGCTTTCAAATGATTGGATTTGGAAATGGAGTTTGGAATGTTGAATTTGCTGCCTAAAATAATAGCATTAAAAAATAAAAAATAAAAAAGCATTATTAGTTGCCAGGCACTGCTTAAACCCTTTGCCTGTACTAATTCATTTAATGTTCATTGCCACCCTAGGAGATAGGTATGCTAGAATCTTGCAAAGGAGTCTGCAGACAGAGGGTGCACATTTGGGTCAGGGTCACACAGCTGAGAAGAGACAGAACTCCTACAGCTGAGCTCAGTGGTGTTTTGTGGAGGGGTCTCTGGCCCTCATGTCATTTTTCTCACCATTTCCCTCTGCATCCTGTAGGGTGGGTATTATTTATTTTAGGGCTAAGAAAACCCAAGACTCAGAATCTCTGGGACCAAAAAAATTTAAAAAAAATAAAAAGAGTGGGTGTTCTTTGTATGTACCTGCTTCTTTTTATTTTTATTATTTTTATTTTTGCAGTGTTGAAAATTGAACTCGGGGTCTCACACATGCTAGGCAAGCACTCTGCCACTGAGTCACACCCCAGTTGCACCTGAAGCTTTTTCCTGGGCCGGTGGAATAGAGTGGGCTGGATGTGTGGGTAGAGTCTCTTGATTGAAAGTTTTTTCGTGGCTTCTCCAAATTCTATAGAATGTATACTTTAATGCCTTCAATTTTGTGGGGGCAATTTGGTACATCTGTCAAGTTAAGCATGCCTATTTTTGATATAGCAAATCTGCTTAAAAGCTAGTGGAAGAAATCTCAAGAGCTTTTACTGGTTTAATCGAGTTTATTTCAGAAATTTAGATTTTATGCTTGGGCCAGTGTTTGTGGCAGTGCTAGGCCCATTGGTCCCTGCAAGGACATCCTGAACACTCATGTCCTACCCTGGCAAATTCCTTTAACCTTTGCCATTTCTCTCCCAGTTCTCTGCAGCTCATTCCTTCAGTGTTGAAGTGTTTTTCAGGGTCGCTCAACGTGGAGTGCTCTGTCCAAATGTTAGACATTCTTATCCACAAGGTTATGGGTTTTCTTTCTTCTCCTCTGTATTACTCTTCAATTAGTCACAGCGCAGTAACTTGATAGGATTAATAACGCAGAGGACAGCTTTAGAACTTTAGGAGGTCCTTTTCTTGGGAAGTAAACATCATAGGTCGATTGTTCCTATTTTCTTTCTTTGAGGTTATTTGTCTAAGAAGACATCTTCCTTGAAAAGAAATTATTTGTTATAGCGTCTTCTTTTGACGTGTTGCCTCTCTGGAGTCGCTTCTCCACAAAAAAATCTCCTGCAGTTACAGTGTTAGATGGAGCTTTGATAAAAATCCGTCTTGGAATCATCTGGAATATTTATACTGTCAAGTATGATCCTTTTTTTTTTTTTTTTTTTTGGCCTTAAGATGATTTTTCTCTCAAAGATATTCTCTTGGTAGGTGGGCAATTTACAGTACAGAACTGTCTTTACTGTTGAGCTTAATTTATTTAAAAATCTGGTTCTGATGTGAGGTGTGAATTTTGGTTTTCATCCTGAATGGCTTTTAAAGTGGACATATCAGAAATCTGGGGCTCAGGATTTAGACAGTTGGGTTTTATTTCAGCTAGCTTGTCAATCCAAGCCCATAAAGGTTTGCTTTTGTAGGCTTGTTATTATTATGTTATTGGATTTGTTTCATATTTACAATCTTTAACTTTACATTCCATCTTTAATTCAGCTAAACGTAGAAGTAAAATCTAAATACACCCGAGATCCGGCATCATAAATGTCAGGGCATTTGAGAGATGATTTGTATTTGTAGTCCAAATGATACTGTCAAGCGTGGAGGGTTCCCGGTGTCTCTGTTCTGATGTGATAGGCAGTCTGCCTTGCTTTAGCTCCTTGTTGTGACTCTCTGCCTCTCAGTTCTCAGGAGAAATGGGCAGCCAGGCTTGCATCCACTTCTGGTTATCCTTCTGCCTTTTGTGTTTGCCTTCTCTGCTCCGGGCTTTTCCATAAATGGGGAAGTCAGTATTCTTCCTTAATCAGATCGTGACATTGCCACCATCCATGTTCTTGATGATCAACCTTGTTTGCAACCTCAAGTCGACATCCGTGGTTCTTGAGCCTGCCCTGCTACCAAGATGATGTTGAGCATATGTTAAAAAACAAAACAAAACACACACATGCACACATATGCACCTGGGCCCTGTTGTAAGTTAATCTTAGGGTGACTCAAGCATTGAGCCTGGTCCATGCTCTGGGAACTGTTTGTGGGAAACACTGGCCGGTCTTCACCTTTATGGTCTCTTCTCTCCTTTCCAAACCATTGGTCTTTGTTTATCATAGAGTGTATCTCTTGTGTGTTTCATATACTTGCCCTTGACCTCTGGGGAGTGGGCTTTCCTCCCCTTTCTCCTTGCTTCCTGAGTGTGTAGCATATTTCACTAGTTTGGACATAGTTGACCTGAATATTTTCAAGGTCATTCCATTTGGGGCCATGGTATTAGTGTACAAGGATGCTCCATTCCTGAACAAGCCCCTCACCTCATTCACCGTGCTCTGCTATCTTACACACACATTGCTTAATGCCTTCTAGACATTGCTGAAATCCAGTTTTGACATGAAAGATATCAGATATCTATTGCCATCACTTTGTAGTTGAAGAAACAGAGGTGCAGGATGAATAATGTGCTCAATATGGTGCAGTTTGTATGTAGGCGTTGTGCAGTATGAATTCAGGTGTCTTTGCCTTTATTTAGACCTTGAGGTTTTGACAGTTACCCAGGAAAACCTCCTGAAATGTGAAACAGTGGAAGACAACACAAAATGTGACTCACAAGAGGGTTCCCGTTTGCCCGCATCTTGCAGAATACCAGGGTTGCTCAGGGTAGCAGACTGTCAGTGGCTGAGTACAGACTTGCACTCTGAAAGGAAGTCATCGATCCAGGAGGACAGGGACATCTTCCAGATCAGATGAGAGTTTGAGTTTGGCCTTAGATTTTCAGTGTGAGGATTGTCAAAAATAAATGAAGGCTGGGTGTGGTGACACACACCTGTAATCCCAGCAGCTTGGGAGGCTCAGGCAGGAGGATCATGAGTTCAAAGTCAGCCTCAGCAACTTAATGAGACCCTGTCTCTGAATAAAATATTAAAATAAAAAAAAGAAGAAGAAAAGGGGGCTGGGGATGTGGCTCAGTGGTAAAGTGCCCCTGGGTCCAATCCCTGTACCAAAAGAAAAACAAGTGAAAATATTGATACCAGGTATATTCGTCTCCTAGAGCAGCTATGACAAAGTACCACAAACTGGGTGATTTAAAGAGCAGGAATTTATTTCAGAAGGCTGGAAATTCAAGATCAAGGTGTTGGCAGGTTTGGTCTCCCCTGAGGCCCCTTTCTTGGCTTGCAAACAACTACTTTCTTACTTTGTCCTCATTTGGTCTTTCTTCTTCTTTCTCTTATGGAGACATCTGTCCTTTCTGACTCAGGCTCTACCCTTATGACCTTATTAAACTTAAATTACCTCTTTAAAAACCATATCTTGAAATACAGATGGTTTCTGACTTAAATGGTTAGATTTAGGATTTCGGAAACTTTACTGTGGTGCAAAAGTGATAAGCATTCAGTGAAAACTGCACTTCGAATTTTGACCTAGCCTCATGGTAAATTAAAGAGCATCCATAGACAGAGGTTAGGGTCTGGGGAAGTGAAACCCGTGACCAGATAGGGTGGAACTTGAAAGAATTCCCCACGCAAAGACACTTCGCCGGGAGAATTCCAATTTTATTGCAAAAAGCTGTGTGCTTATATAGAACTAAGGGGGAGATGGTAGGGCTTAGATAAATGGCAGGCAACCCGTTTATTGGCAAGTTCTTCCAGATATCAGCTCCGGAGCCCAGGAATTAGTTCTCATTGGGGCTAAGGTTCCCCGCCAGCGGGAGAGTTCACATGGGCGGGAACTTTTCGCGCCACTGCAGAAAAGAAGAAGGTAGGAAGAAGAAGTCCTTAGGCGCCATGTTGGGGTTTTTCTCTGGGGTATGGCTGCCATTTATACTTTTCCCAACAGAACCGGGCCAAGAAAAAGCAAGGTTTCTATGACAAAGGATGAAGGTACCAGAATGATTATTCAACATTTAGTACCTAAGAAGCTCTTGAGAAGTTTTGCTGTTGGGCTGCCTGAGCTCAATCCCAGAGTTATTTTTGGCATGAAATGATGGATCCTAGAAGTTGGGACTGACTATAGATTCAGGCCACTAAAAATACATGGATGTACACGCTTTTATTTTTCCTTTAATCCTTTTGAAAAATGCCTTTTGGATGTAATTGCAAAATCAGATTGTCAAATTTAACTTTGAATTAATAAGTTTCAGCATGCCTTGGAGATTTCCATGTGCTAGACTCAGTAAATTTAACTTTCTGTAGATGGCTGGCCTGAAGTGAATGAACAGAACCTGCAGTGTGATGTTCTGACCCACATGGTGATTAAACCAGGCTTTTCTTTTAAAAAATTCAACAGAGTAGTTTATGGCTTCAAATCCTGTATATATGTCTGATGTCTTAAATAAGGGATCCTTTCACTTTGTTGTCCTAGACCTTTTGAACTAAAGATCAAGTTAGAAAAACTTAAGAAATATAGGTGATCAAATTTTATCTCAAATCACCAGAATATCCTATGTTAAATGACTGGACCAAAGAGAGAGAGAGAGAGACAGAGAGAGAGAGAGAGAGAGAGAGGCACTGAGTGTCCTCACCACTCTTCCTGAGCATTTTCTTCTTCATTTGTTTTCTCCTGCTACAACTGTCATTTGGAATTAGTTCTTGTCTTGTGTTTCTGTAAATAAAATTGATAGCATGTTATTAGTGTCTTTGTTTCCAGAATTCTGAGAGTTTGCATTTTAAAAGGAGCTATATAAAATCTAAGCTTTTCATGTTTAAATGGGCTGGTCTTTATGTGAACAATAGTGTGAAGTTAGCAGATATTAATTAAAATGTCTGGAAAACCAAAGCTTTATGAATTCAGAAAGGATTGAGAGAAGTGTGTGAGTTTCTGATTTATATGCTATTAACAGAGAATTTTTAATGTTGTAAGCAAATTGAAAACCAACATATCCCTCCTTGAAGATAATGGATAACCTTTCATTTCTGTGCTTTAAAGTAAGAAATGTTGCTGAGAAAAGACATTTTCGAATAAACTATTTTTATTGGTGGCAAGAGAAGTTCATTTGATGTGTGAAATATGTTTACATAGCTCTTGAGTTGAGTACACCTGAATACTATTTACCTTTTGATAGATATGAGTTTGGCCTTTGTAGAACAAATGTTGTTTTAGATGCATGGAAAGCAGTAGACACGAGAGAATGTTCTGTGGTTTTGTTTCTTTAAAAATATGTCCAGCTGCTCCAGAAAGTCCTAGATCAGCAAGGAAGATAAATGCAAAAACAAACCAAAGACAAACAGTCTGCCAGGAGAGACTTCTAGGAAGGACCAGCTCTAAGAGCCACAGCCTGAATGACATGTCTTAACCCAGCCTTGACAGAGTTGGGGCTTGAACTACAAAGGCAAGAATTTGCCTTACAAAACAGTACAACCTTATAAAGCCATATTGCATTCTTTGGG
The DNA here is from genome assembly GCF_001458135.2 of Marmota marmota marmota. Lineage (NCBI taxonomy): Eukaryota > Metazoa > Chordata > Mammalia > Rodentia > Sciuridae > Marmota > Marmota marmota. The sequence goes on from NW_025999941.1 coordinate 14,689,860, forward strand.
GAATAAAAAATGCTTTCAAACATTTTTGATGCGATTGATTTTTCAGATTATAGAGGCCACAGGTGCTCAGGAGAGAGACAAGTTAGAAAACAAAATTTTTAGGTAAATGAAATAACAGTTCATTAAATTCGTGTAAAACAACCACTTTTGACGTTTTGTGCCTTTTCTTTCTGTTCTGTTCTCCCACCCTCTCAACTCTCCCCCCTCCCCCTTCCCACACAGCAATTTCTTCATTATAAAACTCACAACCCCCATACACTCGGTTTATTTTGTAATCCAACTGCATCTCAGGAGTTGTCGTGGTTTTATGTGGTACTATTTCTTTTTCTTCCAAAAAAAGCTGCTATTAAAATGACTGTGTATTTCAAAATTCATGGAGTCTTACAATTTAGGGAATACAGCACACATTTATTTATGTCTACACTTACAGTTTATATCCACATATAGATTTAGATGTGTCTGCATTTCCCCCTTGATATGAGATCATAAGCAGTTTCCTAGTAGTATGAAGGTCTAGGCCCTTGCAATGGCGAGATCACATTATGTGATTATGTTTTAATTGATAGGATTTTGCTTCCGTCAGTCATCCTGATTGCTTTTACTCTTTTGACTAAATATAGGTAACTTTCTTAAGAATATTTTTGGATCATTTCTGTATCTCAATATCCAGAACCCATTTTGATCTATATTCTTCTAGTTACCAAATCTTTAACATGTAAAATAGTGAGAGTTGGGTACCCATCCTGATCTAAGAAATGAAAGTCTTACACACTGACTTGAGATCTGGGCAAATATTTTGTATTGTTCTAGGGCAACAGTGACAATTTAAAAAAAAAAAAAACCACACACAATGCAGCTTTCCTCTCAAAGGTAGTGATTTAATAGGCAGGTAATGAGTGTCTAATGAGGATCATTTGGATTTCTTTACAAATGATGTCAGAGTGTAAATTGTGTAAGACTTCCTTGCTTGGGTCATGCCAATCTGAACTCTAGGAATAAAATCTTTCTTTATTTGTCAAGGAATCTGTGAGTGACCTGTCACCCTCTCTGTGGTCATGATTGGGATGGGATGTGTTTTATGTTTTGAAGTTTACTCTGGAGGGAGCAAGAGGGCATCTGAACAGACAAGAGGCAAGGTATACATGATATAGGTAGCGGAGTTATACTTTTTTTACTCAGTTCAACGTACAGAGACAATTTTAAAAGCACGACTGTTAAAGAAGTTTAAGCAAAAAAAAAATGTCAAAGAGGTGTTTTATATGTAACTGTTTTATATGTTACAGTTTCGGGAGGGGTCTTGTATTTGAAAAACCTTTTGGCTTTCTAAGTCAGATGATTGTTGGAAAGACAGGAGCTCAAGGTAGGACTTCCAGTAGAGAAGAGACAATTAAGATCCTTTTGCTTTCTTTTCAATGATTTTCAGTGTTGTGAGGTTTCTTTCTTTCTTGTGAAAGAAAGAAGTGGAGTGGGGTGGGGGGGGAACCTTTGTCCTGGAGGTATAAAGTCATTACAGGGACTAATGGGGCATTGAACTAACCTGAGGTACAAGGTGGAGTCTTTGTAAACCTTTTTATTGAATTCTTTTCTCTGTCAGGTCAAACAAGATGTGATTAAACTTAGCCACCTCCACCCCCACGCTGCTGCCCCCAAGAATTATTTTCATGCTAAGGAAGTGGCCCCACAAAAGAACCATCCTGGCTTCCATCTATTGGCAATTTACTAAATAAACTAAAAGTAAGGGAGAAAAGAGAAAGCTATGGGGTGGTTAAGTTGTTCAAGTATAAGACAAACATGTGAATAAAGAAAGAGCCTTGCATGTGCCAGGTGCCAGGGGCCCTCACTATGTCCACAGATTTCTGGCATTGAGGGCTCACAGAACCGTCTTCTTCCTGGCCACCTCTGTGTGGACTTGACTTAGGAGACATGATCTTCCTGACAAGCTATCCTGGGGTGCTGGAGGCAGACGATGCCAGAGCACAAGGTTGCTTTTAGGGGTGCAACTGGAAGGAATCAGTAGTTTTTATGGGTCCAAGGAGGAGGTATGTACTCCCAGGCAAGTGAGAGCTCGCAGCCGTGTCACTGGGGCATGTCAGGAAGGCTGTGGCCCTCTGGATGCCCAGGCCCTCCCTTGGTCCATCCCAGCCTGGTGCTTTCAGGGCTCTGTTGAAATGCATAGTACCAAGGCAGTCAAAGGCAGGAGATGGTTAGGATGGAAGGAGAATGCACCTATTAGAACCTTTTAAAATTAGTTGCCTAGATTCTAGGTGAATCCAATCCAAATGTCAGGACTTTTAAAACTGAAATTTGGCCACCTGACTCAAAATGTGTCAGAAATCCAGATGGTGTAGACAAGCCAAAACAAATTGGCAAAAGAACAAAATTGGTGGCTGAACGTATCTGATACGAAAACTTTGCATAAGGCTCCAGGCAACCAAATCACGAGGTCCACAGAAAACTTGTACATGATTGTTCATAATTGGCAGAGACTGGAGTGTCCATGAACTGGTGAATAAGCATTTGTGGTACATCCATGCTCAGAAATCCACCTTGGCAACAGAAAGGAACTTGTAATAGGTGAATCTCAAACACATTATGTTTTGTCAAACAAGCCAGACATAAAAGATGATGTACTATGTGATTTCATTAATTCAAAATTCTACAACTAAAAAAAGAAATTAAACTGTGATAAGGAAAATCAAATGAGTGATCTCCAGGAACTAGGTATAAGTTGGCATAGAAACTGACTACAATTTCATGGCATCAGGGAACCTGGTGGGGGAGGAGTGATGGGAGTATTCTATATCTTGCTTTTAATGCTGGTTATACAATTTTATTATTTTGCTAAATAAACAAATTGTGCAATGAAAATGAATAGATTTTACCTTAGGCAAATTAGACTTTAATGAAGTTGGCATAAAATGAAAATGAGAGGTCATCAGGCCTCTTGCCTTGCTTATTCAAGTTATGACTAAATGGAGACTTTGGAAATCTATTCCTTCCATAGAATATGAATTTCCTAAGCTCTTGATGTAAACAGAAACTACATTGTTGTTTTAATTACCTAAGTTTTGCAGTATTTTCGGTGCATGGAATTGATAACTTGGAAAACTTTTATTTTGAAGAAACGTTAATTTTGAAGAAACATCTAATGTTTAAGAGGTTTTTTTGCTGTGCATACCAGGTGTCAACTATCACCACTGGAGAATAATCGTTTTACTGTAGCTGTGTCCGAGAAAGATATGAGCTAAGATTTCAGAGTTGTAAATGAAAAACCCTTTCTGGTCAATGGAATCTTGCTGATAGAATAAACATTTGCGTTATGGTAATAAAAAAGGAGAAGGGAAATTACCCCAGAGATTTACCTCCTGGATTTGGAAAGGACTGGAGAATCTGAGAACTGCCAGAATTATTAAAATACCTGACATAAATGCTTAGTCAGCTAAAATGCCACTTTTTTACCAAAACTTTTTAATTAATTTTCCCTATCAACATATTCCCTGAGGGTAAGTTTTCTCTTACATTCATTCATCTTTCTCTCATTTTTCATTTATACATGAATCTGTTTCTGTATATGTATGTGATCCTGGGGGTTGAACTTGGGTTTCTCTATACCACCAGCCCTTTATTTATTAGGTTTTTTAAGACAGAGTGTTGCTAAATTGCTGAGTCTGGCCTTGAACTTGCCACCTTCCTGTGCCAGCCTCCTGAGTAGCTGGGATTACAGTTGTATGCGGTGGTGCCTAGCTTTTATAGTGGTTTCTTTTGGCAATACCATGCTTCTTCAGATACGAAATTTAGAGTATGCTTTTTCTTGTAATAAGAACATTAATATTTACATTTGATTATTCAACTTTTTTTTTCTGGTGGTTCCTGCTTCCTATGAACTGTAGACCTAACTTAGACATTTCCAGATATTGGTGGTCATGTAGCTCATCAAAATTTAAATCGACATATGCAGTCAAACTGGCTTTTCTTTGCAAAATGAATCAGTGTGAAGGCAAGAAAGAAGAGAATTTTTGCTAGGTGTGGTGTGGTGTGGTGGTGCATACCTGTAATCCCATTGATTTGGGTGGCTGAAAAGAGGGTCACGAGTTGAAGGCCAGTCTGTGCAACTTAGCATCACCTTGCTCAAGTTTAGCAAGGCCTGGCTCAGTGGACTTGGGATGTAGCTTACTGGTAGTATGCCCCTGCATTCGATCTTCAGTTCTGCCAAAAAGCAGAAACAAAATCAGGAAAGAAAAGGAAAAACAACAACAACCAAAAAACAAAACAAAACAAAAAAAACAGAGACTTTTCCTATAAAGTGGGAAGCATTATAGTATCTGGCTGGTGTGATCCAGTTGTAAAAGAGATGTTAGTTGATTTATGAAATATAATTTGAGTCTTCATTTGCTCTGCAACGTCTTAAGCGTAGGTTAATAATGTCAGTGGCTGGAATAGCTTCTCAGATCTTGATGGTTTAACACAGTAGAAGTTTGTTTCTAATTCATGCAAAGTTTACTACAGGTGTGTCTGTTCACCAAACTCCCCTTCAGGTTGTCATTTAGGGGCTCAGGTCCTATCTGGGCTATAGTTCTGTAGCTCTGGTGTCCCTATTTAGCTTCCAAACATTATATGGGTCATGTCCAGAAGTAGTGCCTATTGCACGTGCCAAAATTCCATTGTCCTAAAACACTTTTGGCGTCCACACCTTAACTGCAATGAAGGAGTTTGGGAAACTGTGTGTGTGTGTGTGTTTCTGTCCATTGAACCCAGACATGGGCCTACTGCATGCTGGGCAAGTGCTCTACCATGGAGTTAGACCACCAGCCCTACTTACTTCATCTTTGTCACAGGGAGAAAAAAACAGATTTTTGTCGTAGCAGTAGAAGCCTCCACTATAGCATATTTGAAACATTCTGCATATATGTAAGTCAGTTGGCTTGGTTCAGCGTAGACCTGCACAGCTTTCTTCACTAGTCCTTGATATAAAAGATGACCCATGTAGTGAATGTAGATCTGCACCATCTTCCCTTGAGGATATTGGTGGCATTGACAGTCCAGAATAAGGACTTGAGCCAAGCATTGCTGGCTCAATACATATGTGTTGCAGGGGATCCACCACCCTCCGCGTGTGGCCTTCCTGATGGATGTTTGCAGCAGCAGGGGGCTGACCTTGACTGTTTGGTACTAAATGTGGCATAGGGTGTGAGAGCCTGAGAGCCCACTGGAATACAGTCTGATTTTCTCTTGCCCTTTTCAACACAGCTCTGATTCCTGAAAGTGTATTTATCAAATACAACTAGAAATTGCAGTCTCACAAAGAAAACTTCAGTTATCCCTTCCTTTTTTTTTTTTTTGTTCACTCAGGGTGGGTGTTTTGTACATCACTGGGGGTTGCCACTCAGAGCAGCTGTCATGGAACCATGTAGTGACCCAGGTTCTCCTGTGTCCCTCTCCCACGCTGTAAACCGAATGATTTATGTGCTGATTTGCCTGTGGTTATTAATGCATCCAGCTCTGGGAGTAAAATCTCTATTTCACATTTCCTTTTGACCAAATGATATGTCAGGCTTACCAGCTAAGATATAGATATGCTCAGTTAAATTTGAATCACAGGTAAAGGACAAATAACTTTTTGTATAAGCATGTCACAAATACTGAGTGGGACATACTAAAAAAAAAGATCTGATCTGATTTAGATTTAGTTGGGTATCTGTATTCTGTTTGCTCTAACAACTGTAGTTTTGAGAGCTGTTTTATCTTGTAACTATAAATAGACATAAAATGGTTGCATCATTTAGGGATACCTACATGAAATAATTGCAGTAGCTGGAAGATCTTATTTATTTATTTATTGGGCACCAGGGATTTAACCTAGGGACACTTCAACCACCGAGTTATATCCCTAGCCCTTTTTATTTTTTATTTTGAGACAGGGTCTCACTAGGTTGCTTACAGCCTCGCTAAGTTGCTGAGGTTGGATTTGAACCTGTGATCCTTCTGCCTCAGTCTCCTGAGCCTCCAGGTATTACAGGTGTGTCCCATAGTTGGAAGATTTATTGGCTCCATATACTAGGATGAGATGAGGCTGCATTGGCTTATTTTGTTGTTCTTGATTTTATTACAGAGTCTGTCACCAATATCCAATATCCATTTCTTATATGGATGTTGGTGAATAAAGGGAAATTCATTCATTCATTTTGTCATTCTGTTCGTTTTCATTGTGTCACACTCTCCACAGCAGTTGAAAGGTCTTGTAGATGGCGCTTGTTTCCCATTCTTCCTAGTGTTTTTACAGTATTTGTGATTTCAAAGGCACTGGTAGGAGACTTGTGAGTGAAATATTCAATTGTTTTAGTGGGTGCAAGTACACTGAAGGATTATTTGAAAGAGCAGCTCGTGGTTACCATGCTGAAATTTGAAAGAAAGCATTCTAGGCTCCAGAGGAGGACCAACAGCCTCGCAGTGAGGATGATTAAACTCTCCTTTGCCTCTTGGGGCAAACAGTAGTGACTGCTGCTTTAGGCAGTCAGAGGCAGATGTCTCCGCTGGGAAATTGTCTATTGATCTTATTATCCCGGGACCTGAAATAACTTTTCAATTTTCCTCTTGAAAACCCTTGATGTTGCTTTTAAAATCACATTCTTTATCCTTAAACTTTCATGCAAAGCTATTATTTGTGCTAAAACTCTCTTCCCAGAAATGTCTTCAAGGAACACATTCAGTGTCTTTGTGTATATTGTGGGAGATGAGGGGGCAGGGGAATCCTATGTTGTGTTGTTCCCAGTGTGAAACAGGTTGGACTCTTTACAAGGTCCCTCTGGAAGCTGTGAAATAATCCTGTCATGTTGCATTTTTCATTAATTTGTTGGTTTGTAAGCATATGTAAAAGTTGTCCGAAATAAAATGGCAGAGAGGCCCTGGGAGAGAGGGTTTTTTTTTTTTTTTTTTTCCTTTCCCTGGGCAAACCCAACCAATGTGAATTTGGATCCTAGATGAGATGGACCAGTCAGTCACTTGCTCTGTGACCTGGAGCAAATTGCCTAACCTTTGAAAGCCTCAGCACATCTGTCAAACCAGGGTAACAATGCTAACTGTTGAGAATTGTTAGAAGGTCTATATCAAGCACTCACTTTAGTGTCTAAATGCTCTGCAAACTTGATCTGCTGTATTTTATTACTTCTACAGGTAACGTTTAAGAGATAATTATTGTTACATTGTTGAGACTCAAAACTACAATAGCAAGTAATTAATCCGTATGACAGCAATTAATATCTGAGTGATGAATTGTCTTCCTATAAGAAATAGCTAGGCAGTGTAGTCAACCTTGTGATTATCATGTGTCCCAGGGCACTTTCAGAGTTAAATTGCAAAGGACAGAGCTAACTGGTGGAGCAGCTTCGCATAGTGTTTGGAGTCAAAAAAGACCTACTGGGAATCACATCCTGACTCTGAGCTTGTCACTTACAGGCTTTTGGACCTTGAATGAAGTACAGGTACTTTCCTCCCTGAATTTGAGCTTCCTCCCTGGGTACCTTCCTCCCTGGTAGAAATCCTTCTGTGCATGGAGCTTGCCACCAAGCCTGGAACCGACCAAACCGTGGTCAGAGAACACAGTGAAAGAGACCACATGTTAGCCAGATGTGTGCAAATGAAATAAAATTAAAAATTTACTACCTCCTTGGTCGAGGTTGAATTTGACCTCCCTTTCCTATATGCATGGCTTAAAGCTCAAATGCCCAGTACCCAGAACCCTAGAAAGGGACCTTATTAGAATAAATAGAGGTATGAAAGATAAAATGAGTTAATACAAAGTGTTACTGGAATAGTATGAGCACCTAATCTGGCAACTCTGGTGTCCATACAAAGTGGGCAACTTTAGATGGAGATACTCAGGTAAAGCGGCACATGAACTTGAGGTCAGGGATCAGGATGGTGTATCTACCAGCCAAGACATGTCAAAGACTGCCAGCAAATTGTGAGAAGCTAGGACAGAGTCTTGGAAGACATTCTCCTTAGAGCCTCAGAAGGAATCAGCCTGGCGGCCAGCACCTTGATTGCATAACTATGAGACTCTACATTTCTGTTGTTTAACGCCACCCAGGATGTGGTCCTTGCTTCAGGCAGGCAGCCCAAGAACATTTAATACCCCGAGCCCAGCTACCTGTATACAGAGGGTTCACCAGCCACCTGCCACTACCATCTTGGAAAGTGAAGACACTGAACATGAGGATCACTGTAGAAAGTCCCTGTGGGCAAGATTCTTTTGGGGATTCCAGGTTGTCTATAGCCCCTAAAACTGTAGTTTTTAAAAAGTAGGAAGGATTAGAATGAATTATATGAATTATATTCTTTGTCCTTATATCCAGAGCAAAAGTAATAAATGGTTAAAAATAAATAAATCAATAAAATCTACCTTAAGCCTAGGGTGGTCCTTGTGGCCCATATGGACAGGGACTTCCTGCTCTGGAGGAGGTAGAGACAGCAGCTTAGATGGCCCTGTCTCCTGTGCGGGATGAATCTCTCATCTGCTTCCAGTGTTAAAGTCTTACATAATTGCGTTCTATATATAGAGCTTCCTTTTGTATCCAGCTCTGCTTTTCTCCCCTTGTCTTCTTCAGACTCTATAAAAGTGTTTGCAAAGAATCACCCCCCCCCCCCCCCCCCCCCCCCCCCCCCCCCCCCCCCCCCCNGTGGTCTGTAAATAGGCCCAGGGAGGGCCTGCTCCTCTGTCTGGTGACTGACTGCTCTGCCTTGGGAGGGTTATGGAGCCTTCCCTGGTTTTGAGCTGTGGCTGAGGACACATGGCAAACCTCTGGTGCACCCTTGCCTTTGGCTGGAGCCCAGATGTCGCAGAACCTGTTCCCAGAGTGGCTCATGACATGTAGCTGGCAGTGAAGGGCCTCCTAGGCCTGGATTTGAGGTGAAACCCTCTAGAACTGGCTGTCCACCTCCTCCTCTTTGGGATATGTATCTGCAGGTGGTCGTGATCTCTGCTGGGATGGAGGTCATGGGCCTTTCTGCAGGCTTTGACCCGGTCACTGTCCTCGGTCATGTGGGAACAGTTTGCGTGTCAGGCCTCCACTTGGCCCTGAAATGACTCTGTTGGCAAACTTGTCCTTTGGTGAGTCAGAATGTGCTACCTTTTCAAGTTCCAGTTGTACTTTTAAAAGTAGGGTTATACTTTAGAGGATCTCAATGTCTTTTATAGCAACTCATGATCTCCAAAAATGGGTCTTGTCTTTTCATGGTAGGAATGTAATTCGAGACTATTTTTACTCATTAAGGCTTTGGCTAAACTGAAGTTGTTTCTATAATGAACAAGGAACCTAAAGAGTTGCTTTTCCCTAAATAGCTCAGGACATTGTTATCTTTGGTTGCTTTACACTTAACCTGATACTTAAGATAAAGCATAAAACATACATTCACATTTGTATGTACACAGATGTATAAAATAACACCCTACTATGTCGCACACGCACTCTGCAAAAATATATTCATTTTAATCCTTCCAGTAAATCTTACAAAGAGACTGAAATTAATCCCATTTCATAGATGGGGACACTGAGGTTTGAGGGTCTCCTTAACAGTTCTCCTGGCTGAAGAACAGAATGAAACTTAGCTGACACTCTGGCCACCCCCACCCTCACCCCGTGCCTGGGAAACAGTGATTTCATTAAATATTGTTCCAACCAAAATTGTGTCTGTTCTCGCAACCTTTGGAGCACACTGGGTCCTTTGGAGTTGGGACAAGCCCATTTCCTTTCTCAGCGGGAAATGCTCCAAAGTAGTCCTCTTGAAACAAAACACTCAGGATTATTTTTACAAACTTCTGTGGAGTCATTTTTGGACAACACCCTGGAACAGGAAACCACAGTTTCTCCTAAATTTGTATGGGATGGAAATAGATAGCATTCTTCCTAAAACCATGGCCACAATTAGTGCTTTCAGATCAGCATAAGGGCAGAGGGTTTGTCTTAGGCATTTTTTAACCTGAACAGATTATTGGAACCTGCCTCGTGGGGAAATTTCATGAATCATTTTAGAGAGTTTTATTTTATAAACTAGAAATGTAGTGAAAATATACATTGAGTTGTGGAAGGAGAGTGCTATATATAACTCAAACTGTCTGAAAGTTTTCCCTGGAAAATGGACTAGACATTAAATTGGGTATAGCACTGGAAGTGATGAGGATGGCCCAGCCGGGGTATTGTTCAGTGATACTGGAGAGAATGTGATCAACTTAATGACATAGAAGCTCCTTGTGGTGACAGCCTGCATAGCAATCAAAAGACACCTGTTCTTACAGGTTGAAGTTTTCTTCGCTTGCCAAAACTATTCAAGCGCAAATCCTAGGTACACCCAAGTTTGGATAGAATTGGGGTGCTTATCTAGTTAACCCAAAACACAGTGCCTGTAGTCATTTTTCTAAAACCTCCAGGGCTCCTTTAATTTTAGGCTTATTTTGGCCATGTTCCAATAGCTAAGTTGACTAAAGCTGATTAAGTGTTTTGAGGCTACTCTATTTTCATGAGTAGTTTTTAATTATTATAAGCAATGTGTGGTTCTGCTGTCCTGGTGAGAGATTGACGGGTTCATACAATCCAGTCTCATTCCTTCCACATGTTCTCTAATCCCAGACCCTTCTTCCTGCACATATGCTGAAAGCAGTGGTATCAGCCTGTAATCCCAGTGGCTTGGGAGGTTGAGGCAGGAGGATTTAAAACCAGCCTCAGCAAATTAGTGAGGGAGGCTCTAAGCAATTTAGCAAGTCCCTGTCTCAAAATAAAAAAAAATAAAAAAATAAAAGAGGCTGGGAATGTGGCTCAGTGGTTAAACATCCCTAGGTTTAATACCTAGTACCAAAAAATCCAGCACTGGGTTGGTTTGTATATTACTTGTTTGCTTTGATTGTATGTGTACATATCTATGTCCCCAAGGCAGATATTTAATATTGTTTTTCTTTTTAAATGTGGAAATGTTTGTGTGTACGTGTGGGTCTGTATGAATAATATGCTTTTAAAAATTTACTTTACCTCATTTGTGCCTTTTCTACAGTAGTTTGTGTCTATTTTCTTCATGTTTCAAACTACTGCTGACGGTTTTCTTACTCTGGTTATTTTATGCTGATTTATTAGTTCTTTGTCATGAGATGTTTAGGTTGTTTATATTTTATTGACATTAACAGTGATACTTTCCTTAACATCTGTCTCCCTGCCGCCATTACATAAATGACAATGTTTATGGTAATCACATTTTAAATTTCATTTTGTTTTGGTATCCGGGATTCAACTTAGGGGTGCTTAGCGCCTAAGTTTCGTATTTTATCTTGAAACAGGGTGTCACTCAGTTGCTGAGGCTGGCCTTGAGCTTTTGATCCTCCTGCCTTAGCTTCCTGAGTCACTGAGATTACAGGTATGCACCACCATGCCCTACACATTTAAAATTTTAATTGTGCAAATGCGAGCACCATTTTAAAGCAAATCTTAGGGATCCTTTTTGCAAAGTAAAACATATCTTTGTATGAAATAGGATATATTCAAAGGTGGATCCCAGGTTTACTTCCCTGTGTTATGTCTGAAATAGATGCATGGGTCCCTGTGACTAGGTATCTTAGAGTGTACACTGCTGTGCAGGTTGTTACCAGGATAGATGGGTTCATTGTACTGCTCCCTTGTTTTTTCTGCCCACTGATAACAGAGTGTTCTGGCTATTGAACAAGCACTATGTGGAACTGAGTCCTCAAACAATAAAAAAAGTTGACATGGATCATTCACTGTTGCAAACAGCAGAATGCTTGCAGCAGCAGGGATGTACTTTGTTGGAGAAAGATAAAGTAACTGGTGAAACCTGTGGGAAAACGGAAAAATCCAGGTCAGAAGAGATTAGATCAGTGGTGAATCTGACCTGAATTTTTTTCTTTTCCACTTACAAATCTCTTTAGGGTAGGACGGTCCTACTCTAGGGAGAGTGATTGCCTGCTTGAATGAAAGATTCCTACAGAAAGTATCTGGTTGGGAAAGTATTAATGCAAAAGAAAGATCCAACTGCTTTGAGCAGAGTGAGGAATGCAAATACTGAGTCCTCAGAAAAATACACAATAACTGTTCCCCACAAATACATTTGGCCATGTATCTCAAAGCTTTCTGTATCAGAACTGCCTCACATTTTCGAAATTTGACTTCCACATCTAATTCTTGTTTCTTTGCCTGTTTGGCAAACAAGTTGTTAGGACTGAATTCATATTTACAAAGATTATAAAGTGGCCTCAGGATTTGAAATGTGGAAGTTGACATTAAGATGCAGATTTATGTTTAGACACATCCGCTTGCCCAATTCCGATTTTTTTCCCCTGAAGAGTTTTTATGATTTTATTTTAAGTTAAAAAAATATATATATTTTTTCTTTTAAAGAGAGAGAATTTTTTTAATATTTATTTTTTAGTTTTCGGTGGACGCAACATCTTTTTTATTTTTATGTGGTGCTGAGGATCGAACCCAGCGCCCTGCACATGCCAGGCGAGCGTGTTACAGCTTGAGCCACATCCCCAGCCCAGAAAATATATTTGTAATTGATTCAGTAGTGGTACATATTTGTGGGAGAGAGGGTAACACTGCAGTACATGTATACAATGGCATCATTATCAGGTCAGTGTCATTGGTATTTCGATCAACTCATTTATCGTTTCTCTGAGTTGGGAACATTCAAAATATTATCTACTACCTATTTTGAAATACTGGGTTATTGGTTGTCTAATGTAGTTGTCCTATTGTGTTTTAAAACATTGGAAGTCATTCCTCCTATCAACTGTATGCCTGAACCCATTAAGCAGACTCTGTTCCTTCCTGCTGCCCCAAACAAAGCCTTTCTAGGCTCTGGTAACCACTGTTTTGTTCTCTGTTTCTTTCAGATTAACCTTTTAGCATCTGCATTGAAGTGAGCATGTGCAGTAGTTGTCTTTCTAAACCTGATTTATTTCACTTTACATCCTGTGCTCCTGACTTAAACAGCTCCAGAGATGTTATAAAGTGGGGTTGAGACCAGAGTTATCAAGTATGTTATGTTTTATGTACATCAAGCCAAGTCTCATAGGACGAGGTGATGAGTCTTCCCTGTAGGGGTAGAATTGAGACCGGAATTGGGCGCTCTTGATTTCCACAATACTCAGCGCTCTTCACTTCATGGTACCTGTGTTTTTGGTCAAGTTCAGGCTGGCTCCTGAGGATCATGAGCTTTGAATATCACGTGTGCTAGAACTGTGGAACAGTTTCCTTTATGAAAATCGCCTGGTTCCCTCTTGTTTCAAGGTGTCTATTTAACAGTTTTCCTCACACTAAAGTCTAAGGACAGGATACCAGTGTTTGCAATGGTCCAGAAGGCTAGACTTCTTCAAGACCTTGACTTCATGAGTGAAGTGGACATCTCCTGCTATCGCTCGCCTGGCAGCCATTTCCCGTCTTCTCTTCATCTGTTCATCCGACTTCCATTTATTGAATGGCTTCTGCGTGCCAGCTGCTGTGTCAGATGCCATGGATAGAATCTTGAATGGAACATTCAAAAACTGCTGTCCTCGTGGACTTGCATTGTACGATAAGAAAGACTTTATGAGTCAAGTGAATGAATAAAATATGCTCCTCAGTGATCAGTTCTAAGGAGAGAAGGAGAAAGCAGAGAAGGGAACTGGGAGAAGAGAAAGTTGAATTTTGAAAGAAGGCATCTGCTGGCCTTCGAGTGGCCTCCAATGGGCCTTTCTTCTTGTTATTCATACCTTTCTAGTCTTTTCCACAAAGGATCGAAGCTGGTTTGTGGGATCAATACAATATCTGTGACTTCTGAGACCAGGCTTTGTGACTTCTAATTTGATCTCAGGATTTTTCCCCATGGATCAGGCCAACCATCCAATCACTTGGCCATCAACTGGCACTATTTGGCCCCTCATAGGAATTAATACCGCCAGGACCAGTGCAGCCTTAGGTGACTTTTTGCCCAGGTGACATCTTTGCTGCAACTGTCTTAGATACCTGGAGTCTCAGCCTGCAACTTGGCCATCACTAAGTTACTGACCAATGGAGACTGCGATAGATACTAAATATGTACCGAGGTGTTAAGTTACTGAGATCTGGAGTCTTCTGCTATAAGAGACGTAATGACTCAGAGAGAGGAAATCCTTTCTATAAAAAGTGCGTTTGGGGAAATGACTGTACTCTTCCATGTTGATGTATTCTGGAATGAGCCATTTTCCCTCTGTGTGCTCTAGGAATGGACCCAGGCTTGGTCATTTAGGGTATTAAGATTGCTTTGGTAATGAGAGATGCACTTGTTGTGTCCAAGGCCCATTGAGTGAAACTTAGTTCTGTGCTTTTCTTCAAATTACCATGTCCAAGTCCTTTGTATCCTGAGTTTTCTATGCCCATAGGAACATTAGCTAGGAGGCATGGGTGGACTATGCAGAGAGAGGTGCCTGTTTGACAGTGTTATCAACACTGGAGCCAGCCTGAACTTGACGGAATGAGCAGATGAGAGAATCTGAGCTCTGTATTCAACACTATATATACCCAGAGGTGCTTTACCACTGAGCTACGACACCACTGGCGGTGAAAAGTTATTAGGAACGGTATGTAGTTACAGAGTGAGACAGAAAGTTAAGATTGGATGGGGTGTGTAGTTCAGTGGTTTGCCTAATATACATAAGGATGTGCATATTAATACCTAGCTCCACCCCCAAAACAGTTAAGATTTCTGCTTCTTCTTCCCTTGATCCTCTACTTTATTTTAAAGAACTGAGAATGTTATCTCTTGAAGTTTGTGCTTCTTAAATGCAAACAGGGCTGGCAATGTGGCTCAGTGGTAGAGTGGTTGCCTAGCATATGTGAGGTCCTAAGTTCAGCCCCTAGTTTGCAAATAAATTAATAAATGTGTACATGTGCATGTTTACATACATACTTTTAGACTTTCCCTAGTACACTGTAATGTGTGTGCTGTATTGGCAGTTACCAAAACTGTGCTAGCAGATCAGACATAGATAAGATCCAACAGGGTCATTTCCTCATTTCCTGTAATTGGAGCAGCCTGCATGGGCAGTATAAAACGGAGGTTTCAAACAGTTGTCAGGGAGGAATATTGGTATTTGAGGATCCAGGTACCTTAACAACCTCTAGTGTGAAATGTGTAGAGAAAGTTACTGCTGATACTGTGATAGGGAGGGATAGCTTCTATTTCTGGTTCACCAGTAATAGGTATATCTCCCTGTTATGCTTCTGAATTTAAGATTCAAAATTCCATGTTTTGGGATTACTTTTTTCTTTTTGCTGACTGTGTTCCTTTTTAGCATTAATTTTTGTAGCAAAGCTGGAGGGTTGCTGGCTTACTGCGGTATGAAGTCTTTTTGGAGATTTAATATTTCTTATTTTCATTGCTTTAGAAGGTGAGTGACTCCTTTGCGGTTCTTGTGTTTGACACCAGCTTTTCCTTGCTAGTTTTGTGCCCAGCCCAGTGTGGTAGGATGGAAGAAATCAAGACAGGTAGAAAGGAGACGAGGGGCCACACAAGAGTGGCCACGATGTA
Source organism: Marmota marmota marmota (assembly GCF_001458135.2). NCBI lineage: Eukaryota > Metazoa > Chordata > Mammalia > Rodentia > Sciuridae > Marmota > Marmota marmota. The sequence continues at coordinate 14,705,406 of NW_025999941.1, forward strand.
CAGTCCAGATTTAATATCCACTTCGACATGGATTAAAAGTCCATGTATAGCAGAGCATGATGGCCACACACATATAATCCCAGTGGCTCAGGAGGCAGAGCTAGGAGGATCAGGAGTTCAGAGCCAGCCTCAGCAACTTAGCACGGCTCTAAGCAACTCAATGAGACCCTGTCTCTAAATAAAATACAAACTAGAGCTAGATATGTGGCTCAGTGGTCGAGTGCCCCGGAGTTCAATCCCCAGTACCTGCCCCCACTAAAAAAAGTCCATACTTAAAGGTCACCTACAGCACTATTAAATCAATTATTAGACCTTATCTACAAGGTACACCCATGTAATACTATGTTCACAAAGCAGAATGCATCCAAACCAAAGAAGAGGATAGCATCTCATTCCAATAAAGGTGAATTCAAAAGTCAGTAAATGACCCCCATCCTGGTGATGGACGACATGCCCAGTCACCAGCACAAAGAAGAACTGTAAACAACCCTCTTCAGTGAATGTCTATGAACCTGTGGTTAGTGCGTTCTCTCCAACACCTGAGTTTTGCCCTGTCTCTGTGGGTGTGTTCTTTCTGTCTATAAATTTGGTCTGTGCCTTAAGTTGACTTGTCCTCAACTGACCTTTTTATTTGTACCAGGGATTGAACTCAGGAGCACTCGACCACTGAGCCACACCCCCAGCCCTATTTTGTATTATATTTCAAGACAGGGTCTCACTGAGTTGCTTAGGGCCTCACTTTCACTGAAGCTGGATTTGAGCTCCTGATCCTCCTGCCTCAGTCTTCTGACTTGATGGGATTACAGGCATGCACCACCAGACCTGGCCTCGAATTGCTTTTTGTGGCAACATCAAGGACCCTCGCTGCCTGAATTGAGGTCCACCTCCCTTTTGGGGGACCTGCTTGGAACACTGTCCCAGAGACACCCCTACACAGGTTCCTGAAAGCATTACCAAGCTTTCTGGGACCATGGCTGCTAGCCTTAAGTCATAGACCTAGAGGGAGAAACTAATGGGTGTGGAGCTTTTACCACTGGAGTTTGGTTCCAGTTCATCTTTCTTTTCTCCTCCTGAAGGCACTCATTTTCCCCAAACATCTCTCTCTGTGCCTCGGAGTTTAAAGTCATCTTGTTGGAGCTTACACCTCCAGACTCTGATAATGAATCCCTCTTTGCTTTCATGGTGTAAGGATGTTCTCACACCCCTTTCGACACAGTAAGACTCTTGCCCAGCCTGCCTGGTTCTCGGGGTGTTTGTGAGAATTCTGTGGTTCCTGGGTGTCTTGGGGAATTTTACTTTCTGCATTTGGGTCTTCCATGTAAAACTTCACAATGTAGTTGGAAGAAAGACTCAAAATAGGCTTTGAAAGTTCATGTGAAAGTAGAGTTGTGAGATGTTTTTCTAGGGTTGTAAAGTAATCTGATCGAGTTGAGCTTTTTAAAGTAGAGCCCTATATGTGATGGTGATAATTTTCTTCCTGAATTCTGTCCTGGCACCCCTAAGTTCTTGGTTGCCTTGTGTTCTGGGCCTAGCATTAGGAGATTTGCAGAGGAAGCAAGGCTCAAGCTGTATGTATGACCGCTGTCTTGCTGGGGTTCTGAGACTTTGGCAGTTGATGGGTTTTAAACCAGGGAAGCTTAGAAAGTGTCTGCCCCTGGGCTTCAAGGAACATTGAAGTCAGATTTCCTTGCATTATGGAAGAACAGGTGACTCTATGACCTCCTGGGTGCATTTCTTTTCTTTCTGCCATATTGTCTTGCTATCCAGGAATGGAGGTGCCTAGGGATGGTAGTTGGACTTGGTGAACCCAGTCTCTTCTACTTATGTAGAACATTAAGATCACGACATTATAAAATTGTAGACTACATATAAGATTTGCCATTTTAACAATTGAAGATGTACATTTCAGCAGCCATACAGTCACAATGTAATGCATCTAATTCTTCACCCCCAAGTGGAGTCCCCATGCCCATTCGGCAGTCATGCCTCATTCTCTGCTCTGCTCAGCCCCTGGATCTATTGACACTAAGCATTTGTGTAGGTATTAAAAAAAAAAAAAAAAGACAATATTTGCCTTTTAAGCTCCAGTGTAAGAATAAGCCAAGAGGAATGCTCATGTGCAGCCCACAGTCTTCTCCACCATGTTACCCTTCTTTTCAGCATTCCTGTTCTCCACCTCCAGCCCCAGTGCCAGGTGTGTGCTGGAATCTCCTTCCATGTTTCTTTTATGAGCTCATCTCTAGGTCCTTACAAACAGTTCTAGCTCATTTCCTCTATAAAACACCGTATCCAGGTGCGGTTGCAGACTCTTGTAATCCCAGCCACTTGGCAGGCTGAGGCAGGAGGATTGGAAGTTTGAGGCCAGCCTGGGCAACTTACGGAGGCCCTGTCTCAAAATTAAAAAAATTAAAAGGGCTGGGGATGTGGCTCAGTGCTGCCCCTAGGTTCAGTCTTCACCTCACCTCCCCCCATTAAAAAAACCCTCTGTGGTGTTTTATGATGGGGATAGTCCACAAATCTCTCGATCTTGCTGCTCTTGGAGGCCCTTTGAAGAAATAATCATTAATCAAGGAAAGGTTCTGTGATGATGGCTGGCTATTGACTATGTGAGGACATTGAACCTGAGAGGGCAAGTCATTTCCCTAACATCACGAAGATAGTAGTACTCTGTGACACTGTCATTCACACTCTTGTCTTCCAAATCCGTTCCTTCCAATTCCAGTGAGTTTTTTCCACATGCTGTTCCTTTGTTTTTAAAGATAAAATGCTGTTTTTCGTTGGCTCTTTGTCTGATTAATTCTGAACCTGCTCTCATATTCCTGTGTGTGTCTAATCTTTCTTCTTTACTCCCTCCAAATAGTCACATACATTTAGTATTTGGCAGTTTTGTAGTTGAGGTACAAATACCTCATTACTTCCCAAATCTCATATTGCAATATCTTATTTAGAGTTAGAATTAAAAAGTCCCCTCGAGGTCTCTTAGTGTCTGATGTTAGAATGTAAAGAAATATACCAAGAGTTGAAGTGACTTGCTCAAGTTCATACAGCCCTCCAGTGGCCATGGCGAGACTTGAACCCACCTCTCATGAATTCATTTCCCATTGTGGATGCCAGATACTGTCTGTCCCATGGAAACTCCTTCCTGTAGAGGGTGCCTTGAGTACCATAGGAGAGTAAATCACACCTTTGGATTGATTACTGATATCTGCCTTGAATGGAGTCACCCCAAGAGATTGGTAGGTGTGTCGTGGGTTGCTTTCACCCCAGCACAGCACATTGACATCTATGATTCTGGAGTGTGGCTATAGAATTATCATATCTCAGTTAGCCCAGGGACCAAACAGGTTGAGGTCCTGCATGTCTTAAGGCTTTGGGACCAACTAGCTGACATTTTCTTTAATTTTATTTTTAAGTGGTTGAATTATAAGTTGCTAATTTGGTGCCATTATTAGTGTCTTTTTATTATCCTCAGGAACACTAATTAGTTACTATTGTGTTTTCTATTTTTTTTTTTAACCAGTATAGTGCCGTTGACTATGTTGAGTTTGTGAAACTGGTTCCTTTCTTTCTGCAGTCGAATATGTCTGTCTTTTTTTCTTTGGAAGAAATGGTATAGGTTGGCTTAAACACGGCCATCACTGTCTGCACCATGGATCTCAGGGCTAGATAAATCTCGGTTGTGGGAGGGCTGACCTGGGACTTCTGGGATGTGGCCTCTGCCCACTGGCACCAGTAACATCTTCCTCTTCCCCCCACCTCTCCAGGCTGGGCTACTGGGAATTTCTCCAGACATTGCCCAATACCCCTGTAGGCAAAATCACCCCTGTCATAGAATTACTGGGTTAACTGGATATATGTTTTTAATGGGTTATACTAAATGTTTTAAATGATTATTTTCTCTGTGGTTCTGTTTGTATTTTAAGTGTTGGAATTGGAACAGCAAGGCATAGAGGGGAAAATGAATACTCTTTACCATTAGGAAGAGTAGCTGGCCTCCCTCCCTATTGGACGAGCAGGAAAACCAAGAATATAGAAGTTCATGTTACAACAATAGGTGGCACACTTCCACCAGAAGCCAAGTTCAGGAGTGGAGGAAGAAGCAGCATGCACAAGGAATGTGTTTCAATCCATTTTTACTAATAGTATTACTGACTCATTCTCTTATTTTTCTCAAAAGAATATTTTGCTTAACCGAATTTTGTTCTGTAAAAATGAACACCATTTACCATGTAGTTTACAAAATAAGCCTACAACCAATATTGTATTTATAATGGAAATGTCATTTAATCATGGGATTAAACCAAGTGAACTTTGATGTGCCAATTATTTTCTTAGTGCAAAACAGAAAAAGATATTCCCCCCACCTTTCCTGGGGATGTTAGGTGTTCTGTAGGTAAATTTGTTTGAACAAATAAATGAATATTTACTCTCTATTAGTACTTTAATTAAGAAGCACACTATTATAATATATGGCTTCTCTACAAAACAGGTCATGAGATGCCAGTTAGGGGGAACTGAAATTATGGCAGCTCAATGCCTCTGTTCCTAGTAAAAATCGCCTTAACTTTTAATTATAATGCCTTTGTGTGTATTTGGAGAGGACTATAAATTGAAATTGAAATTTAAAAATTATATCCACAGTGCTTACAGCTAGCATGATAGACTGCTTCATTACAAACTCTCTTTAATAAACTGTCTACCAATAAATTTTAAAATAAATACTGTCTTTTTCTTTTTAATGTATGCAGGGCATGATGAAAGAATTAGGAATTGAAGACCCTTCCCCTCATAGATACTAAATGAACATTTAAAAATTTTTTTTGGTATATGTCTTACTTTTTTAGGACTCAACTAGAATAAAGCTTAGTCTTGTGGAGGATCACGAATGGGAAGATCACGTTCCCTTTGAAAATCATTACAATTAAAATGCATGTTAATATTTTTAAACATTTAGACATGTGTGGGTTCTTTATCACATGAATACTATTGATCATTTATTGCTTTCCTACTATATGCCAAATATTCTTGAAGACTTGGGAGACATTTTCTTTATTTCCTACAATGATTTTGTAGGAGTGAACAAGAAGGATCATTATGTCCCATTGTTATTAAATCACACTAAAACCAAGATCTAATTTTGAATTAACCCTTTATATAAAGTCAAAGAATGTCATAAGAAGGAAAAATTAGGCCTACTCTTTAACTATTCCTATGTCCCTAACATTCCTATTTCTTCAAACCATATGGAAAGCCCAAGTAAAGTTGACCAAGCGGCTGTTTCTTATTTTAGGTCCTGTGTGATGGTCCATCATTATGGATGCTTGGCTTTGAAGACTTACATTTATCAACCTACTGAACTATTTTGGACTCCTATCTTTTATTTTAAAATAAGCAAAGAAATTGAATTATGGAAGGGTTCATGATTGACCAATGAATGATTGAGCTGTTGTTAAAGAAATGACCTGAATCTAATAGTCTTGAAAAACGCTAGGAAAATGACATTTCTCCTGGAGTATTTTGAAATAACCAAACACTGCTGCCCATGACATTTAATTTGTGTGTCTAATTCCTGTCTCTTTACTTGTATATTTCTGAACTACAATGCAGACTTCCTTTTTCAGTGTATATTTTTAGTACTTTATATAGTCCTTGGCACATAGTATATGCTCAGTAAATTTTTGTGTAGATATATGAGTGTATCATTAACCTTTTGTATGCAACTGCTCATCTTGGGACATTCCCAGTTTTGGTCAACGAAACAGATCCTGTATTATGTAACCTTTCCTTTATAATTTAGCAAACTCTGGAAAACACTGAGTGATTCTCACTTGTACATCAGTTTCTAAAATCATGTGTAATTGCTTAGTCAGGTCATGAAAGGAGGAATACAGGAGGAAACGTTCTATGTACATTTCAGAATTAAAAGTTCAAGGTAAGGATCTGAAACTAAAACAGTTGGTCAGGAGTCCTGGACTGTGGAAGAATTTCTTCCCCTAAATCTTCCCATCATCATTTCCTATCTTTCTGACAATTGGTCTTGTTCTTCCAGCCATCAAAGAGTCCTTCTCTGCCTTAGAAGATCATTGATTGATGAACAAAATGTGAAGTTTATCCCCTGGACATAGAAACATAGCTCACTTTTTACATTAAAACTTTTCAGATAACTATTGTTTTACAAATAGCTGGATGAAATAAGAAGAGAAATCTTATAAAATTCTTACATCTCTGTGTGTGAGTGAGTGTGTGTGTGTGTGTGTGTGTGTGTGTTGTGCACAAGTTCATTACCTTTTAGGTTCACACATCCACCACCCCAATCAACATCCTAAACAAGTTCCAAGACCCTAAAAGGTGTTGCCTTTCTACCAACCAGGCCTGCCTTCCTCCTGGTTCCTGATCCTTGTCTCTGATCCTGAGCAACCTCTCATCTGTCCTCTGTTTCTAAATTTTTGATGTTTTAAAACATTCCAACAAAAGGATAATAGAATAAGTAACTTTTTTTGCAATTGGCTTTTTTTTTTTTTTTTTAATTCAGTCCAATTTGCTGGAGAATTGCCTAAATTGTTGCAGATGTCAAAAATTTGTTTCTTTTTATTGCTGAGTTTTAAAAATAGGCCTGCATTAAGAAGGTGCATCAGGAAGTGAGCCTCCAGTATGCAAGGTGCAGTGACATAGGTAGAAAGGCAGAATGTTTGTCCTAATTGCTGTTGTTTTGGAGTTTCAGTAGAGTATAGCTTTTAAAATAAATAAACAAATAACATAGGCATCATCCCTGAAAGCTTTTGTCAAACTGGGGGCTGAAAAACCCCATGAAGTTATTGATCAAAGGTATCCCTGTAGGAGTCAGTCCTGGAGGGGAGAAAAAATGCTATCTTCCTTTTCCTGTGTCACTATTGTTGGCTGTGAGTAGAAGCCTGTCCTTTGTCTTCAAAGCTTTGGAGAAGTACTCCACATAAAAGGAAATGACGCTGGGGCCACCAAAGAGGCCTGTCTTTGTTGTTGTTTATGTGGAAAGTATTGTTCTCTGCTATTGGCAAAGTAATTTTCAGCTCCAGGTGAGCCCAGATCAGTCACAGTGGTTTTCACAAGGCTGATAGGGAGGCCTAGAGTGGTGTTAATTAGTCAGAGGTGGGCGATGGATGGCCTGGGTTGGCATTCTCCACCAGCACGCTTCCTTTAAATGTTGTGAGAGCATTCCGTAGTGGTCCTTGGGCTGGTAGGGCATTTAATGCATGGTGATGCCCGTGGGTTTTATTGCCCTCCTTCCTGATGGTAGGAGCTCAGTGCTACTTCCGAGATGCGATCTGAGTTGTGAAATGAAATTGAAAGAACCTGATGGGGGCAGAATTAAGATATGGTACAAGCGGAGGCAGAAGGGGTGAATGTTCTGACACTCTGGAGTTGTAATACTAGATGGATTACTCATCTAGTAATAAATGTATCGGAACTCTTGGATATTGGCACTGAGAATAATGGCCTCCCTTGGGCTTTAGCCAAGGACCCATAACTAGTATTAAAGGATTATTGTAAATGCGGATTTTTCACAGACCTAAAGAATGGAAGAGCAGCCACGTGTGGTGGTGCATGCCTATAATCCCAGAGGCTGAGACAGGAGGATCACGAGTTCAAAGCCAGCATCAGCAACTTAGGGTCTCGCTGAGTTGCCTAGGGACTCCCTGTCTCTAAATAAAATGTTTAAAAAGGCTGGCGTTTTAAACATTTTATTTTAATTATAATGCCTTTGTGTGTATTTGGAGATGTTGCTCAGTGGTTAAACACCTCTGGGTTCAATCCTCAGTACCACCCCTTCCTCCCAAAAAAATGCTGGGCATGGTGGCATAGGATTGTTATCCTAGTGACTTATAACAAGGAAAAAGACCCTTTAGGAACTGAAGTCTTACTTCTTAGCTAGTCCCATGTCCCATTTTTGTTCCTTTCTTTAGCTGTGGAAAACTTTGGTCAAGTAAAATCATATGGAAGCCCCAAGTACAGTTAACACAAAGGGCGGTTTCTTATTGGCAGCCTCCATTAATGGTCCATGGTTTTATTTGTGAAACCACGGAACTGGTTCAGACTCCTGACTTTTTTATTTATGAATAAGCAAAGACACTGAATCATGGGGAGCTTTGGGAGGCCTCAGGAAGAGGATTGTGAATTTGAGACCATTCTCTGCAACTTGGCAAGACCCTCTCTCAAAATTAAAAAAAAAAAAATTTAAAAGGGTTGAGAATGTCACTCATAAATAGATTGTGTCTCTGTTCAATACTCAATTCCCCTGGGTGGAGGGGAGTTACCTATCTCTTATGTGGACTTTATTTTCTAGACCTTCTTGTCAATCTCGTAGGGACTTCCCTCCTGTTTGCTTTGCTTCAACCCCATTAAGATTAAGTCCTCTTGTATTTGTGACCCTGAGCATGATAGTGAAACTCTCAGGGCCTTCCCTGCCTCTAGGGTAAAGCTAAAGCTTGGATTTCAGTAGATGCCCCCTAAATTCCCCTCATGTTGTAACAGTCCGTGAGATTGTTGAGCATATAATACAAGACCTGGCACCTTTTCTTGAAGAGAGTGATTATGCATGAGGTGGCCTTGAATTCCTGGAGAAGACTCTGGCCCTGTGTTGTCCTCAGATACAGGGAATCTGCCTGTGTGTCTCCTGGGGCTGCCAGTACTTGGAGACATTACAGGCAGATTCCCTTTATCTGAAGACAGTGGACTGTGTTATGGTTCAGATCTAGAATGTCCTCACCAAAACTCATGTGTTGAAGGCTTGGTCCCGGGGGCAGCAGTGTTCAGAGGTGAGGCTTTTGAGGAGTGATAGATCATGAGGGCTCTGACCTCATTAATGGATTAATCCCTTGGTGGCTGAATGGACTACTGGGAAGTGGTGGAAACTGCAGGCTGGTGAGGCATCTGTGGCTGAAGCAGGTCACTGGGGACATGCCTTGGAGAGGTTTATCTTTTCCAGCCCACACCCTTCTGCTTCCAGGCTTTCGTCACCTCTGGCCCAAAGCATTGGAGCCAGCCCAACCTTGGACTGAGACTTCTGCAACCATGAACCAAAAAGAAATCTTTCCTCCTCTAAGTTGTTCTGTCAGGTATTTTGGTCATGGTGACGGAGGCGGACTACCACAGAACTGTGTGGGGACTCACTGTCTTTACCCGTCTCCGTCAGTCAGAAGGGGTCTTGCCCTCCTCTCATGTCTTCCTTGGTAATGTTAAGGCCGACATCTGAGTGGTAGGTATGTAGATGTTCACTGTAAAATTCTTTAGACCTCTTAAATATATTTGAACATTTCCATAATGACAAGTAGAAAAACAACAACAAAGAAAAAAGAAAATCTAGCAGAAATTAAATTGCTTCAACTGGGGGAGGAAGTTGGAGCATATGTTTATTAGCTGCAGGTTTGAGTGACATAGACCTCATTCCTGGCTTTCTTGGACCCACATTCCTCTGGAAGGTCAGTTGTCTGCAGGGCAGGAATTAGTAAATGGAGAAAGGACGGCTTCATTTCCTCTTTGGCTTCTTTGCTTAGTTGCTATGCAAGGCAATTATCCCGCCCTTCACCCCCCTTTTGGTACTAGGGATTGAGCTCAGGGGCACTAGACCACTGAGCCCCATCCCCAACCTTTTTTTTTTTTTTTGTATTTTTTTTATTTTTAGAGACAGGGTCTTGCTTAGTGGCTTAGGACCTCACTAAGTTGCTGAGGCTGGCTTTGAACTCGCGATCTTCCTGTCTAAGCCACCTGAGCCACAGGTGTGCATCATTGTGCCCAGCCAGTTATCCGAGTTTTCGATGTGGGGCTCAGGAGTACTGTTCCCTCAGACTCTGGCTTTTTAAGAAGGGGTTATGCCACCCTGCTGCTGTTTGTATGAGTTAAGGCTCCCCTCCCCTGTCATTATATCATTTAAACTGGTAATAGGAGAGCTGAGCTTTGCATGCATGGTGAAACCTTTCCCTTTCTCTAGAAGATTGTTCAGCAGTTTGAGGGGTAAGATTTAGAATGAACCTCAGTATTCTCTTATGCATGTACAGAATTCACTTTCCTATACCAATTTTAAACAGGTTGCCCACGCTTAGTTAGATTGATGCTGTTTAAGGGAAGTAGCAATGGAGCCTGATCGTTCCAGGTCCAAATCCCGATTCTTGCTTGGCCCTGATTTATGGAACTTAGACAAGTCACTCAGCTTCTGATTTTCCAGTGCTTCACATTTATAAGAGTGAAAATACTTAACTTGTGATGTTATTACAACAAAATCAAGCAATCTCTACAAGAGCGTGTCTTTTGCACCTGTCTTGATAATTCTCAATCAACATGTCCTCTTTCTGCATAAGTAAAGCCTATTCTATCATTTACCCCTATATTTTCCCTCCAGACTTATTTTATTAGAACCCCAACAGACAAAGACATCCTTATAGCTCATAGCAGTGGGGAGACTTTGTCTCGGGCCATTGACCTCTAGAGGTGATCTTTATATGAAGAATGGATAACTGGGTAGTTGCTGTGATTTTGGGTGCACATTGAATATGCGCCTCCAGAATTCATGTGTTGGAAGTTTGGTCCTCAGTGTTGGTATTGAAGTAAAGGAAACTTAAAGACATGGGGCTTAGTGGGAAGTAATAAGGTGCTACCCTCAGAAAGGATTAAAGCAATTCTCTAAGCACCTGTTATTCACCTTTAGAAATGTTGTTGTAAAAGAGCAAGAGAGACCTTATCCTTACTCTCTGGCTTTTTGTTTCATCTTGTGATCTCACCTCCTCCAACATACTCCTGCCATAATGCCATCTGCCATAAGACCCTCACCAAAGAACCAACAAATACTGTTGCCTGATCTTGGATTTTCAGCCTCCCAAACTCAGCTAAGTAAATCATTTTCCCCCTACAAATATTTCAGCCTTGAGTAATTTGTTATAGCAGCGGAAAATAGACTCATACAGTGACATTCTCTAGTCCCTGATTGCAGGGTATGGAGTTTCCCAACGTTCTTATTCTGTCTAGTAACAAGAAAAATAAGTACAACCGAGTACCTTAAGAATTCTGGAACAATTAAAGTAAACTCGAGGGGGATAAGAAAATGAGAGTCGTTTGCTTGTCACATGATCTCTTAATAAATAATCAAGTTCAGCTTTGTAGGCTGAAAGGAATCTTATTTCAGCTCTTAATTTTTTACCTTGTAGCTGTCATTCTCTGGTTACTATTGTTGTCTTTAAATTCGGTTCAGCAGCCACCCAATGCATTCAAATCTCCCAGGCATTGTCTCTGTAACATCGGGAAATTGAGAGGAGACCAGAATTTAGGAATACATTGGGAATACCACAGGCTCCATCGCCTCGCAACATGTAGTATCTATTTTCTCATTCTTACTAGATTATTCCATAGTGATTCTTGCCGTACTTCTGTCTAAATGGTTTTCCTAACGCTCTCTGATGGTATTTTGGTGTCCAGAAGGGCCTTCTGGTTCAGCGTGTGACTTACAGTTATTCTCTCCCCCTTCCCTGCTCTGAGACCATTTTATATTTGCTCCCTCCAATGTGACATGCTGAAGTGATGGGCTGTCATCGGGTGCCTGGAAATAGGGGGTCATTTGTGCTGATGATTGGGGATGATGGTGCTTTTGTCCTGACACATGCTGAGGAGTCGCTTTTTGTATGTGTCCAGGAGAGAAATTCCTTCAGTTTCTGTGGGTTTAATACCAGGCAAATTAAGAGTGCTATTCTCCACTCCACTGATGCTTGTCCAACCACCTCAACAATTGCGGGCGTGATGGTAATAATGGTAACAGTTTCCAGGCAGCCTGGAGTGAGGCCTTGTTTCAACATCTCATTTAATCCTTCCGATTTCCCATGGGGAATTTATTTTTCCCATTTTCTGGCTGGAGGTGGGAGTAGGACAATCGCAACCAAAACAAAACATGAGCATTAGAGATTCTTTTGCAAGGCCCGTGTCTTGTAAATGGTGCAGCCAAGACATGAAGTCAGGTCATAACCACCTAGTAACCCGGTTAATACTGACTGTGCATCATTCGCTACTATTATTATAAGCTACTGTGCAGTAGATAGGGTTAGGGGCCTGTCCCCCTTCTGATGGCCTCATACATGCTCATAATAAAATCATACTGTCTTGGACCTGGTTTCCTCCCATGCTGGCAGGACAGGTGGCGCAAGCTGCTTCCTCCACATGAGCGTGGCAGAGCCCCTTGGCCTTCTCATCAGAAAAAACCTCTCTTTCCTTTGTGCACATGTGTCTTCTCCTATTGTAGCCAGATTTTGGCGTGCACTGCCCCAGGAGAAAACATATTTTCCCTGATGGCCACATAGCTGGAGCAGGCACTGATGGCCTGGGGCGTGAACTGCTCTTCATTTTCTGCTGGCTGCATCTGTAGTCTTCTAGAAAATGCGGGGATTCAGCAGTTGTTCAAAAGGCACTGACATGTAATTATCCTGTAGGCTCCTGCCAGAACAAGTCTCCGTAGTTGGGTCGGGGCTAAGACAGCCTTCTTTACAAGTCAGGCGGGCAGGGAGTGGGGTGGGCCCTGGTTCATTCATAGGTTTCATCTGCAGCCCCTTTAAGCACCAGTGTGAGGAGGCTGGGGAAGTTCAAAGGTCAGACAGTTTCATAATTGAACTAGAGCGCTCCTCGGCGCCCGCTCCTGTGAGGCAGGGTAATAGTTCACACATTGTCTTGCTCATTGAGTCTACCAAGAAGTGGCTAACCTTCATCTGTCCAGTTTTTATTTTTAAATTGGGGATTCAACCCAGGGGTGCTTAACCACTGATCCACACCCCCAGCCCTTTTTATATTTTATTGAGAGACAGGATCTCCCTAAGTTACTTAGTGCCTCACTAAGTTGCTGAAGCTGGCTGTGAACTTGCGGTCCTCCTGCCTCAGCCTCCCAAGCCACTGGGATCACAGGCATGCACCACTGTGCCTGGCCATCTGTCCACTCTTGAGGGCAGCTGCTTCCAGCCATCTTCACCGAGTATCACTGTGTTATTCTACACTGTCCATCTAATAATGTCTGATTTCCCTTGTTCTTATTTGGATGAAGATGGAGTACTTTTCATTTTGCCATGGTAACACGTGCTTCTTTTGGCATACCACCCAGGTCATCTTCTTCAACATTCTTCCTGCTTCTCACAGAGGAGCAGCAGAAGGTTGTGTTGGTCAGGCTTCGGCAGGTTTTTTACTCTACTGTGTGGGCCAATGTGGGGCTGGGGCTGCATTATCCATTCTAGAAGATCTAAGAGAAATGAACCCAGGTCCTTTCTGTAGAAACCACATTTATTTAGAGGGGTCCCTGTTTGGAATTGGTGGTTGTTTTCTCCTAACAGAAACTTGTTTGAATGGAAGACAAATGATGGGAAGGCTCAAGCCCTGTTCAGGGCAGGGTTGGCTGGGCATGGCAGGTCTTCTCGTTGGCTGGTAGAACCTTGTCCTCCAAGTCAGAAGTCGTCCTTCATCCCATTGCCTGGGATTGGAAAGGGATCAGTACCAGATGGCCTCCAGGCCCCAAAAGTTCCTTCTGGAGCCGAGCAGGGCTTCCTTGTTGCTGTGATTTTGTGACAGCAGGCAGTGATGGCCGCCACTCCGGGTGCCTGGCATGGCCTCCCGCCCCCTGCTTCTCTGTAGCCCTCCTCTATGGCCAAGGAGCAGTTGCATATGGAGCCTTACCAGCAGCCTCCCCGTGGAGCTGACTCGGTTGCCTGAAGAGAGGATGGTTAAATGGGTAATTGATGGAAACAAAAAGCCAAGGGAAGTAGGTACCTGCTGGGTAACTGGTTAGCTTGAGAGGCTATGCACATGTAGTTGATAACCTTTCCAAAGTAGGCCTTTTCTCTCCTTAATAACATTCATAATGCATTACTTTTTTTTTTTGGTACCAGGTTTTAAACCTGGGTGCTTAACCACTGAGCCACATCCCTAGCCCTTTTTTAGATTTTATTTAGCCACAGGGTCTCACTGAGTTGCTTAGGGCCTTGCTAAGTTGCTGAGGCTGGCTTTGAACTCGTGATCCTCCTGAGCTGCTGGGATTATAGGCATGCACCACTGCGCCCATTTAACTCATTACTTTTTTATAAGTCATATCCTAAGCTCCTTAGTTACAATGACCTTTATATTAAAATTAAGGAATTAGGAAACCAGAGAGGTAAAAGGAAGTGCCCAAGGTCACACACTTTGATTAGTGGCAGAAACTGGGTCTCAGGGCAGGTCCTTCTAATTTGACTATCCAAGCTTCACTCTAACCCTCTTCTCTGTGTCTTTCTTCAGCACCTTTTTTTCCCCTTCTTTAGAGGTTTTCTGAGCTCCTGTGTTGGGGGTGGGGTGGGGTGATCGAGTTCCAGAGAGACCTTCCTTTAAGGAGCTCCACATTTCCGATGAGGGGGCAAACAAGTCCTCCTGACTCCTCATAAGGTGGGGAAACCCAGGGTTGCACAAAGCCCTTTGCCAGGTTTCCGCCTGAGCTGGGGGAACTTCGGGTACAATATTAAAACTCGAGTGCTGTATTTCCCCCGTTGCAATCTGGGCTCAGAGCATTTCTTCAGTACACCAAGCATGCCTTAGGAGCCAGAATGTCCCCTTTCCTGTAGCTATCCCGTAGATGCGGTTGAACACATAGGATTGGCGAGTATAACATATATGGGCTCCTGATTTCCTTAAGTCAAGCCCCAAAGTCTCCCCTAACCAAGAAGAATGGGGAGACCTGTCCTGAGCCCCCATTCCGTGCTGGGGTTTGGACTGCATCTTTCCATTGCTAGTTATATCATCTCTTCTTGACTCTGGATTCTGTTTTACCTTGTCACTACAAGTAAAACCCCAAGATTAGAGAGTTTTTGGTAGGTGTTATGTCACTTCTGTGCTTCAGGCCCCTCTCCCAATGCCTTGCCTCTCAGAATTGATTCCAAAATCTCTATGTGTTAGAGAAAGGCCTCATAAGATCTTGACCCTGTTATCTCATTGATCCCCTTCCCTGCCACTCAACTCCAAGCGCCCTGGCCTCTCTGTTGTCCCTTGATACTCCTGTTCTGGCTTTCTCTGTTCATCTCTTCTTCCAGTCTTTCTTTTTTTTTGTTGAATTCTTCTTGTGTGAATTCAACTTCAGAAGTTTGTTTTTTGTTTTGTTTTTTTTTTTTTTTGGCAAAGTGAACACATTTGACCTATAGAATTGCCCTGAGGCCAATTTATAGCAGAAAATGTTTGAAAAAGAAGGATTTTTTTTTTCATTGTTGTTGTTTTTTTAAAGTCACAAATAAGGTGAACAATCCTAGGTTGAGGTCAAATACTACTTTTCCTGGTTTCTAAGGCCAGGCTCTCTAGTTCTTGTATTCTTGTGGACTCCTTTGGGCCTGTGTCTTTCTACCTGAAATAACCTCATATATTGAATTCATCACACACATTTATAATGAGGTCTAGTTTGATGAGCTGCCCAGGATTTTTTTTTTTTTTTTTTTTAAGAATTTTGGCAGAATCATGGGGCCTTCTGGCCTTTTGAGCGTGTCCTCCCCAAGCCCTTTTTTGGTAAAGCAAGTCTGATCTTGCCTCTCTTTCCTGATTTTCAGATCATTAGGAGAATGGAATTTCACAGCCTGTCCCTAGCCTTTCCTGCTGCTCACTGAATTTTAGCTCTGAGGGATCTCTGACGGGTCCACTTAGCTGATCTGTCCCTTGCACCTTCTAACATTGAGGCTGCCCATGAGGGACTGGACTCACCAGAGGAGGAGCACCCAGATCTCAATCCAAGGAGATTTTCCTCTTCTCTTGGGTGTTTGCATATAATTCAGAGTTTATTTCTAAATTTTGACCTAAGGGCGTCTTCCTGCCATTCTCTGGGTGTGGCTCTCTTTTTCAGGAAGCACAGAATGGAAGAACATCTTGCAGTCAGTCTGTGGGCAGATCTGGGGTGAGAGATGAAACCACACTGTAGTATTTTGGCTGCATGACTAAAAAAAAGGTCAAGACCCACAAGGAATCCTTACTTCCCAGGCAGCGGGCTGCACACGCTCTGAACAACCAGCAGGCTGCACACGCTCCGAACAACTTCAGTGGCTGCTTTCATGTGTTCCCTTGTTCCCAGTAACCTGTCTTGTGCTCAGAAGCCATGGGTCTGTTCTGGACTGTGTCACCCAAGTATTCCTTGTCTCCTGTCTTTCTGCCCCTAGTGCTCGCTGTCCCCTTCCTCTCCTTGTTCCCTCCACCTCATTACCATCATGGTTTATGGAGCTTCTACTTGGCACAGGCCTGACCTTCCAAGGACCCCACCTCCTAAGGCCATCATGTTGGAAGTTCATTTTCAACATGAATTGGGAGTCGGGGTGCAGCACAGGCATTTAGATTCTAACAGTAAGAAATATCCAGTGCTCCTGTTTCTATGACCTTAGGACAGAAGTGTTCATAGATGCTCTTGTATAAATCTTCATTCTGTTTTCTTTTTGTTCAGGAGACAGTTTTTATACAAAACCTACTTTGATGTTAAAATTTCCATTGCAAAATTGAAAAGATAATTTTTTTTCTCTCTCTTTTTTTTTTTTGTGGGGGGGAGGTACCAGGGATTGAATCCAGGGGCACTTAACCACTGAGCCATATCCCCAGCCCTTTTTTGTATTTTATTTAGTGACAAAGTCTCACTCAGTTACTTAGGACCTCACTAAGTTGCTGAGGCTGGCTTTGAATTCATGATCCTCCTGCCTCAGCCTCCTGAGCCACTGAGAACATAGGTGTGAGCCACTGTGCCTGGCTGAAAAGATAATTCTTTACCTCCCGGCCTTGGGCATCATCACACAGTCATGTAAAATCTAAGAAAGGGCTGCCTGTTGAAACCTTCAAGTCCCCCTGAGAAGTGCTGGTTAAAATTGAGGCAACCATAGGAGAAATTATTGAACCATGCTAGGTTTCTGTTTATGCAGTAAGTTTGCCATTTACTGAAAGCTCCATTAATGAATGGTACTAGGAAATTTAAAAAGAAAAATGACTGTTCATAGCCAACAGTGGGCTAGAGTCACATACAGATAAATATTCCAATTGGGCAATCTTAAGAATAACTGAGAGTGGTTTTTTGGACGGTCAGGCGGTATTCACTTTCCTTCCGTCGGCCTCTCTCCCCACACTACCTTTTATTGTTAAGAACCTTGAAATGCTGACCATTCCAACGGTGTCTGATTCTAATGGACGAAGTATCATACTATGGGCTATGCTGGATCACGGATCATACTGTTTGGCAGAATCACTGGTGATTTCTATGAAAGGAGGACAGTTTGGGTGATGTGAAGTTTTGTTGCTCTCCAGCCTTGTATTTGAGAATTCTTCTCGTGCTCTGCTTCCCATTGATTCTGGGGGAGTCGCTTTGGTAGTCAGGGCAGCAGGGCCTAGAAATCTCCAAGGCCTTTCGGAATTGCAGCTCCCAAGCAACATTGCCTGCTTGCCTTGCTGTTTGAAGGAGATAAATTGCTCTCTCTCCCTCTTTCTCTTCCTGTTTCTCTGCAAGGCTGTTTAACTTTAAAGGCCCTGGGCATTAAGGATCCACGGTTCTGTGTTTCAGTGCTGAGTGCTCTTGCCTAACCTTGCAGAAGCCCAGCTTAGAGCCAAAGCTCTCCACTGCTGAATTACCCCCTTGCTCTATTCATCCAGGGGAGCCAGGCCAGCTTCTAGGATAACAGAGCTTTTCTCCTATCCTCCAGGGACGGTTGAAATCCTCAGTAAAGGAAACACTTTCCAAAGTGCCTTGTTATGGAAAGGACTGGGCCAAATAAGTGTATTTACTGTGGAAAGTAGTGTGTGCTTGCACAAAAGGGTGGTTTCTCTAGTACAGCTGGAGTTTGAAATGCAGTCAGAATGTTAGATCTGGTGTTGGAATGAATTGGTGCTAGCGTTTGGCTTTGAGGCACACTTGTATTTATGATCTTGGACAATTTACCTTTGCCCACATTTCCCCTTCTGTAAAATGGGAATCACAGTTGTTTTTGAGCTGGGGTCATGAGGCAGGGGCATGATCTGGCTGTGTTAGCCTTGCCTGGCTCCCAGTCAACGCTCATTCATAAGGACCTAACTGTTGTTGTTGTTGTTGTTGTTTTAATGACCATTCATATGGTATATGATCATATGTTTGAAAAGGGCCATAGTGTCAGGCACGGTGGCACACGCCTGTAACCCCAGTGGCTCCGGAGGCTGTGGCAGAAGGATCACGAGTTCAAATCCAGCCTTGGCAAAAGTGAGACCCTGTCCTTAAATAAAATACAAAAATAGGGCTGGGGATGTGGCTCAGTTGTTGAATGCCCCTGAATTCAATCCTGGGTACTGCCCTGAACCAAACAAACAAAAAAAAGAAAGAATAAAAGAAAAGGGCCATTGTTACTTCTCTTAGGGAGGTTTTAAAGCTATCGGCTGTGTGTGAGCTGCAGTAATGTGGTTTTCTTGGGAGCCAACTATCTCTGAGCTGGTTTGGGTATGAGGCTTTTGCAGTCCTGTGTGCCCAGAATAATCCAGAAGTCGCAGCAGAATTAAAGCCTGATAACAGCACTCCATTGAGATGGAAAGATGTTGTTAGCATTTGGATATCAGGTGGGCCCCCAAAACTGCTGTTGATACAGGAATAGTCAGAGGTAAATGATTAGGTTTGTGAAGGTGATTGTGGATCAGGGCCATCCATTAGCGCAATGACAAAGACTCAGAGAATGAATTAAAAGTTGTAAACTATAACTTTTTTTTTTTTTAAAGAAGAGCCATTGAGTAGGAATAAATTGATAAAACCACTTGGGGCAACTATATAGTAATTCCGTAAAGTTGAAGCTCTGTCTACATGGAGGATCTGTGACGCCATTAGTCACTTAGAGAAACTTTTGATACATGCAGCTGGGGTGACAGATACGAGAAGGTTTCTAATTTATAATAGCACTTTGGGCGGGGGAGGAAACTGGCTACAACCTGAGTAACTATCAAAGACAATAAGTAAACGTGCTGTGGTTTGTTTACACCTTGGGAGACCACACAACCGCTGAAATGAGTAAACAGGACCAAGAGATCAATGTGAGTACATTTTTATTTTACCTGTAAGATTTCATATCTTAAAACAGATCTCAAGCAAACATAGCAAAACATTAAATTTTATTAAATAATGGTGACTTTGTGTCTGTCAGTTAAATTATTTCAGGTGTTTGAAGCCATTTTTAATTTTAGATAGCTGGTGGAAAAGAAGAAATATTCTGTAGATGGGTTATGGGTTTCTTTTGGCATTAATTTTTTAAAAAATATTTATTTAGTTGTAGATGGATACTTATTTTTATGTAGTGCCGGGATCAAACCCAGGGCCTCACGCATTCGAGGCAGGCACTCTACCACTGAGCTACAACCCAGGCCCGTTGACATTGATTTTTATGTTACAATATACTGTTTCCTTGAGGGAAATAAAATGGAATATGTGTCCCAGGGAATGTTTTGAGGGAATGTGGGTATTTGGGGAATAGAAGATTGATATCACCTGACCCCCATTCTAAACAGTGGGAATGACGAGCCCTCTTTTCTGGGGTTTTGTCTTAGTCACTGTTCTTCTTGCTTATGGGAATGCGTTGGGGAGACTCAAACCCCCTCCCACTGCTTGACCTATGAACCTGACCAGACGAGTAGTGTGGATTGAATGAGATTATCTCTCTGGATTCAAGTACTGGACAGTATGACTGTGTTCCGCACAGAATCAAAGTCAGCTGTTTTTTATTGTAATGACCTGATATGAGAAAAGGGATTCAGGGTGCTGGCAATAGTACTGAGCTGCCTAGAATATGGAAGGTGTAGATACAGGTGGAAGCCTCCTTCTGTAATCTGGTTCACCAGCTGGCACTGGGAAGGCTGTAGAGCCCATTTTTACCCTTTGCAGATGGGTCTGAACTACCCGGGTCCACGTCAAAGGTACTTGGTTCCATCTGCAAAGCAAAATGCTGAGGGGGTGAGGGGTTCAACTAAAGGAATTATCATGTTTTTAATGTTAATTCTACAGGATACTCTATTAATCAGTAAAGTGCCATCTTTCTATATTAGGGAAACTGGGATGTGTCACAAAAGGAAGGTTGCCTAGTGGCTACAGAGAGATGCTTGCTTTGTATCTGTGTTTTACAGCTTGGGTAGCTTGTCAGATGGAGAGCTGTCCCTTTGGAGGCATGTCTCAGCCACACACACACACACACACACACACACTCTGTCAAAGCCTTATTGCTTTTGAAGTGTGCCATTGTGCGTGGAGAACAAGGCTCACATAGCTAGGTGAGTTCCTTTCCTACTCCCACCTTCTTCCTGGAATTAGGGTGAGACATAGGTCACAGTCCATCTGTTATTGTCCTGATTTGGTAAGAACCCAAGGTAAAGGACCCAACTAGCAGCATTGAAATGTTATCCCTATTTTTTTTTTTTTTTTGTACCAGGGATTGAACTCAGGGGCACTTAACCCCCAGCCCTATTGTGAATTTTATTTAGAGACAGAGTCTCACTGAGTTGCTTAGGGCCTCACTTTTGCTGACGCTGGCTTTCAACTGGAGATCCACCTGCCTCAGTCTCCCGAGCTGCTGGGATTACTGGTGTATACCATTGCACCTGACATGTCCGTATCTTTGATGGTCTAAATCATCATTGATTTAAAGTGTTTTTCCCTTTTTTAATAAAAGCCTTTATACATAAGGACTTTAGGATTTGAGTATTCAGTAGCCCATTGTCTGTCCAAAAATAGTGGTTAGGAAAGACATAGGATGATTTCTTTGTGATCTTGACAAATGCATAACCTCACTCCCATCTTGAGACACAATAGATACACCCACATTGGGGCTTGTTCTATAATAATAATCATTAACCCCAATTCTTCTGCAAAGATTCTAATAGACCAGGAGACAGAGGGACTGTTACACAGTGGATGAAGGAGAGGAGAAATTACAACTAAGACCAATTTGGAGTCGTGGATGGAATCCTGAATTGGACAGAGGACGTTAGGGGGGAAATCTAGGACAGTTCAGATCACATCTGACATCTAGTTAATAGTGTCATATTGATGTGGATGTCCTAGTTTTGATCACTGTGCTGTGGTTATGTTAGGTGTCAGCCTTTGGGGACTCTGGGTCAGGGGTATATGGAAATTCTGCTATTGTCTCCACCTTTCTGTAGATCTTGACTTTTTTTCATGGGAATAAATATTCTTTTAAAATCAAGAATTAATGTGTATAATAACCAAACTAAGTTAAGCCATTTCTATTATTTTCTCATCCAGATAGGATTTTAAATAGCATTTCATATAAATAGTTTTCACACCTATTTGTCTTATGAATTGCAAAACCATGAAAGTATTGGTTCCAAATATCAAATGACAGATTAATTTTTAAAATCAGGAGGATACACTAGTAAATTTTTTGATGTTTAGTATCTGACATTTAAAAAATGCAAATGTAATGGGCTTATTATCAAAATCTAAATAATGCAAAGTAGAAATGAGAATTCTATTGAATTCCTGTTTTTATTCCTCCTTATATTATCAGTATGCCCCTCCCAAAGTTAAGTTAGGTGCCATAGTTAACAGGATTTTTATTTCATACATGTTTATGTATATAATATATATTAAACAGAATGGGATCATCTCTCACCAGTAGTGATTCAAGGCTTTTTCTAGTACATACATTTCTGCTGTAAAACATTACCTTTTTAACAATTCTGTTATAATGTGATTATTTAATTACAGCTATCTCTTGAGTATTAATTTATAAAGTGTTAACCTCCTTGAGATCCTCTTTGTCTACCCCCCAAGTTGAGCCACCTTGAGACTTGAAGAATCACTTTTGCAATGCACTGATATTCTTTTATCAGGAGAGAGCAAAGACTTTGTCTTGTGTAAGGTATATATTCCTTTTAAATTCTTTGTTGCTAAAATTTAACTTCCTAGATGTCAAATATCTCGGCCCATCTCTGAGAATATATTGCATTTGAATCTGCAAATAGAAGACTACCCCTATTTAAATTCCATGGTTTCCTGGTTTTGGACCACTTTGGTCGCATAGGAAGGCAGAATGGTGTGTTGGCATTTGGATATTGAGAATGCAGTTGCTCTGAAGTAATGGAGAGGTGTATGAGTAGTCTGGCCTTGTCCTCAGAAGTTAATTTTGTGTTTCTAAACTCTGGTAGAAATGCTTAGGCTCCCAGCAGGAGGTTAATAAGTCAACCACAGAGAAGACACAGAGGTTTCTTCCCTAGGGTTGGCTTGTAGTTTATCATTACACCAGAGAGGGTGTTGCAGAACAGCTGACCAGAGGGTTTACAGAAATGTATCATATTTGAGTGGTTAATAAATACATATTTTGTATTTGCTTACTTGAATCTCAGAAATGTGCTTATAGGATGCCAACATGTTTTTCACAGTAGGACCAATGTCATGCCAATCAGGACAGTAAAGTGGAGGAAATATAAAATGACTCCTAGTTGGTGAAGAAAACTGTCTCATCATCTGCAAAATATTTACAGTCCAAACAACATGTGTATTGTGGAATTTGGGGGGTTAGTCAGGACAACACTGAACATAAGAAAGAATGAGTTGAAATTTTGAATCTAGCAGACTCGCACGATTACTCTAAGTACAGTAAATGTCCCTATAGTTCTTTGGGTTTAATCTGAACATAATTAGCTCCCCGCACAATGGAGTGTTTAATTTGAAATGCTGCCAAGGGTCATTAAGTGAGAGAAGTACTTCCTGAGATCTCTGTTGTTAAATTTGGGCCTTTTTGTATGAGATAATTTTCACTTGACATGTCAGGGTATCAGAATTGTTGCTCGTATGCTGGCATTTGTCACCAAAACTCACTGAAACACTTAACATTTTCAGTTTTATTGATGGAGCCTTTTATGAATATTGGGGAATTTGCTGGATCACATGGAAAGACATTAATTTCAGGAAGCTTGACAGCCCTTCTGAGGGATTGACCCATTTGATTCAAAGAGACTTTTGGATACAATAGTAGTAGCAACTGTGAGCCATAGGATTTAATTCTCTCTTCTTGTTGTAGGTTCCATTTAGGTGTTTGATTGCTCAGGAATTCACAATTTGAACACGAGTTTTCTACTTCTGTTTTGGTCAGTACTTGACTTTCCCCCAGCTTTTCAAACACAGAGGAATGGTCCTCCAACTTATAAATCTGATTATATGGTATTTTCACTTGCTTCCACAGTCTATAGTTATGCTAAGAGGCCTTCATAGCACATCTAATTATATAAAGATCACTGACCTGCATGTCCTGGAATCCCTGGGTCTCTTCAACTATGCCCATATAGAAACAGAAAATCTAGAGTCTAGATCACGAGGATGCAACACTAATTCACCAGGAATACATCCCTGTGAGTCAACCTCATTTTCATTTGTGACGAGAGATGAACCAAAGTTTTAAAAATTCCTTGCAAATGTCATCGACAGTGTGAGCTCTAGGACTGTAAGGCCTTTTCCTTTCCATGGTGATCAGACACCTGTAGTCTTGATTAATCACTCAGTGAATATCCTGAGGTACTCTCTTGTGAGATTCTTAGACTATGTTTGCTCTGTCTCCTTATCGTCAGCTCAGACTGGAATATTGCAGCAATATGAAATCTTCTGATAGATGAGCATGGGATAGCTTTCCAATTTATTTATATCTTCCATTCCTTTCCAAGGTGTTCTGTAGTTTTTCGTATACAATATTTGCATTTCTCTTATTTCTAAGCATTTTATCTTATTTTAGGTTTTTTCGTATTTATGTCTTTGCAACACTGAGGATTGAACCCAGGACAATTTGCATGCCAGGAGAGGACTCCAGAACTAAGCTGTTTTATCATTTTTGATGCTCTCTTCAATGGAAAAAAAATTTTTTAGTTATTGATTGATCCTTATTTATTACTTACATGCAGTTCTGACAATCGAACGCAGTGCCTCACACATGCTACGCAAGTGTTCTACCAAATGAGCCACAACACCAGCCCAAATTGAATTATTATTTTTTTAAATATTGTTTTTATTTGTAGTTGGACAAATAGCTTTATTTTATTTATTTATTTTTACGTGGTGCTGAGGATCAAACCTAGTGCCTCGAGTGTGTTAGGCGTGTTCTCTCCTGCTGAGCCACAACCCCAGCCCCCAAATGTAATTATTTTTTAATTTCATTCTTGCATTGTTAATTGATCATATCTACAAAAAAAGCTTAATTTTTTTATGTTTCTCCTGTATGCTGCAAACTTGATGAGTTTATTTATTAACTCTAATAGTTGTTGTGGATGCCTTAGGATTGTCTATATCTAAGATCATGCCATCTGCAAGTCGGGATAGCTTTTCTTTTTCTTTCCCATCTGGATGCCTTATGTTTTTCTTGCCTAATTGCCATGGCCAGAACCTCCAGCACAGTGTTGAATAAATTAGGTGAGACTAGACATCCTTGATTTCCTAATGTATTCTGGGAGTTGTTTTCTTCTGCAGTTTATGTACAGAGACATTTTTAATTATAATACAGCTCAGGCTATATATACTTCCCTACCCAGTGCTTTTGTAAGCCTTTTTGATAGAAAGATGCAAATAAAAATGCACTTTATAGTTTAGGATGTGGAAAATTGAATTGAGGGTTGTCTCTGTTGCAGTCTGTGGTCCTTTTCATGGTCCTTCCCATGGAAAGTGACCCAATGGTAGCTCCATTCCTTTGCTATTCCTCTTTACTGGACCATAGAGCCCCTCCAGCCTCTGGCTCCATTAATAGAATATTCTCTTCTGGCAAACTAATAAGGACATTTTAATTCATGTATTCATCACACATTTATTGAGTGCCTACCAAATACCGAACATAATTGATGGTCTGAAGAAACAACAATTTGTAGGAAACTTCGAGCCGAGTAACTAGACGCAAAGTAAAAAAGTTATAAACGTAAAATTTGTTTTGAATATTGTCTCCCCAGCACCATCTCTTCTACAGTTTGTGTTTTAAAATTTGTACAGAAATGGAACTATGGTTTGGTAAGAAGCCTTGAAGCCCTAGAATGGGAAGAGGAGCAAAAGAGTCTTGGAGTGATTACATGATGTTTAGCCATGCAAGTTGGGATATAGGAGAGGAGAGAAGGGAGGTGTATGTTATGGTGACTGAGTAGTGGGTGCTCCTGTAAGAGACTGGGATCTCTTTATACCAGAGGATCTCCCGACTCAGTTCCCAATGACCTCTTTTCCCTATTGATCTCCTTTTCACTTACCATTATCCTTTTACAGGGGTTTTGTAGCCATTAGGGTTGTCAAAGAGCAAATTAGTCACCAAAAAGCAGCTGTGACTGCCCCATGGAACTGGCTAGATTTCTACAGAACACTTTCCTTACACCACACTCCAGTATGTAGAAGTGAACATAGGATCGTCACTTCTGTCCTTATCATATCCTCTTGGCTTCTCTTTCATGGTCTTCACTTCTGATGGGGCTTTTTCAGGGCCATGGAGCTGATTTGGAGAATCCCTGGATCTGGTGATCTTTCAAGGTCTATCTTTCTCTATAATCATGTTTCTCAATATCAGCACTGTGGACATTTAGAGGGACTATAATTCCTTATTGCGGGGTTTTCTATACATTGTAGGGTCATCAGCAGCATTGCTGGCCTCTCTACCTGACGCCAGGATCAGTCATGACCATCATAAATGGTTGATGACATTGACATTATCCCGTGTGTGTGTGTGTGTGTGTGTGTGTGTGTGTGTGTGTGTCTCAAAATGGGCTCTGATTAAGAAGAACTCCTGGGTCTATGTTAGGGGTTTGCTTCTGCCTTTCCGGTCTTAATCCCATTATATCCCGTCATCCTTAGTATAGGAAACCTTTGAAATTTTATAGGACTTTCCTAAATAGCTCAATCGATTTGTAGATCCTATACCGAAAAACATCAAAGAACATTTAGTAGTTTTGAATGTTGAAGCATCAACTTTCGAGATTGATGCCTTTGGAGCTTCTCTGTTATATTCATAAGATGAAATTTAGTCACAACTTCCTCCTTGAAGTAAGTATGGGTGTAGCATGTGGCATTGCAGATCTTAAAGATGGAATGTAAACAGGACAATGGATGATTTAGGTTGTTTGAGAGTGTGTTTATGTCTGAAACTCCTTTTGCACAGCTATTTCCAAACATTCCAGTAACTTCTTTGAAAGAAATATTTTAGAGTTTTAGCAACCGTGTGTTACACCCACCCCTGTAAAGCATGGTCTTGCTGTCCCTATTGTCCCACTGCAGCCTCTGCATATGTGACTAAGCTGCCACTTCCTCAAGGAAGCAGCCCGCAGGGGTAAGAGCACCACTTTTGACTACTGCCCTGTTCATGGTGTTAGTAGTCACCGTGTTTCCCCTTCTCGAGAACGTCCATGCCAAGTCTTTCATTTCCTGAGAACATAAGCTGGGAACCGTTCTCCAAATGCAAAAATCATTTGGCATTTTGAAACATAATTAAAGAGCATCTGGGTAACTCATAAATTGTGGGTCCGTCCACTGCATTTGTCGTTCATACAATGCCAGCAGAAACTAGTTGGAAAGCTGCTTCCTCTGAACCGAACGGCATGCTCGGATGGATTTTCTTTCCAAAAGGCTGGGATTGTTAAATTGGTTCGTATTCTATTTTCAGAAGCCAGAATGTCCTAGAAAGTATGTGGTTCTGATGGGGCATGTTTGGAAGTTACGCTCCTGCACTTAGTAAGGTATCCTTACTGACGTGAGAGAGGTGAGTCTGAACCTTGGAGAGGATGGTTTGGCTTGGTCCAGTCTTGGTGGCACAGTTAGTATGAGACACTAAGGGCTTTTAAAGTGTGTGTCAGCTTTAGGGCATTTACATTCCCCTCTTTCTTCTCTCCTGTATTAAATTATTTCAGAATTTTTTCATTGTTTTCTCCTGCTACCCCCTTTTTGGAAACCTTTCCTATGTGGTTGCTAAATTAATATCTATATTGTACTCAGAGGCTATGGCAGGTAGAGTACTGATTTAGGAATGGGTTTAAGGTTGATGTCTTTCACTTGGCATAAAAGCACATGGCATTACCACCTTGGTGAAGGGGATTTTAAGATGATGTGATCCGATGTAATGTCTGCCTTCCAGTACGTCAATTTAATCAGAGATGGTACCCAAGTCACATCTGTATTCTTTCTAGAAAAGTCCAGCACATTTTTAATAAAGGTCAACAGTGAAAAGAACCTAACTGTGAATCTCCACATCATATACATCCACAAGACTGGGCCCTAATTAGAGTAAGACATACTTGATTTTGAATTCATACGTCAGTATAGCTCAGCTCAGTGACTTAGGACTGTAATTCCAGGGGCTCAGGAGGCTGAGGCAGGAGGATCACGAGTTCAAAGCCAGCCTCAGCAACTTATCAACGTCCTAAGCAACTCAGCGAGATCCTGTCTCTAAATAAAATATAAAATAGGGCTGGGGGTGAGGCTCAGTGGTTGATTGTCCCTGAGTTCAAGCCTTAGTACACCCTCCCCGCAAATATGTCAATAGATACTCTACTGTCATGTTTAACTAAAAAGAATAAATAATATTTAAAACGAAAAGAAAGTGAGAATTCTTGTAATTTCGTATCTCAGTTCTTCCCCACCTCAGGCTAGTTGCTCTCCTACTTTCTAGAATGTTCCTCTCTGGATTCAGGGCTGTTTGTGTTTTCACCTCAGAAGCCCTATTACAGTGTGTGGAAGCTGCCTGTTCATCCGTGTTTCTTTCCCCCCTCGATCATTGGAATCCTTGACCACTGACGCAGGCAGGGTTCTTAAAGGTGGGTCCCCAGGTTGTGTGTCCTTCTTGGTGACTAAGTTTATTTGACCTTTCCAATACCATTATAAAGAGAAGGAAAAAGAATTATTAAAAAATTATATTCTGGACCCCGTGTGCTATGTTCTGACTAAACTACTCCTGAGCTTTTTAGTCTCTTTTATATATTAATATCCCTTGCTGCCTGTACCTAGCTGAAGCTCCCGGTGTTCCCCGTTACCCTGTGATTTTCTCTATGGTTCTTCATCTGGGAAGCTCCAACCCATCCCACAAGGCCTACCAGGAACAACGTCCCATCCTCCAAAAACTCTTCTCTGTGGCTCCACGCAGATTAATGTCTCCTGCTTGAGTGTCCTTTTAAAATACTTGTGAAATAACAACCCTCCTTATTTAGTAATTAATAACTCGCCTTGTTCCAAAAAAGGAATTTAAAGAGCTTACAGGGATATGGAGGATTCAATAAGAATTCCATGGGAACAAAGAACTGTATCTCTATAATTAGGATTAAAAAAAAAAAGTCCAGAAAGAAGATTTATATAAAAAAAATACACGTCATACAGCCTGAAATACCTTTATGGATGATTGTACCGTCTCATTGTATTCTGAGTTCTGTGCTTGTTATCTTTGCTTATAAGCTTTTGGTGATTAAAATGGCAGAAGGCAATGGCAAATCCATGACATGTTTAGGGCATTTACATTCCCCTCTTTCTTCTCTCCTGTATTAAATTATTTCAGAATTTTTTCATTGTTTTCTCCTGCCACCCCTTTTTTGGAAACCTTTCCTGTATGGTTGCTAAATTAATATGTATATTGCACTCAGAGGCTATGGCAGGTAGAGTACTGATTTAGGAATGGATTTAAAGTTGATGTCTTACACTTGGCATAAAAGCACATGGCATTACCACCTCGGTGAAGGGGATTTTAAGATGATGTGATCCGATATAGTGTCTGCCTTCTAGTACGTCAATTTAATCAGAGATGATACCCAAGTCACATTTCTAGCACTGGGGCAAAACACCTGAGATAATCAACTTAAAAGAAGGAAACATTTACTTTTGCCTTAGGATTTTCAGAAGTTTTGGCTCAGAGTTGGTTGACTCTGTTGCCTTGGACTTGTGGCCACCTGGTACATCCTGGTGGGGAACCTGTGGGAGAGGAGGCTGTCATCTCATGCCAGCTGGGATATGAAAGAGAGAGAGAGAGGAAGGGGTGGAGCATACCAGTAAACCCTCAAGGACCTGCCCTCAGTGGCTTAACTTAGTGTCTCCTCCCAATAGCACCATAGACTGGTGACCAAGCTCTTAAGTCATGGGCTGTTGGGGAACATTAAAATCCACACCATCATAGGGACAGTGCTAAAGGTAAGTAAAGAAGCAGATTAATTAAGTTACTAGAAAACATGTCAGGTATTTGGAAGGGAAGAAATTTCTGTGCCCCTGGATCCTTTAAGAAGGAAAGTTACAGATGGTCTTCAAGATAGCATTTAAACCATCATAAAAAAATGGAAATTCTGTTGTGAGGAGTAGTCCTTGGTAGGTGGAAGAGTTTACCCAAGGGCTTCAGGGTTGCTATTTGAAGAAGTGAGAAATGTCTATAGAATCAGAATAATAATTGAACTTATTTTCCTTTGCGAAATTAACATTCTCTTTAATGTCATAGGAACTTCGTTTATCTTTGTCCTTTTATCTCTCTCTCTCTCTCTCTCTCTCTCTCTCTCTCTCTCATTGGAAAAAGCAGTGGTTGATACAAGGCTGCATCTTGCTCCAAGTTTCTGACTTGCCACTTTCACTAAACTCGAAGAGAGTGATCTTCATATTTGATTCCTGGCAGACTTAAAATGCCCCCAGCTAAAGAAAACCCCAGAGGAAAGACGTGGTTAAAGCATGGGAAAGTGGGATGCTTCAGGTTTAATCAGAATCCTGCTCTTGGGCCCAGAGTGGCTTCCGAGCTCTGTCCTGCGTATGTAGTCAGTAAATAATCTTGACATGTGGTGTTCGCTTTCATTGCCGGCTGGAGCGAAATGTCATTTATTTCACTCTGCCAAATTGAAAACCATGCTCTTTTATGAAAATACAAGTAGATGAGGTGTAGAGGTGGGGTTTCTGCTGTCTTTTCAACCAATTTGTAAATTTCATAGATCATACAACAGGGTACACCGTGACAGTTTTGCTTAGAACCAGACGCTGTGCAAAATGTGTTTTGAATTTTACCCACCAATCTCTGTTCTGCTCTTTTCAAAAAGCAACCAACACAGAAAAACCAAAATACCTGTGTGGGGTTTTTTTTTTCTTTCTTCTTCTTCTTTTTAAATATTGTGGGTTACTTGAAAAATACATTAAACCCTAAATAAAGCAAACATGGTTCCTCATGCTTGTAAGACCAAGAACTAGCCTCTTGGTGTATGAGCAAACTATCCATTTTATCAGTGATCAGGCAGGGTTGCACAAGACAGCCTAGATCTATAAATGAGGTAGAGCCTTTTTATATCTTTGCACTGAGTGTAAATCTTGGACCTCCTCATGAAGAGATGGAGTGTGGAGAGAAGATCCCTGTTGAGACAGGTACACTGATGGTTATTTTCTCACTGTCTCATTGCCTGCAGAGTAGAAGGTAATAGAAGACACACACACACACACACACACACACACACACATGTAGAGAGATTCTGACCCAGGATAATGAGAGCTCTGCTCTACAGTGACATGTCACATGTCACCTGTAGAAAGAGAACTGGTCACATTCAAGTTATTCAAGCAGTTAGAAAATCTGAAGGATATGTCCTGATATCCATTGGATCCCTCCTTCCTGTTTCAAATCAGAAAACCTCCTTGCTGTCTACAGACAGAATAGGCCATGAGGATTGAGATGGAGAATTACTAATGTTTTTTTTTTTTTTTTTTCAGGGAGTGTCAGGTTAAAACCATGTATTTTCAAGCCTCCTTGAGTAAAGGCATAAAAGCAAGCCTTTCTGAATTGGATTTTCAGGTGGTATTGAAGGACTACCTAATGGTTAATTTAATTTGCCTATAATTGTATATGCTTTTAGGTGTGAGGAGGGTTATTTTGTGTTTTTATTGAATAGTATTCTCTGAGGTCACATGGAAATCATCTTGGAGATCTGTGACCTAGAGGAAGTAGGAGAGTCGTCGGGAGCAGGAATATCTCATATTGGGTGGTCTACGTATTGTCCTGCTTGCGGGTTGGAGCCCACCCTTTACTATTAGGATCTGCAGAAGTCAAAGATATGGAGGTAAAGAGCCTGAATCGGGCATAGGGAAGTTGATCAGAAGAGTTACTTGAGGGCTGGGGTTGTGGCTCAGTGGTTGGAGCACTTGCCTAGCATGTGTGAGGCACTGAGTTCGATTCTTAGCACCACGTATGAATAAATAAAATAATGGTCCATTGACAACCAAAAAAAAAAAATCTATTAAAAAAAAGTTACTTGACACAAGCTACATTGCTGGGTTTATACTTCCTAGTTAGTTATAACCCAAGACCGTTTTGAGCTCCATTAACTAGCCCTTCCTTTTGCTATTTCTTTTTAGATTTGTGTTTTATAGATAATCTTCTTCCAAATAGAAGGGTTTTATTTTCTGCTTAATTGAGTGTAAACAATTGATTACATGTTTGCTTCACTAGCTCTGTTTTGTGGTGTTTTTCTGCTTTGGGAGAATTGATCAGAACAGGACTGGACTATTTTTTTTTTTTCCTTAAGTGAAATTTTGATTAGGAATGAAGACAAACAGTGCACAGTGTTCATGGACAATCAAGCAAACCACTGAAGCATCTTGTACGCTCTGCTAATAAGAGGAAAAAAATCTCGGGTTCCAATTTTCTGATTGTTTTCCGCTGAAACACTATCTGTAAATAGTAGTTTTGAAAATATAACCATAGTATTTTATTTTTAAGTGCCACTATTAAATACTCATTTTCATCTGGTAAAACAAATTCAGCTATCGGTGAGGAAAGGAAGATAGTTTTGAATAAAAATCTATAGGATGAGACTCTCCTGTGAATTCTAAACCCCTGGAAGTCATTTTCTTGACCTAACGAAGGGTCACTGAATTAATTTTAACAGAACCTCTAGACACAGTGAAAAAAAAAAATGTATGCTAAGAGTCCAGCAAGATGTTGAAAATTTTCTCACTTAAAGATTTACTAATCCCCTTCAGTCTTGAAATGTATTCAGATAGGAAAACAAACAAAATCACACAAAATTTACCCCTACACTAGATGGGAAGTTTCTTTACCATTTAATGAAATTCTTGCAACTTTTGATGTGAGCACAGGATTGACCTTCTTTGTTCAATTGGGTGGTGGTGTAGAACAGTAAGGGCATTATGGAGTTTGACTACTGTTGTTTTGTGGATTCTAAGCCATATATTACCAGATCTTAATTATGGATATTGGCCTTCAGTAATTAAAAAAAAAAAAGAGCACATGGTTACATCATCCATATTTATTTAAAGCACAATAGGACCTCAGGATATTTTGCATATGGTCTTCTCTCTTAAATAAAAATTAATACACCATTTATCTGAATATTGCTGAGGTTACATTCCAGGAAATGCAAAGACATTAGAAGAACATTGCTCAAAATCTAATTTTTTTCATAGGGACCATATTATAGATTCAATCAGAGAGTTCTGGAGAATACCAAAATGGATTAAGGTAAGATCAAATAAGGGAAATATGTCTTTTTAAAAATGGAGCCAGGGCTGGGGTTGTGATTCAGTGGTAGAGCGCTTGCCTAAATGTATTGTGTCCATCTACAACAACAACAAAAAATATATATATTTTTTTAAGTGGAGCCAAACAGAGTCACAGCTACAGAAAGTTCCATGTAGGTCATTGCCTAATGGTGAATTATCTATGTCTTTCTCTGCACCCTAAGAGTTTTTTGAATGTCTTTATGTTTTTATATAATTTCAAATATTGAGGAAGCTTGAAAGAATAGTGCAAAAACCAACTTCTGATTCAGACTTGCCCATTTTAAATTTCTGTGTTTATTGGGTTATTTATAAAGTTGTATGTCTCCTTACAAATGTTTTACCATGACCCTCCTAATACAACATCCCAACAACCATATGACTATGTGTATTAGGAAATTGCTGATATGGTACCATCATCAAAATCCATATTCCAGAGTCACCATTTGTCCTTTATAGCAAATCTCTCCTCAATCTAGGCTCTAATGCAGGACCAGGCATTGCATTTAGTCTTCATGTCCTTTTAGTCCCATTCATGTGTCTTCCTTTGAGTTTTTGTGAGGATGACATTTTAAAGAGTACTGGGTAGTAATTTTTCAGAATGCACCTCAAATGTGGTTTTGCTGATATTTCCTTATGCTTCCATTTAGCTCTTGTGGGAATGCTCAGAGGTAATGTTGTGTTTTTCTCAGTGCATTGTATCAGGAGGAACTGAAAGTCAGTTTGTAAATCATTGTTGTTGACGTTCATAGAAGCTTAGACATATTCCCCCAGATTTCTCAATGAAGAAGGGATTTGTCAGGTGATGTTTTGCATATGTGTTAATATTCTGGGGTTTTTTTTCCTTCAAATATTATTCATCTCTTAAGGTTTATTGAAAAAATGTTGATGTTACTGCGATGGTTGCCAAATGATAATTTTCTATGATTTCTTTGCATTTATTGCTTTACCTTCAGTTGGCATTCTTCTGAATGGAGGTACTTTCTTTCTCCTCTGACCATATATCTATTCGTTCATTGACTTTATCATTAGGACTCACATATTTTATTCAGTGGATTATAATCTGTTACTTTATTCAGTGATTATTATGGTTTTGGTGGTTACACTGATTGTCTCTGATTGGGCTGGTGGGATCCTTCAAGCTAATTCCTTTGCCAGATGTGATTCGGCAAGTTAAATTTTACCACAATGGGTATGTGTGTGCATGCACGCACGCACACACACACACACACACTCACACACACTCATGCATGCAGATATATTTATGTTCCATGATGCGAAGACTTGACCATTAAAATGTTTCTCCATTATTTCCATCAGTATTTTTTTGTTGTTCATACAAAAGGCTCTTGCTTTTGTTTTCCATTTGTATGCTTGAGCTGTGAGTTTGTTTAGACATTATAGTCTACTTAAAGTTAATTAATACTATCTTAAGCAGAATCCTCCAATAAGTGGGTTGTTCTTAGGGGGATGGCATTGCACCCTGCCCCAGAAATCTCTCATGCCCTGCTAAACTGTTTGCATCATGAATTGCAGATGCCATTGAGAAACTTCTTTTTTGTTTTAATAGTTAACTTATTTCCCATGTCCCTTCTGAAGCAGGCCAATATTCATAATCTGAATTTAATTATAAAAAATTAAAGATAGCCCATATTACAAAGACTTACCTATAAACAAGTGAAGAATGTCAGAGAAACTGACAAAGGTGGGTGGCATTCTCCCTGAAACACATGGAATTCTTTTCACAAGTATTCTGTTAAGAGGCTGCCAAATGGAGAGAATTTTGCAGATAACTATTCTCATATTTTTTTGTAGAAAGATATTTTGAGTTTTTCCCACTTAAGCTTTTCTGCAGGGTATATGGGGACAGCTGTTGCTTTTTTTTTTTTCCTTTTAGTAGCAGAGTATGATTCATTTTGCCATCTGAAGGTCAGACTTGAAACTCAATTGTTACCCCGAAGGTATTTAGTGAATAGAAAATAATCCATAGCTTGATTTTTAAGGTTAACTGGATCGCCAAATTTAACCTACCAGGACAATTTAGCGAAGAGTGTCACCATGTCTTGTCTTCCCTGTCC
This sequence comes from Marmota marmota marmota, assembly GCF_001458135.2. NCBI lineage: Eukaryota > Metazoa > Chordata > Mammalia > Rodentia > Sciuridae > Marmota > Marmota marmota. The sequence goes on from NW_025999941.1 coordinate 14,739,939, forward strand.
TGGTTTCTCTTTCCTGAGGATGGCTTAGACCTTTGGATTAACCAGGCCAAGCCTTCCACCATCAAAGATGGTGAGTGATGGATGGATTTGTGGATTTGTTGTTTTGCTTTTGTTCTTTGTTTTGCTTTTTTTTTTCTTTTCTTCCTCAGGTTTTTCAATTGTCTTTTCAGTTCCTAGCTGAATAACTCCATCATCTTTGGGCAAAGAAGCCTGGAAGTTTTGGCAAGAAAATTACAGGCATTCCTTGAAATAGCTGTCCCTGTGCCTTCTGTCCCTTTTGGTTCTAAATGTGAAAGGAATTGAAGTCAAGTCTTCATCTTGAACTCCCCCTATTTTTTTCCCCCCAGTGTCAAGGGCTGAACTCAGAGGTGCTTCACTACTGAGCCATATCCTCAGCCTTTTTTGAAATTTTCTATTTTGAGACAGATTTTCTCAGGGCCTTGCTAAGTAGCTGAGGCTGGCTTTGAATTTGCAATCCTTCTGCATCAGCCTCCCAACTTCTGGGATTATAGGCATGCACCACCACATTTGTGGAACTCCCCAATTTAAGAAAGGCTTTTTAAAATATAAAAAAAGATATTGCACAGAGGTCTGAATCCCACTTGAACTCCACTTCCTGTTTGAAACCCACCTTGCTCCTTGCCTTCTGAAAGTTTATGAGCAGATTCCATCTGCTCTTGAATTTCTGAAGGAAGTCTGTGCTTACCTAAATGTGCTAGAGAGTGAGGATACCCTTGTGAATTGCATTCAAGTATTCCCTTTCCTCAGTAGGAAAAGACAGTTCTTTTTTTTTTTAATGTGTAATATATATTTTACAAAGTTTGAGTTTGGAAATTGATCTGATGGAGAAGCGCTGTTGATTTTAGATGTCTGTCTTAATCTGTTTAATATTTTTAATACTTTAATAATATCAGTGGCCTTCCTTACCCTCTGTCCCACCCTGCCTTTCATCTCAGCTGGCTTGGGTTTTTGGAGACATATCTTCTGAAATGTGTAGACCGACCTGGAGATTTTTAATGTATAAAACCTTTAATTTCTGTCTGATAGTGGAAACAGCTGTATAGTCTTAAAAGTTGAATTTTTTAGGTTGTTGAGTCAACCTGGTTAATTGCTTAATAATGGTGAACACAAGTCAGTGAATGAAGTCCAAGGGAAAGAAATAGTTCTAGCTAAGCATGGTCACGCACAAGTGTAATTCCAGAGATTAAGGAGGCTGTAGCTGGAGGGTCACAGGTTCAAGGCCAGTCTCAGCAAATTATCGAGGCCCTAAGCAACTTAGGGAGACCCTGTCTCTAAATAAAAATTAAAAAGCTCTGGTAGAGCTTCCCTGGGTTCAGTCCTCAATAACCTCCCCCAAATTTATATAGTCATAGTGTGACTTATGGAAACCTCATGGGGTAACTCCAGACAGGAGGGATGACCAGAAGTTGGTTTTAAAGTGGAAAAGCCCTCACATTAGTCTGGATTCTTGAGAGAGGCTAAGGTACCCTCTAAGCCATTACATACCTAGCACTTAAAATTCTTTGGACCCTTTTATGTGTTATGGAAAGTTTCACTTTCTTACTATAATGGCAGTAATACACGTAAGATGTTCACCTACATACATGTCAGTCCTTTGGGATGTTATCATTTCACTAATTTGCTAACACAAACTGCTAATTCTTTGAACTGTGAAAATATTCAGCTGAACTTTCACTTCATTGTTGCCACTATAAGAATATGCATTTTGGGTCTGTGCTCAGTGGTAGAGTGCTTGCCTAGCACTTGTGAGGAACTGGGAACAATCCTCAGCACCACATAAAAGTAAATAATTAAAATTTTAAAAAATATTGTGTCCATCTACATCTAAAAAAATACTGCATTTTCCTATCTGCTGAAAACATACACTGTTCTTAAGAAATATTTTTTCATTTTGAGGTTCTCAATATTTCTGTGAAGTACTATTATTGGCTCCCTTTTGGAGATGAGAAAGGCTATCTCGGCTTATGGAACATTCTCCTGTCCATCCAACTACTTACAGTAGCAGACACCAGGTTGGCATTACTATGTCATAGTAATGCCGACTGAGGTCCTTCTATGCCTCCAGTCGATTCTCAACTTCTGTGTGTATTAATGATGAAATTAAAAATTACGGGCGTTTAGTTCAGTTTTTTTAAATGAGACCATCTTAAAGATTGAGGTTGGTTGATAAAGAAAAGGCATAATACAGAATGAGAATGAAAGTCAGATGCATTGGAGACCTCCAATGCCTGCTTGGAACATAGGGCTGTAACAGATGTTCTCACATCTAAACTGTTACCTTGATCGGCGGCACATCATTACCGACGACTGCTGATGAATCTTGGGCGACTGCTGCTGGGAGCCACGTGCGATCGGGGAGGAAGTTCTGATTGGAACCTCTGAATGTGGAAAATTTAAGAACTTATCAAGGTTTTAGGAGGTAGCATATTTTGGGAAAGCGAGTGTACTTGCAAGCTGTTGAGAGATGTTCGGGTGCACTCAGTGAAAATTCGAGATCTGCAGGATGCAAGGGTAGGAAATTCCAGTTCCTTTGTTAATAAGGATAAAAGCCCCTATTGAGAACTTGGTAGCATTCACGTGCATTAAATGTACTATCTTATAAGAACCCCATGCGGTGAGTTCTGTTAATATTCCTTTTTAATACTCTGAGCATGTAAGACCTAAATGGGTAGATAAGTTGTAGCGACTGTAGATGGAAAGAGCCATAGTCTAGATTTCATGTAGTTCTGCTGTCTCTGTGATTTTTAATGGCTCATGCTATTTGGAGACTAGGTGATATTTTCTTTAAGAGAAAAGTCTTCCGTAATCTCTTTAGTGTTCCTGGTGTATCTGGGAATCTGTAGGTACAAACATTTCCTTCTAACCCTTGTCTTTATTGCGAGGAGGAGCCACCTCTGTGGGATCACCATTTTATCATTTGGGCCCAGCACAACCAGGCTTTTGATGTACAGTAAATTTGTTGACCAGACTTGGATTCCAGAGCTTTGCTGTTCAGGGCCACTGAAAACATTTTATTTATGCAAAACAATTCTTAAAGCCTAGATCTCAATCATGCATTGAATGGTTGGATGTTACGTTGTTTGGCTAATAGGAATGGTGGTCTCTTTCTTTACTCCTTGTATGGGGCTAGTAGGAGACTTGTAGAGTTGCTGGTGGTGGTACTCAAAGAGAAACCAACTGGCACTGATGTAGCAGGTTTATTAGAAATGACCAACTTTGGGGATTGCAAATTGGTGTAGCCAATCTGGACAGCAGTATGGAGATTTCTTGGAAAACTTGGAATGGAACCACCATTTGACCCAGCTATCCCACTCTTTGTTTATACCCAAAGTACTTAAAAACAGCATATTACAAGGACACAGCCACATCAATGTTTATACCAATGTGGAACCAAGCCAGATGTCCTTTAGTAGATGAATGGATGAGGAAACAGTGGTATATATATACACAATGGAACATTACTCAGCATTAAAAGAGAATAAAATCATGGCATTTGCAGGTAAATGGATGGAGTTGGAGAATATAATACTAAGCGCACTGTGGCAATCCCCCCAAAACCAAGGGCAGAATGTTTTTGGTTTTTTTTTCTTTTTTGATATGAGGATCTAGACTCATAAGGGTGATGCGGTGTGGGGGTGAGGGGAGCATGGGAGGAATGGAGGAACTTTAGATAGGGCAAAGGTGAGGGAAGGGAAAGAAGAGAGGGGACAAGAGTAGAAATGATGGTGGAATGAGTTAGACCTCATTACCCTAAGTACATGTATGAAGACACGAATGGTGTGAAAATAAGTTGTGTACAACCAGTGACTTGAAAAAATGTGCTCTATATGTGTAATATGAAACGAATTTCATTCTGTCATTATGTATAACAAATTAGAATAAATAAATAATTTAATAAAGAAAAAAAAAAGAAATGACCAGCTTTTATCTGGCACTGGAGGAGCAGAAACTAGTTAAAAGAGTAATCAAGTTTATTCTAAAAAAGAGGGAGAATGAGAATTTGTTTACTCACTGGACAGCTGAGAAATGAAAAGATCAATGAGAAAGAAAGAGTCCATTGGTAATAAAGATTCATGTTTATTGTCTGGGATCTACACTACATTCTTAGGTAGATCTTACTTATTTTCATTTTTCTAACAGCTCTCAAAAGAACAATCCACTTATCTATAATATAATGCATTCTTGCAAAAGACAATTGCCTTACTTAATGTCACCCAGATATTTCAGATCAAAACTGGGATTCCAACTTGAGCCTTAATGGTATCAGAATTGGTGTTCTTAAAATGCTTCATGATCACAGAGAAAATCATTGGGCTGAATCCCCCTTAGCTGTTACTCCCCTGACATGCTTAGCCAAGTGTCCTTGAAGGTCACCATCACTAAGTAGCTCTAATTTATTAAGCTTGTTGTATTGTTGACTTTGTGTTACTATGATAAAACATCTAAGATAAACAACTTGTAAAGAGGAAAGAAGTTTCATTCCATCTTGACTCGCTTGCTTTGGGCCAGCAGCAGACTAGCAAACCATCACAGGAGTGTGTGGCAGAACAGGCTGGTGGCTTTATGGTGGGCCAGGAGGCAGAAAGAGGGCAGGAAGGAGCTGGGTTCCCAGTGTAACCTTCAAGGGTGCACCCCCAATGACTTAACTTTCTCCCATTGGGTCCCATCTTCTAAAGGTTCCACCATCTCCCAGTAGCTCTATGGACTGGTGACCTGCTGTTTAACACATAGTCCTATGGGGGATAATCAAGATCCAGACTTTTACACTTGCTCTCATATCTTCTGAGTTTTCCTTTTACATCAATGCAAGAGGAAAACTCAATGAAAATATTCTTTTATATCTGGCAGTTTCAACCTCAGCACCACTAACATTTTAGACCCCATCAGTCTTTGCTGCACTGTCAAGTGCTGAGCCGTATCCCCATCCCCTCCATCCTCCTAGTTGTGACAACCATAATGTCCCTTGATAGGCATTGCTAAAAGTCTCCTGGGGCAGAATTGGTCCCTGTTGAGAACCACTACTCTAAATGAAGAAGATAACAATAAATCATAAACAGATAAATATTCAAACAGGAGTTCTGAGATTCTCTGTGGAAAAGTCACTTGATATATCTTGTCCAAGTGGTTCTTCCTGAGCATTACCCTGACTTAGCAAGTCTAGGTCGGAAGCAGGAAATCTGCAAAGGGATTGGTAGTCCTGGACCCTACTTTGAGAGGAATTGGCCACGAAAAGCTGAACCTCACATCCTGCCAGAGAAGGCAGCTCTGCTTCAGAGTGCACTACCTTTGTGGGTACCAGAAAGCTCTTCTTCCCAATCCTTTCCATCTTTCTTAGATTTGCTGGCCTGTCTTCTTGCAGTGATTAAGTTTACAGTTCAGCTAATGATTGGCTCCACATTTCCCAGCTTGTTAAATGGCATGCTGTGTATATAAATGCGTAGGATTTTGACCTTATAAACCGAGGAGCAATTATCCACATGTCTTAAGACCTGGGAGCCACCTCTTGACTTTGAAAGTGTCACCAGGAAGGTGTTTTAATTTTAGGAAGTCAAGTTTTGTGTTGCTAAATATCTGTTTATTAGACTTGATGGTAGCAGTTTATAACAAGCTTTTGTAGGGAATAGGGGCTGGCACAATTGATAGAATTGAAGTTCGGGGTTTTAGGATGGGATTTGGTTTTTATGTCACGCTGGTCTCCTGTTGCTGCCTATAAGCAAAAGTTGGCTCTCTGGGCGAGTTCTGCCAGTGTTCAGAGGGTTCTTTCCAAATCTCAATTTAGAAGGCATTGTATTAGCAGGTGATTCTTCTAATGAGTTCTTTGTTTTTCAAACACTGCTTTGGGGTTAGCTTTGATAAATTTGAAAGTGAATCCATTTTCTATTTCAGGATCTGTACCAATCAGCCACATCTCTAGCCTGCTCAGCAGCATATATATATTTTTTTAACTTATTTTTTTAACTGATATTCATATTCAGTTGTACAAAATAATGCAGTGATAATACAGAGTGATCCTTTAGATACTTTGCCAAATTTCCCCCAAGATAACATTCTACAAAACAACAATGCAGCTTATCACAGCATATTGACAATGATATAATCTTCTGACCTTATTAAAATTCCCTGAGTTTTACTTGTAGACTTTTTTGTGTGTTCATTAAATTTTGTCAAATAATATGTATATGTTGGGTGCTGGGGATGTTTCTTAGGGTATTGTTGCACATGTATTCTTCTAACCACGTGCACCCCCAGCCCCAGATTTTGTACAGTTTTATCAGTTTTAGAGAATCCACCACTGGGGTCAAGATATAATATTGAACACTCCCCATACCCAAGAGTCTGTCATGTTTCCTGTGTAGAAACAATCTCATCCATAGCCCCCTTCTGTCCCTAGTTTCTGGATATCTATAATGTCCTGTTTCCATTTGTAAAGCTTTCACAACTTCAAGAATGTTATTTACATGAAATCAAATAGTTTTTTGTTTTTTGAGTTTTTTTGGGGGGTGGTGGTACTAGGGATTGAACCCAGGGCCTTGTTATGAAGCAAGCACCCTACCAACTGAGCTATATCCCCAGCCCCAAATAGGATTTATATCTTTCGAGATTTTTTTTTTTTACCCTAACTCAGAATCATTCCTGGGAATTCAGCCAACCTCTATGGATCAAAAGTTGGTTCCATTTTATTGTCAAGTAATATTCCACTTTTGGGCTACTATAGATGAAGGAGCTGTGGACCTTTGTTTTTGAGTGAATGTTCAATTCCAGTACACTGGAGAAAATGTCCACAAGAACAATCTCTGGGTTATGTGGTAGTTGCACGTGTGGTGTTATAAAAAATGGAAAAATGGTTTCCTGAGTGGCTGTACCAGTTTTTCTTCCTGCAGCAGCATTTGTGAGATTCAGCTTACCTGTTGCTGATGATGTCATTTTACCCTTCCTCATGGGTGTAAGTGATAGCTCATGGTCATTGTAACTTGCTTTTTCTTCATGCCTAGGTAAAGATCTAGTACTCCTTTCCATGTGCTGTTTGCTATCTGTGGATTCTCTTGAATGTTCTGTTAATGTTTTATGTTCACTTTCCAATTTCATTTAACTTTTTTCTTTTTACTTCTAAAATTTCACAATTCTTCATATATTCTAAATACTAGTCCTTCCTTGAACCTGTGGCTTGCAAGTATTTTTCCCACTCTGCAACTTGTCTGATTTTCTTTGACTTTGTCTTTATAAATGTTCTCAGAGCAGAATTTAAAAGTTTCATTCAGGCCCCGTTTACCAAATTTTTCCTTTGTAGATCCTGCTCTTGAGGTTTAATTTAAGAACTCTTTGCTAAGCCCTATATTCTAAAGATTCTCCATGATTTCCTCACAGGTTTCTAGCTTTACATTATACATTTAAATTGACGATCCATTTTGGGTTAATTTTTGTCTAAGGTGTGAGGTTTAGGTCAATCTCCTTTTCTCATTTTTGGTCCCTGAGTGTCTTAGATACTTGAGCACCATCTGTTGCAAAAAGACTGTTCTTCTTTCAATAATTTTAAAACTTCAGCAAAAGGATGCATGTGCATTTGTGTGGGTTTGTTTCTGAATTCTGTCTTCTGTTCCATGGATTCCTGTGCTTATCCCTCCACCAAGTCATGCTGTTTTGATTGCTGTAGGTAAGTGCTACCTTACCTATGTGGTGAGTTTATTGGTCAAAATTATTTTTAGCAATTCTAGGGCCTGTACTTTTCCGTGTAAATATCGCAGTCTAGTTGATTGGTATCAAATAAATAAATAAATAAACAAATAAACAAAATTAAAACTCCTGGCATCCATCTATCTATATCTATCTATCTATCTATCTAGATATTTATTTATTTATATTATTTGTGCTGGGGATTAAATTCAGGGGCACTTGACCACTGAGCCCTATCCCAGCCCATTTTTGTATTTATTTTTAGAGACAGGGTCTCACTGAGTTTGTTACAGCCTTCCAGCCTTGCCTAGTTGCTGAGGCTGACTTTGAACCTGTGATCCTCCTGCCTCCACCTCCAGAGCTGCTGGGATTCAGGCATGAGCCACTGTGCCTATCTTTTTAAAATGTGCTGCTGGCATTTTAATGGGAATTGCGTTACCAGTATAGATTAGTTTGGGGGAGAGTTGATGTTACTGTGCTGAGTCAGTCCATGAACACCATTTCTCTATTTATTAATTTGAGTATTCTTTGGTTGCTTTAAGTATCATTATAATTTTCAGCCACCATATCCTTAACTTTTTCTTTTATTTTTTTTTCATACCAGGAATTTAAACCAGGAGCAATTAACCACAGAGCCACATCCCCAGCCCTTTTTATTTTTTATTTTCAGACAAGGTATCTGTATATTGCTGACGCTGGCTTTGTCCCACCACACCCTGCTTTTTGTTGTTGTTGTTGTTGTTGTTAATTGATACCTAAGTATTTAATTTTCTTTGGGATAGTTGTATAAAGAAATGTGATTGGGCTGGGGTTGTGGCTCAGAGGTGGAGCGCTCGCCTGGCATGCATGAGACACTGGCTTTGATCCTCAGCACCACATATTTCAGCCCAGAGCAGAAAAGTTGGGGTGCATACTGTTAGGTGTTGCATCAGAACCACCCAAGTGCTCCTTCATGCCTAGCTCTTCTGATTGGGCAGTTGAAGCAGGTGACATGTAGCCTTGCCCTATGTTTCCCTGACATGATTCTCTTCCTCCTGTGCTCTGCCAGTGGATTCTCTTTTGTCATTGGGCAAAGCACAGCGGGGAGAGGTCTCCTTTGGATGGTCCACCTTGCTGTTGAAGAGAATAAGAACAGAGGAACTCAGAGAAACAAAGACCAAGAGAAAATGATCTTGGTGCCTGCGGGGTCAGGTTAATCTGGGTTGAAACTTGGTTCTCAGAATTGTTCATAGTGTGTCTGTCCCTGGGCAATGTGCTCCACTCCTTGTGACCTCTCTCAGGGTGGATTAAATGAAATCATGCGTGTCGCCTACTCTGCCCACTGCCTGGGTGTCTGGTATCCTCATGACCGGTGGTTAGTTTTGATCTCAATCCCTCAGTTACATATGGAGTGCGTCAATAGGGATTTAGTAGGGATGGAGGATGGAAAGAAGAGGGAGGCTGTAGGATGGAGGCTGATATAAAACAGTTAATATTTTTAGGTCAATGAAACCTAAGGGAAATCTTTTCAGAGAAAAAGCCCAAAATGCCTGAAATAGTTGTGTTTCACCATGAACATATGGAAAACTTACATATTGAATCATTATTTCTTACATATATATTTTGATGGCCCCTTCATGAGGAGAGCTGTCAGTTTCTGCTTTGTTAAAGTCTCAGTTTGGCTTATAACTTTGCTGTCTTCTCTTAATACTGCCCATGGGAGAATGTGAACCTTCCAGAAGGCAGTAATTGGTCCCAAGCCAGACTTTCCTGCAGACTCATCTGGGGAACACCTGCTACTGTATTTTCAGAACCTGTTTCTTTATTCTAATTCAGTAGATTTGGAGTGGGGTGAGGAATCTGTATATATTCACTGATACAACCACCCCAGGAAATTCTGATGTGGGGCCAGAGAATGAATGGGAACCATTGGAGTGACATCATCATTTGGGACCCAGCGGCTGCAGTAACATCTTAAGTTCTGCTACTGACTTGGTGTGTAACCCCAGGAAAATCACTTAACCTTTTTGTACCTTCTTTGATTCAGCCTTTTGAAAGAGAAGACATAAGGGATAATAACTCTGACCTACTTTACATGGTGGTTGTTAAGAATGACGTTTAAAAATGACTGCAAAGCATTTTACAAATAGAAATTGCTCTATAAACGCCTTTTTGGGAAAAAAACCACATAATTTTGTAACACAGCTTTAAACACAAATAGTCTTATGGAGTGCATCCGCTCAAATTACAAGTACCCAGTGACATGATATGATGGTTAGAACTGGAGTTTTCTTATATTTTTTAATACCCAAAGTTGAAGGCAATAAGGAAACAACATAAAGTTGTAATCTCTTCTTTATCTGTGTCTTTGTTAAAAAATAATGCCGATGCTAACCTCTAACATCCACATTTTGTTTTGTTTTGTGATTTTAATAGGTTACTCCCACCAGTTTGAGAATTTAATTAGAAAAATAAATGACTTCTACCATTGCTGCTGTGTTATTAACTCCCCCCCCCCATCCCAGTCTCTCAATTAAAGTCTCGCTCTTCTAGTCACAGGCACATCTGTGGATCTGTTAGAATTCTGCAAATTGGTGTACACCTGTAGAGCTGGCAAAGACACCTTTCATCCCTGTCCTCTGATGTGAAGTGTATTCTCCTGTCACTCTTCCATCCCTGTTGGAGTGCCTCGAAAGTCAACTCCTAAAATCTGCCAGCACAGATTCCCCCCGCCCCCCAAAACCCATTCTCTACTACTAAGATGCTTAGAGGCCTATTGATGGTGATGGATGTCATTTGCATTGGGGATAGACAGATCAAAATTTTGTGGCAGGATTGTTAAGGTGATAACAAGTATCTGACAAGTTACAGGGGAAAGTCCGTCAGAGTTCAGAACTGTTTTACTGTAGGCACTCACCATTATATGTACATATTGTCATTTTTTAAAAATGTAGGTGGAAAGACTGAATAGTTTTTTCAGGGTTGGATGGGCCAGGTACAAGTGCTGGCCCCATTGTGGCATAAGGCAAGCGATCTAATCTCATTCAGCCTCCTTTAACTCATCTTTGATGATGGGATGCTATAAGTAAAGATTTCACAAAGTTCCTTGAAGCTTCATGGAAAAAAGCAATGAAAATCCTTAGTTTGGGGCCAGGGATGTATTAAGTGCTCAAGTAGCTCAGCAGTCTTGTTGGCTGACAGAGGCATTGGTGCCCTTGTGGGAAGAGAAGGCAAAAGGGGTAGACTCGTAAGTTTCAAAGGTTGTAGCTGTCTGCATGTAAATATCTTTAAGCACTAATACCAATACATTTATTTACACGTACAGCTTACATTTTGCTACATTTTCTTTGAAATTATATTTTGCTATTATCATGTACGTATTTAGTTTTCTCTACAGATAGCAGCTTTACTCTGGGTGGTTTTATGTACATTACATTTCAACTATTTTAACAGACAAGATGACCAAAGAACACATCAGCAAGCAAAGGGCTGCTACTCTGGTTTAGTTTTTCCATGCAAAAAGTTATTAAATGGCATCCTACTTTTAATTAATTTCTCTATTGACTATGCTATGAAAATGTTATTATTGGCCCACTCTGGGGTGATATATATTGAGAACTGGTAGACTTGGAAATAATATAAGAAAAACACATGGGTGTGGTGTTTCAGCTCCCTTAGAAACTATTAATTGGAAGGTGAACTTGTGTGAGGCATGCAGAATGGATATGCTCCCAATGTGAACTGGAGATCCCGCAATCTATGCCGAAGCATTTGCCTTTTGTGCCCTCCGTTGAGATGGGGCTGAGTGCTAACAGCATCCCATACTCTCCAGTGCAGCAAGCTTAGAGCCTTTTCACACTGTTCCTCAGATAAGCCAATTTGCCACCTGCTCGCCCCAAGTGACCACCTGCTCCTAGGGACAGAACCATTCTGTTTTAGACAAATTCAAGATCCCCAGTTTAGGACTGCCTTTTCTTTTACTTTTATTTTGAAACACTGATATCACTGCCAAAGATCTACCCATTTCAAAAAGCAAAAGGAAGCTAATAAATTAAAATGACACTTACAAAGGGCATTAGCTGGTAGATATGATTGCCAATTTATATGCCTACTCCCTCTTTCTTAATGAATTTTTTTTTTCTTATAATGAAGCTTGATAATGAAGGGCAGATTGCATGAGAAGGTCCTCCACTGTCCTATAAGCTTGGGATGGAGACAATGAAAACACTGACTATATACCAAATTATTGTCATCCAGTGTGGATTTACCTTGTCCCTATATTTTGAGATTAATAATACTTTCATTTAGAGACAGGGTCTCACCGAGTTGATTAGGGCCTTGCTAAGTTGCTGAGGCTAGCTTTGAACCTGTATTCCTGCTGCCTCACCCTCCTGAGCCTCTAGGATCACATGGGTGTGCCATTGTGACCAGCAAGACTTACCATTTTTTTTTTTTTATGTACCACAAAGGAGGAAGATTCATTACCAATCAAATTTTTCTGCATTGCTCAGATACCACCTATTATAAAATAGTTTTGATATCAGAGAGAGAAAGATGTCATTTGACAAACATGGAAGCACTTTCATCATAAATTTATAAGAGCCACAGTAGTTCACACCTGTAAAATGTCGGCTCTATCTAAGCACATTGTGAGCACTCAGTAGTCATTCGTGTTATTCCCTAAGCCATTTTTCCTCCTGTTATTTTCTTCTTCATTTGTTAGTTTTTTTTTGTTTTTGGTACTCGGGATTGAACCCAGGGGCACTCAACCACTGAGCCACATCCCTAGCCTTTTCTAAGTTTTCATATATATAGTAGAGCATGCATCACTGTGCCCAGCTGGCTCAGTCTTTTTGAGTGCATGATACAGATCTGGCATTGTTCTGCGTATTGAGCTGTATCGACAAACAGAGTAGTCGTAGATCCTGGCTCTGCTGGGTCTTATAGTCTATTCTGTCGGCTCACTCCAGACTCATTACATTAGTAGCCCATATGATGATCCCTGAACTCAACTCTCCCATTAGAACCTGTCCTTGGCCCCATTTTTTGGAGTTGAATGCCTGTGTCATTAGCACCTGCACGTGGGAGACCTGCCTGAGTGCCCACAGTCTGAAGACGCTGTGGTCTTTTCTACCTATCCATATTCTGACAAGGCTGACCGTGCATCTCAACTTCCAAGTCTTTCTCTGTGTTGTGCCCCCCACTCCTCATCTGATATTTCATTCTTTAGCCATGAGTGCAGTGCAGCTCTTCCCAGTACTTTCCAGAAGCTGCCTCTTTGCTGATGCCTTTCCTAGCACTTCCAGAATTGAGTTTACCTCCTGGGCCTTCTCTACCACACTGCTTTGCATTGGTTTCTTGGGTGGTGCTTACTGAAAATTGCAGTCATGTGGATGTAGACTTTTCAAGGAAGCCCAGTGAACAATCATTGCAGGCCAAGGATACATGTTGTTATTTATGCACACGCATAGTTTTAAATAGCTTTCTACCTTGTCTCTCTGCCCTGTTCTTGCTTCCACATGGTCTATTCTGAATATATCATTCTGGCTGGTTTTATGAAAGCCAACTGTAGTCCCCTCTATTCTCAGTGAATACATTTCAAGACCCCTCCTTAGTAGATGCTTGAAATTATACATAATACTGAACCCTAAATATAAAATGTTTTCTCCTGTGCATACCTATGATAAAGCTTAATATTGTTTGTGTGTGTGTGTGTGTGTAGCAGATTAAACCCATGGACACTTAACCACCATCCACATTCCCTGCCCTTTCAAATATTTTATTTAGGACAGGGTCTCACTGAGTTGCTTAGGGCCTTGCAAAGCTAAGGCTAACCTTGAACTCACAATCCTCTGCCGCCTGAGTTGCTGGATTATAGGAGTGTACCACCACACCCTGCTATGACATTTAATTTATAAGTTAAGCACAGTAAGAGATTAACAACAATAATAAAATACAACAGTTATAAACAATATTCTACCATAAAAATGAACATAGTTTCTCTCAGAATATCTTTTTGTATGTACGTTTCTTCTTTTAGGGATAATGCAAGATGATACTTAAAAGGAAGCACTTTTTAGCTTCTCTTGGGCATATCTGAATTGCCAGTGTCACTGTTCTTCTGCTTCGGGGCCATTATTAACTGAAGGAAGTGTTACTTGAACACAAGAGCCAGTGGGCCACTATAGCAGATCTGACACCTACTACATGGCCAGTGAGTGAGTGGCATTTGCAGCCTGAGTTTGCTGGATAAAAGGCCGATTCACCTCCCAGGAGGGACAGAGTGAGATGGCCTGAGATCTTATCACGCTCCTCAGAATGACCTGCAACTTGAAACATATGAATTGCTTATTTCTGGAATTTTCCATCTAACATTTTCAGACCACAGTTGATGGTGAGTAAGCAACTCCCCCCACCACCCCAAAGAACAGATAAAGGAAGACTATTTTATTCCATATTTTAAACAAAAGAAGTCCAGGGCCTTCCTTCCATGGAGGCCATACCACAGTCTGTGCCTACTGAATTATTTTTATGTTTTGTTAACTGGAAGCCGCCATTCAGTACCCACAGCTCTTCTCACCTCGTGCCATTTTATATGTATATCTGCTCTGTCTCCTCGCATTGCTGGACTGATGGGAACTTGTCAGCTGGTGGATGGATGTCACTCAGGCTTTGGCAGGAAGAGGTGCTTCTGGTAATAGGCCCTTTCACATCTGGGTGTTCTTTTCTCCAGTTGGGGCTCAGGGAATCTGATGAGCCTTGGGCAGGAGTTTCCACACCCAGGACAACTCCAGATTGTGCCGCTTAGTGCTCTGCTAGGCCCTAACCTCATCCTGTCCTTCTGCGTTTTTAACGCCCAAGTGCAGCTGCAGGGCCCTCAGCGGCCTCTGGCTTGCCAGTACCCACCACTTGAAACTGGGCCCTGCTGCGATTGTGATTCTCTATCCAGAAGGAGCCAAGCTTTTCTCCAGACTCAAGAGACTGTGAAAGTCTCATGAAGAGGAAAAAATGTGTGCCAAGAGGAAGGCGTGCAAACACCCTCTGCTTTCCGCCTCTGCAGCAGGGCCAGTGGTTGTGCTGCTGTGTTTTCTTGTGTCATTTGACTAATCATATTCTTACAGGCCCAGGCAAATGTGATCAGTGCTGACCAAGCCTCCCAGGACTCTGGGAAGTATCTTGGATGAAGGATTTTCCTGGGTGAGATGTGATTCTAGACTCCCTTTTGTAGGTGTGAATAATCAATCTCCCTATTTTTTTTTAGGTGCAGGGAAGGCAGGGGTGCTGGGGATTGAATCCAGGGGTGTTTAACCACAGAGCCACATCCCTACCCCTTTTTATTTTTAATTTAGAGACAGTGTCTCACTAAGTTGCTTAGGGCTTCACTAAGTTGCTGAGGCAGGCTTTGAACTCTCAATCCTCCTGCCTCAGCTTCCCAAGATGCTTGGATTACAGGCATGCCTCCCCCACGTCCAGCCTGTCTCCCTAGTTTTGTGGTCAGCTTTCTAGCTCTTGCGTACTCCCTGAGCATACAGCCGTGGTTTTTTTTCCTGCCTTTCAATTGTTACTCAGAATTTTATGGAGTCTTTATTAAAAAGCTTTTCCCCAGGTGGTTAAAAAAAAGGTGTAAATTCAGTCTGTAAAAGCTGTGAATGGCATATATATATATATATGGGTACAGTCAGCATTTAAAATTTTTCAGACTTTTTTTTTCTGATTTTCTACAAAAACCAGCCTAGTAATTTTGTCCTGGGTTTCTTCTATTTTACTTCTTTGTTTTACTTTCTTGCATTCCCCTTCTCTCCCTCTATTCTTAAGAGCAGAGTTGTAAATAAGTAAGACATCATTCATTTGGAAATTGTCCTTGGCACCCACCTTTTCCCCCACATGGATGGTGAAGTCTTACCCAAGCCCATAGAAGACCTCCCAGGTGAACCCTATTTTAAAAAAATAGGGTTCTCTCTTTTTTTTTTTTTTTTTTTTTTTTTTAT
>NW_025999941.1:14755753-14776670 GCF_001458135.2 Marmota marmota marmota
TTTGTATGTGGTGCTGAGGATCGAACCCGGGCCGCACGCATGCCAGGCGAGCGCGCTACCGCTTGAGCCACATCCCCAGCCCCAAGGGTTCTCTCTTTTTGAAAGATTGATACATTGTCAATAATCCGAGATTATATTTAATGATCAGAAAATTATTTTGATGACCTGATTACTCTGACTCATGTAGCTAATGTCACTCTGTCATGTTTGTTAACACATGACAGGTAAGCAGAATGTTTATACTTCAATGGGATAAAATGAAGTTACAGACAGGAGGCTATGTGCTTGGGGTCACATGGCCAAAATCTCAAGTATACTATGGCTCGATTTATCCTTTAAATAACCTTCTTGTGCCCATTTCAGCAATCACATGATAATCTTCTAAGACCACATCTATAACTGAGAAGTTCTTTTATGCTCCCTTCCCCTCTGTCTTTTGACATTGTTGATGCAACCCTTAGGGTGATTTATGTCCCTTCCAAACTTTATTTTCCAGGTTGAAGTTTCATCTTCTCTGGCTAAAGGTGGTCTTTTTCCTTTCTTTTTTTTTTTTGGCGGGGGGGGTACCAGGGATTGAACCCAGGGGCACTCAACCACTGAGCCCCATCCCCAGCCCTTTTTTGTTCTTTATTTAGATACAGGGTCTCACTGAGTTGCTCAGCATCTCGCTTTTGCAGAGGCTTCTTTGAACTCACGATATTCCTGCCTCAGCATCTGGAGCTGCTTGGGATTACAGGAGTGCACCACCATGTCCGGCCAAATGGGGTCTTTGATAGGGGCTGGCTGTATCTATTAGTTTGTTCTTTTCGCTGTTGTATATTTAGCATAAGTCCCTAGAGACTGAGAGTGTCTTATTTGCCTCTTCAGAACATTCAGATTGAAGAGCAAACTTCTGAAGTCAAACTTGGCAGCTTCCAATACTTGCCAACTTGGTCATTTTTCACTTTTGATATGGGCGATCAACAGGGATAGCTGAAGGTTCTACTAGAAGGCTCCCAAGTGGTCAGTGAAATGGGCAGCAAATGCTGGAGAGTCTGTGTCCATTTGACTTCCAAACACTCCTCTTCTTTAGGAAATAGGTTCATGTAAAGGCAGCGGTAACATTAAATATGTCCTATCAGGAGATCTCTTGTAGGTTCTTCTCTTTTGAAGGAATCCTATAAATCTGACTGTTTTTATTAATATATTCCATTTTGGAGAGACAAATATATTAGGTTTTCCTTTAACTTTATAGTTGCATGTGACATCATTAAAGGTGGAAGACTTCTTTTGTTTTTCCTATAAGAAAATGAGGTCATATTTGAAGAGACTGACACCTTAATATCTGAGATGGGAAAATGATGGGGTTATATTCATGTAGGATATGTGATAGATATGTTACTGTTCTGGAATTGAACATATTTGGGTTAGGTTTTGAAAGCTCTGTCTCAATACTATTACTCCTGGCTCTGAAATTAAGGAAAATTTCCCAGATTTCTTTTTGGGAAAGAGCAACATATAGTTTTTTTTTTTTCCTTTTTCATAGAAAACTGAGTTAATTGAACCAATAAATGAATTTATTGAATATTTTTGATGAGCAAAGTAAAACACACATGGTTGGAGATTTTTAAAGCCCTTTCTCAAAATGCGTTCTCTGGGATATTTTATATTTGTTACTTTTTCTTTTTCCTCCCCAGTTTCTCCCCATTCTTTTTCATATTAATGGTATTTCATAGGAAGTATTCATTATAGAATATAACACCGACTGGTCTGGGTTGCTGCATGCCTCATTTGTATTCTTGTAAGAGAAACTAAAGGATAACTCCCAAATCTCAAGACTATAAGAAGCATTTTGAGCACTTGGAAAGCCTTCATTCTGGACCTGCAGGTGCTTGGTGAGTCTCTCTGGTTCCATGATCCTGGAAGACATCGATCAGGCAGTCTTCCCAGCAGAGCCCAGATGTACCTGCCTGTTCTTCCCAGCACTCCTGTGCAAACTGCCTCCGTCAGTCACGTTGAATTGGTACTCAAGATGAAGTCTGTTAGTCCCCCCTGAATGAAATGTTTTTATTGAAGGTCCTCTGATAGGCAGAACTTGGCACTGAAAGGAAGTACAGAAAATCTTTTCTTTTACGAATTTCTATTTCTAGTAAGGAAGATTACTCCCACACTCCGTAGAAACATAAGCAAACAGTAGATAGATGCTCCTATAATGAAGAGGCCACAGACATGGGTCCTAGGAAAATCCTCCATTGCTCTGATGTAACTGAAATCAGCCTGTCAGTGATTCTTCTTTCCTAATCATGGTGAAGGTGAAGAATTTGTTTCCTGCATAGCTCTGGAGCAGAGAGACCAAAGCACAAAGCAAATCAAGGTTTAAAATCAGTGTTTTGGGAGCAGAAATCTTGTAAAATATATGCGGGGAGGCCATTGACCATTTGGCCCCAATTCTGAACCCACATAAGCTTTGGAGGACATGGTTAGAGTTTGAGCAATTTAGGATTCATGGTTCTATCTTGCATAATTTAGTGACTCGACACAGTAATAAACCTTGGAACCTTCTGCTTCAGTGTTTCTTCTGGACAGAAATTAAGGAACGAGAGAAAGAAAGCAAACGTAAATTAATTTGATATTATACACTTAAGCAGACATAATGAGAACCTGTTGGTGAGGTAGAAGTTCCCACCAATCTACATAAAAATGAATAATATGGACATTAAAAGAAGAACATCAATTATGTTGCTGTGATTACAGATCTAAATCACTTCCAGACTTCTGCTTACACTTAAGAGTCTTAGGTACCTGTTTGTTGGACATTACATGGAAGCCAAGATATGGTGGAGGGATCTGGAATGCTGTCCTGCCTGTACCAGGCAAGATATGCTGTTCCTTTAAGTGACTTTCCCATTCATTAAATAGCCCTGCCCCAATTGGGAAAGCTAAACAGACTTTTATGGCTTTTCATGAATTAGGAATGAATTGGGTTTTTCTATCCCCTTTGATAACCAGGTAATTTTAATAGCAAGTTTATACTTTGCTTCATTTCTTGGCCAGTATGGAGATGATTTTTTTGGGCACAATAGAACCCACATACATTGTTACAGACGAAGAATCCAGGATTTCCTATTATAAGAGTTCAAGCAAGTAATACAAGTTACACAATTATTTCTAAGGCTAAGTGGACCTCTTCTGGCTAATTAATGTAAATCTCTGTTGTTTTAGTCAGCTTTTTTGTTGCTGTGATAAAAAGATCTGACCAGAACAAGTTTAGGGAAGAAAAGTTTATTTGGGATTTCACAGTTTCAGAGGACTCAGTCCATAGACAGCTGGTTCCATTCCTCAAGGTCAAGATTAGGCAGGACATCATGGAGGAAGAGTGTGGCTGAGGGAAGCAGCTCACATGGTGATCAGGAAGCAGAGAGACTCCACTCTCCAGAGACAAATACAGACCCCAAAGCCAGGGCCCCAATGCCCCCTCCTCCAGCCACACCCACCTGCCTCCAGCCACCACCCAGTTAATCCCATCAGGGGTCCATTCAGTGATTGGGTTAAGGCTCTCCAAACCCAATCCTTTGTCCTCTGAACCTTCTTGTACTCTCTCACACGTGAACTTTTGGGGAACACCTCACATTCCTAGTCATAACACCTGTCAATGTAGGTTTTTTAAAATGTGTGAAGAAATGTGATTAAATGTGAAGGGGAACAAAATAACAATAAGAATGTATACCCTTTGTTTGAAAAATATAGATGCTGATGTTACTTTCATGATGTTCCAATCTGATAAAATATCAAGTGAGATTTATATTGATGAGAAAGAATAGTTTCCAAATTACTTGGATATTTTATTTAAAAAAAATGTAAATGCCAGGTTCGGAAAGTTAAATCAGTATTTTTCATTTGTGAAGGGACCCTTGTACTTTGTGTTTTACTTCTTTATGTTTCTCTTTCTCTCAAATTCCTTTCATTTTTCCCTCAAAGATATTTACTACTAGTGTTTTTAATTCACCCAGTGGTTTTATGTTATAGAGCCCCATCTCTTTCTGCACATTTTAATGCAATAAATACCATCTTTCAACAGCTGAGTTGCCTTCTACACATCTTTTTCATTGCATTTGTTTGTTTACTTACTCAATTAGAACTGGGGATTGAACCCAGGGGCACTCAACCACTGAGACACATCCCCAGCCCTTTTAATTTTGAGACAGCATCTTACTAAGTTGCTTATGGTCTTGCTAAGTTGCTGAGGCTGGTCTCAAAATTTAAGTCCTCCTGGTTCAGCCTCCTGATCCTCAGGGATTACAGGCCAATGCCCTGCCCACTCCTCTGCCCCAGAGTCTGGCAAGTTTATTGCTTCTGATTGCCCTGTGGAATTCCATGCATCTGTTCTTCCATTCTACTTACTTATTGCCACAGATAAGGCCACCTTGGTTTTTTTTTTTTTTTAACAAATCAGATATCATATATTATTGATAATTCATCTTTTAGTTTTCGGTGGACACAGCATCTTTGTTTGTATGTGGTGCTGAGGATTGAATCCGGGCCGCATGCATGCCAGGCGAGTGCGCTACCGCTTGAGCCACATCCCCAGCCCCCACCTTGGTTTTTGAAGTCAGTACTGCCATGCGTATCTTCACACCTACAGATCTTTATATATGTGCGCACACACACACCCACACATTTGTGTATGTAACCATCTATTCTTGCATCCATCCAAAAATGGGTTTCTCGAAACCTATCCAAAAATGGCTTTTGGTGAATTGATGAAATTCAGTCATTTGGGTGGCTAGTCACAAACATCTGCTTTCTCACTTTCTGAAATGACTGTTTAATTTTTTTTTCTTGATCCAATATTCTTTGTATGTGAAGATTCATATGAGCGTGCCAGTGATTGACATATATTGATTTCAGACAACCCAGTGGGTATAAGATGGTAACTTAGTGATGTCCTTATTCTTCTATGGTTGTTGTACCTTTTGATATCCCTAACTACTGGATTTTCCCCTGGGAAATTGCCTATTCCATTCTGTCCTGTTTAAAAATTGCATTTTCTTGCAAACAATGACTGTTTTCTTAAATTTGTGTATGAAGTCTTGTGTGAGAACATCCTTCAGACTTTGAGGCTGTGAAATACCACCTGAAATTTTCTCCTCTTGTTTCTTTTTATATTTTTATTTGTAGATGGACATAATAACTATTTTATTTAGGGTTTTTTTGGGGGAGGGCGATAACGGGTATTGAGCGCAGGGGCACTGAACACTGAGCCCCATCCCCAGCCCTATTTTGAATTTTATTTAGAGATAGGGTCTCACTGAGTTGCTTAGCACCTCGCTTTTGCTGAGGCTGGCTTTGAACTCACAATCCTCCTGTCTCAGCCCCCGTGCAGCTGGGAGTGCAGGGATTCGCTCCTGTGCCAGAAAAAGTTATTATATTTTAATGTGGTGCTGAGGATCAAACCCAGTGTCTCACATGTGCTAGACAAGAGCTCTACCACTGAACCACAGCCCCCTCTCATTTCTTTTTAAAAACCCAAAGTCCTGCTTGCACCTGTGCTCTTATTAGCCTCCTGCTTTCCCAAATAGCTTCCTGCCTCAGGTGCATAAACCCTACAGGTTTCACTCTCTGAGCCACCTCCCTTGGTGCTTGGTGCCTGGTCTGAATCTTTGCAAGGTCTGGAGACCCCTCTATTCATGATTTCACACTCGTCTCTAATTCTGTTTCCCTTTCCCAGTGTCTTCTCTAGAACCAGCATTCCCTGTTCCCTCTCTGTACACTCTTTCATCTGGATAATGTCTACTCTTTGGCTTCTGGAAGCATCTTCAGGAAAGTCCTCCTTGGCCTTTATATTGGGTTAGGTCTCTCTGTGCTCCCCACCCCAATGGCAACCTTTACTGACTTTTTTGAAACATTTTCTATGCTTCATGTTCATCAACTAACATTTAATATGTTAGAAAGGGGACAGGGGAGTTGAGGTTTCCTTTGGGGGGTAAAAAAAAAACATAAGGTCAGTACCTTACATGTGCTTCATTTCTCCCTACTGTATCCTAAGCATCCGGTCCACAATTAGGGTAAGATGGGCACTTAATATGTGTTGACAGGGGATAAAAATGTGGGCACATGAGCTGGGTGCCGTGGTGCTTGTCAGAAATCGCAGCTGCTCCAGAGACTGAGGCACAAGGATTACAAGTTCAAGGCCAGCCTGGCCAATATAGAGAGACCCTGTCTCCAAATAAAACAGGAAGGGATTGGGATATAGCTCAGTGGTAGAGTCTGGCAAATGCAAAACCCTGGCTTTCAATCCCCAGTTCTGCAGAACAGCACACAACACCCATCCCCCCAAATGTGAGCACACTAAATGGTAATTTTCTCATTTTGTCTTCCTGTCTAAAATTTAGATTATTTTGTCCAACTGGACCTACTTTTCATTGTCTTTTACACTTATATATATGTATATCTAATTTTATTTTTCATGCTGTGAACATTGTTTGCATCTTTATTTTTAATAGGGACAGACTAAGCATGTCATTAGAATAAACATTATTATAGACTGAGATGCTATATCATGGTTTTTATATCATTTTCCTATTTGGAAACACGAAGGTGTTTTAAGTTTCATTATTATTATAAGAAAATGTGATATTTCTTGGAGTAAGTTAATTTCTTTCCCTCCCCCAGTTATTTCTTTGGGATATCTGCTGTTCTTATTAAAGGCTGCTCCATGGTTTAGGAAGATTGAAGTTGGTTTCATTGCTGCAGTGTGTACCTGTTTATCTAGAGCTCCATCAAAATTGAGGTTTATAATTTCATTGTATTTTAATAGCCCTGAAGTGTAACTTTCAAATTGTTTCCATTTGTGTTTCTTTCCCTGCTGATAAATCTGTGCATTTTTTCTTCCGGAATGATTTACGCCCTCAATTTCCTCCATTTAAATAGTCAGGGTGTGTTTTCTGATGTCCTCCTCATGCAATTAGATCTTTTCTTCTTGTGAGTGGGTCTCAAGAGCGAGAAGTCAGGATCTTATCGCACTGCACACTATTTTTTGAAGTGTGTTTGGAACCTCACAGGATTGGCTTTGCAGAGTGTTCCGTGATACTCTTAGAAAATATGTATGAGATGCAAGTCAGCCTTCAAGTCTCCCTTCATTTATAAATAATTCCCGTTTAAATGTAGTTATGGCCCCTACTACTTCTAAGACCCAAACAGTACAAACAAAATAATTCCTCTCTTCATCTGATTGAGAAATGTCCCACAGAAAAGATAGGCATTTGTATGTAACAGAGACTGTGTTCTTGGTTTACTTTTAAATTCAAAAGTTATTTATGGGTTTGCATTCCACCAGGGCCTTGGCATCATTTAGAATTAGGCTTTGGTTACTGAACTCAAACTGCAGACCTCACTTAAGCATGACTCAATTACTTTTTCATGTAAAGGGAAAATCAGAAAAAAAAATCCATTGGAATTTGTCATTATGATTGATTCTTGGGCACAGAAGACTGGCAATCTTTTCCAGAACTTTCATGGCTGGTTTTGATCTCTTGCCTTTTTTGTTTGATATACTTGAATAATCTGCATAGTTTTGATATTTAATTCCCCTTATTCTTGTCAATTGGGATCTAGGTTTGGGAGGTTGGCATTTCTTTATTCTCCATGCAGTTAGAGGTTTCCTCTACAGCATTTAAATTATGTAAAACCTAGAAGCATTTCACGAGTGGTTTGATGTGGGTAGTTTGGTTTACTGGGAGGTATTGGGCTGCATGGATTTGCATCAAGTGAAAACGATGTTTAGGTATTAAATCATTTTTCTGTCATTGTTTAATTTTGTTTCCTTCCCATTTCTTTTCTCTTTATGGGCTATTCTCTTTTACAAGTGAAAGACTACAGTGAACAGCTGGGCCAGATGTTCACTGTGCAAGAGCACCAGCCATGAGGTGCAATCCAGAACAAGGGACACTTTTTTTTTTCTCACTCACAGAAATGAACTCTGAGCTGGTAGCTTCCTCCTGTGGATGTGACTATAGCTGTCACTCAGTTTTCTAGGTCCTGCATTTCTATGTGGGGTTCCTTTCCTTGATCTCATTCCTGTTCTTGCCTTTGTGGCCTTTTGAAAGGGAAATGCAGAGATCCCTTTCCCCATTTATGGTGAGTTCCTTACTAAGCCAGCACCCTTGGCTGCATCCTTGTTAACCCACTCATTTAACCTGAAGTGAGGGCCCTCTGTTATGTGACTCATCTCTAAGGGAGAGCTCCTCAGCTGTTGGAGCTTCATATAGCTTTCTTCTCCCCAGGGAATGTCTGGTTTTACAAAGCTGTGTAAACAGGGTCTTATGGAAGACCCCAGCTTGCAGGGATTAGTACAAGTTGGCTAAAGAGACCTCTTTTGTGTCTGTGCTCTAACAGAAGGACCCCCTCCCCCTTTTCAGCCTAATTGAGTATTAATCACAGTGGGAGCCCAGGAGCTCTGGTGTTATTTCCCACTGAATGGAAACCTTGAGTCATGGAGTTGCCTTTATTCTCATACCCAGTTCCTCTGTAGTTCATATTTTGAGTGGAACAAGACTCCAGGTGAATGATCCCACCATTGACATCCCCATCCCCAATCAGATGAAGGTCAAGATCAAGATTCCATTGGTCTCCAGTTTCCTCCCTTTCATGACCCACTTTTTCTGTGTTGGAAAGGGTTCCTTTTACTTAATTTCTGTTTGCAATCCCATGTTGGCAGCTGGAGTAAGACAGGAAGTTTATTGATGTTCTTGAAGCTACATCTTCTACTTTAAGCCTCAGGTTTAATCTGCCACACTCACTCTCTCATGGGGAGGGCTTTCTGCACCCTGCTCATTTTGAACGAAATGTGCTGGGAATTCTCAGCCATATATGGTGGCCCCTGGCCTCCTAATAGTTATTATCAATTATTTCTTTTTCATGCTAAGAATACAGTAAAGTGGGCAGTGGAGGCTTGCCCATCTGCTTGAATAAAGATGTTCTTCTGAAATAACATTAGTTTTTCTTCCAGTTTTTATTAGCTCAAATTTCTTCCTAGCACCTGACCAAGGATGTTGATGGTAAAGGGAAGGTATGATTATCCCAGCATTTAAGTTAGTTGAACTTAGGACCAGAAAGATATGTGCAAAACCAAGAGTCATTGTTACCTGTCCTGGTGAGAAGCCCTGCCTGGAGGACCCTGTGAGCTCTTTGTAGGACGCATTTTCTATTTCTCCAAACTTAATCATAATGTGTGACCTATACAGTGCCAATCTATTAGTTATGTAAGAACAAAGAGAACAAGATTGTGAAAATCACTTGAAGACTTTATTTCCTTAGCCTTTGCACCTTCTGAAACGGGGCAGTGTTTCTCACCCACTTTTCCTGTTCTGTGTTTTCTGAATATTTCAGGACTTCGCTCTCGCTTCTCTCCTGTGCAATGTGGCAGTGGCGGGGGAGTAGAGCCGAAATCCTGATGAATGTGGAAGTGTTCGTGTGTCTTTACTGTTTTTAGCAAGAGATCGCTCCGAGTTGGAGGAAAGCGTTGTTGTTCTGTAATTAGAGCTGCAAATGCATCTTATTTGTCATTATTTTATTTCTCCACCTGTTTCTAGTGCAAAAAGTTTGTGAGCCCGCTTTCAGAAGCTGTGGCTCCAGGCTTTTACAGAGGGAGGCCTTAGAAATTTTCTTCCTTATTGGGGGGACAGAAGTTCAACAAGCATATGCATCTAGTTATTTTTCAGATACTCTATGTAAATGGAAATTAATTTTTCAACAAGAGCACTAAATCTTAGGAGGTATTATTGAAGTTTGCAAAGCATCTCATTATCACTTGATTTAAAATCAAATACCTGAACTTGAATAATATGGGAAATTGCAAATAGTGACACCCGGATGTAAGGCAGCTGGGGTTGCATTTATAACTCCTAGCCAAACAGCTCCAATAATTGCAGCCCGTTCCTGAATTAATGTGTCTGAGCCCGTGACTTAGCACCTAGGAGGGAAAAGTCATTTGGGAGGCCCCTGGACTGTGTTAATTCTCATGGATGGAAGGTATACATGGGTCTGTGCAGTCAGGCAGGACTCTTGTGGCACCTGAATGTCTGAACCCCAACCAAGGCAGTTGCATTTGCCACAGGAGAAAATTTAATTTGCCCTTGAGTCGGGACACTGAAGAAATACTCTCCTCTTGAGCCATTAAAAGTTGGCTGTGTATTTTTCTTTGTTGGCTTTTGCAAATTGAGTTTTTCGCAGGATTCTAGACTTATTTTTGGCTGTGTGTATAGAGTCATAATATTTAATGAAAATATGGTTTGATTCAGACGTTGGGCAGTGGTGCTGGAAATTATTTAAGTAACCAGGTTAACATAGTTTAAACCTATTTTGCAAATCCTAATTTCAGTGCTAGAGAGTACCAAGAGACCATCTATTTCACGCCTTCCCCTGAACTATTTTAAATAATTTTTCTTTCTTTCTTCCTTTTTTGGGGGGGCGATTCTGGGTACTGAAATTGGGGCGTTCAACAACTGAGCCACATCCTGAGCCCTATTTTGTATTTTATTTAAAGACAGGGTCTCACTGAGTTGTTTAGTACCTTGCTTTTTGCTGAGGCTGACTTTGAACTTGCCATCCTTCTGCCTCAGCCTACTGAGCTGCTGGGATTACAGGCTTGCATCACCATGCCTGGCTCCCTGCACTGTTTTAAATAAATAATCTCTAAGGCTAGGGTGTAGCTCAGTGGTAGAACATGTGTTGAGCTGGGTTCAATCCCAGTGCCAAAACCGAAAAAAAATAATAAAGATATCTAGAAGCTATGGCTAAACTGTGCTGAGAATAAAATCTCACTTTGAAATCAGGTATATATATATTCTGATAGGAGATGGTGGTCATTTAGTTTAAAGGGGAATTTCATAGATGCCTGTTTAGTTATAATTTTTAAAACCTGCTTTGGAAGAAAACTTAAAAGCTTACTTTATTGTTGTTATTAGATATCTTTATTTTATTATCACATATGTTTATTGCTATCTTGTGGTGAGTTCAAAACGTACAAAATCCCCATAGAGTATGAGTCCTTAATCTCCAGTAGATATGGTCTAAGGCCTCTAGCAGATGCCTGTAAACCAAGGATAGAACCGATCCTTGTATATACTATTGTTCCTATACATACAGTCCTATGATGCAGTTTTATTTACTGTTAGTCAAAGAAATTATCAGCAATAGCCAATGGCAAAATAAAGCAATCAATAGACTGTCTTAAAATTGCCATTATCACTCTTCTTGGAATTTTGGAGCTTGTATTAGAGAAAATAAGGATTACTTGAAAACCGTGTCAAGCTGGTAAATGCTACAACTATTAACTGACTTTAACAGGAGGGTGGTATATCCAGGATGGATATCGTGGACAATGGGAGCGATTCATGTTTCGGGAAGGATGGCATGGGATTTCATCATGCTACTCAGAATGAAAATAATTTTTAAACGGTACGGATTGTTTCGTTCCAAAATTTTCCATATACTATTTTCAAACATGGTTGGTGATGGGTAACTGACACCTTGTGGCTAAGAGTGGCTACTGTGAATACTGACATCTCATAACAGAGCCATATGACTTACAGGTACTGCTGTCTTTTAAAGAAACTAAGGTATAGGAATATTTACAAAACCCTAGCCAGTTCTTTCTTTCTTTTTATCCTGGTTTTAGGGATTGAACTGAGGGGTACTCTACCACTGAACTCCATCCCCAGCCCTTTTCATTTTTTTTTATTTTGAGACAGGGTCTTACTAAGTTGCTGAGGCTGGGCCTCATACTTGTGATCCTCCTGTCTCAGCCTTCAGAGTCATTGGGATAATCCACAAACCCCAGCTAGCCAGCCTTATGTTTGAATATAATAACATTCTGTGAACGTCTAAATAATGGGCCTTACGGGGACAGTGAATGAGACTCTTCTGGATAGTTCTTTCCATGTACTCTGAGCCATTGACTGAGGAAGCCTCTGACCTGTCTTGGTCCTGGTGATGTAGGGACTGGAATGCTGTGGAATCAGCTGTCCTGGCTGGTGGCAGATGCATTTTGGGTCAAGGTGGCAGCCAGTGCTTTTTGGGTCTCCCGCAGCTGTTGCGACAGGATGAATCTGCGCCATGGAGGTCTGCCAAGTGAGACTCGCAGCTTCTCATTATGCTCTGGAACTCACACTTTCCACAAACCTCCTGCCCTGCAGTGGCTCACATCAGTGCATTGCTATGTCAGGCTGAATAATTCGCAGCATTTAGCACTTAAATTGGCTCATTGCAGACAATCCAATTAGAATAAAGTCTATTATCGTTTTGGTACCTTGGAACGAAATGGGGTGTTTAAGCGATGAACATGTCACGTTGCCTAGTGGTTGCCGCACGTCTAACTCATCTTCGTCTTGCAGGTTCTTTGCGTCTAACTAAAATGACACCCTGCCGCCCTGTGAGCCTTCCATGAAGTTCAGTGACACACCTTTTCTCCGACAAGCTTTCTTGGGATGCGTCACTATCTGGAGGCTTCTGAGAGCAGGATGATCATCCAATGATCATTAAAATGATAGTTATACATCCTGCTAACAAGGGTCATTTAATTAAGGTGGCTTTTCAGATCAGAGTCAAGAATCCAGGTGCACTATAGAGGAGGTAACAGCATCCTGTGAGGAACAGATCATGCAACTTAGTAAATTAGAAGTTGGAAGGGAGAAGCAACTTATGGTGGTCTTGTATATGCTTCTCTATAACTTAACCAGTGATAAGGGAGAAAGGGGAAGAAACTGGGACAAAGTCATTATGGGGGAGAGATAATTTAAGGATGATAGTGAATAAAGACTTCCTTGAACTGAGCCCCTGGTAGAAACGTGGCAATTCTGAGGTCAGTGTGAAAGATAGGCATTCTTGGGGGACTAAGTCAGAAAGAAATGGGAACTAAGTACATCATTCCTAATTGATATCATAAAGACTCAGATATACTTAGACTGCTTAGGTTAATCAGTAAGAAAAAAAATTCATTATTGAATGGAATACACATGTTGAATATATGTGTATGGGCATTTTTAACTACCCAGGGATGGGTCATGGTGCTCTGAAAATATCATCAGGTGTTGTGATTGGTAGAGCTGGATATGATATTAACCTCTGTCGTTTTCTAGTTGTGTGACCTTAAGGTAGAGCAGTTAATCTTTCTAATCTTCATCTTAACCTGAGCATCGTATCTCTCCCTCTGTACAAATGGTACTAAAGCAGGAAGAAATATGGGAAAACAACTTGTATTTAGCAAAATACATCAGTTTGGTCTGCTTGTTTCATCCATAAGCTCTGGAGTCACATGGACAAGAACGGTGCTTTGAATAGCTTCCTTGCCACTTTGAATCTGAGTTGGACCCTGTGTAGGGATCATCAGGAGCAGGGCTGGGGAATGCCCTTGCCATCCCTTCAGTGTGGTGGCTATGTAGACCACTTCTCTCCATCGCACCTTCCTTTTGGTCTGATATAACTTTTCTGTTGCCTCTTAGATTTATTTTGCGCTATGATTCAAAAAGCCTGCCTCATTTCCTGGGGACAGTGTTGTTCTGCAAATGCCTTTCATCCTTCTGTAAATGCCGCTAATGGCCTCTTAAGAAGTCTGCAGTTGTGAGAAGGGTACCCGGAGATCTCTGTAAGTCTGCTGGCACGCTGTAGCGAGAGTTAGTTTTTAACTCTGTTCCCTGTTTCTGCAATGCTTCCACAGGTTGGATGTGCCCTTGTGATCCCTGTATGTAAAGCCAGCGATGGGCATGATGCTCATGTTCTCCTTGGGAAGCACTGGGGTTTGAGCTGGAAAGGGAGTGCTGTTTTACATGGGGGAATTGCCATCTGATTTTTGCTCATCTCTGCTTCATCCAGGTGTTGTGAAGAGGGTTAGAGTGCAGATGTGATTGGTCACACACAGTTGAGGAGGCGAGTGTATGGGATCTTTCCAAAAAGAAACAACAGTAAGTTTGGAGAATGGGCAAATGTTTGCTCTGCAATACTCAGAAAGCAGATTTAACACGTCCGTAGTATCGAGGTGGTCATCTGCAATGTGTGTTGCTATAGGTGGAATTCCTGGGTCCAAGTAACTCCACATACCTGTCCCCTTATGATGTCTCCTGCTTGATAATGGGCATGAACTTGGAACCCACAGCTCTTCTCAGACAGTAGGGGAAATTGCTCAGTCGAGGGTTGTGAACTTAGGTGAATGGGAATAGTTCTGAATCGTCCTGTTCTGTTCCCTGGGGAATCCCAGTGGCATGCAATCATGGAAAGAATTTTCTATATTTCATGTACCCCTTCTAAGCAGCAAGCTCCTGTCCACAGGGTGTTTAAATGCAGTCTTTGGGGATTGGATAAAGAGTGCTTGCCTGTGTTCTCTTCCACCCTTCCCTTGAAAGTGCAGTCACCAGGGGCTCCTGTCTACTAATCCTGTTCACTACCCAGGAGAAGCAGAAAAAAAAGGATCTCAGGCATGGGGTAGGAAATTCTCTTGATTTTCACCATAACCAGAAGTGTGAAATGAGAGCCTGTTCCAGCTTCAGAAGTGATCTTAGGAGGGTGTGACAGTTCTGATTTGGGAAAGGAAGATGGTCCTGGGGTGAGATATTTTCCTCTGGAGGGAGGTGACTCCTGGCTTTGCATCTCAGTTCTAGAGCAAGCCTTGTCTCCCTTCTCAGGGGTACATTCTGGAGTCCATGCTGGTGGAAGGCCATGTCCAGAAACTACGCTGTTTATCATTCCCAGCCCCCTCCCCAGTGTTTTAGTGCTACAGTTTGTGGTTGGATGAGCTTCTGCAGAGTGTTTTGATAGTTGCTAATTCTCCATTTTCAGGTAGACATTTTTTTAGACTTCCTTTTTTTTAAACCATAAATTCAGGTCCAGTGAACAGCTGAGAGAAAGGCACAGAAATATCTTGTATGCCCCCTGAGATAGACATTTCCATCTTTCAACATTTTTAAAATTTGTCTTACTGTTTATTGTAGGACTAGCAATACTTAAGACATTTTAATGTACATTTGATGAAGGTGAATTTCAAATTGGTAGGATCTTAGGTGAACGGTGATGACTTCTCTTGTTCAGTTGTAAACCTCCCCAAATAAAGAGCTTTGTTTCTTTATTTTCTATTCAACATCCCAAATTTTGGCTTATGATAGGTACTTTATATTGCATCAAAATGAGGGTATCGTTATAATAAAAATGTTAATATTTCTATTATTATTTTTGCAGTGCTGGGGAGGGGAGGTACCCAGGGTCTCTCGCATGCTGAGCAAGTGCTGGAACCCTGGAGCTACAGCCTATTCTTGCTAAAATAAAATTCTTGAGCTGGTTCATTTCACTTCTCTCTTCTCCTCTTTTCCGAATTCCATCTCTCTCTTCTTCTTTCTCCTTGCCTGATTGAGAACAGCTTAGAGAAAAAGATTGGACAGATGTCTCATTTGGCTTTAGGAAGTTTGTATTTCCTTGGAATTAATTTCATCATGTGGATAGTGTGAAGAGAAATCTTGAGTTGGAGCTAAGTGCCGAAAACACAAGGTTGAAGGAAAGAATTTCAGAGGTGGTGGTGGAAAACCGAAATGGAAAACACTGTGCTGGAGTGCAAAGGTTTGTGAGATGGATCGTTCGCCTTTGCTGAGAGGTTTTCCTGGCTTCTGTGCTTACAGGACAGGAAATTGGTTTCCTTCCAGAATGTCTTCATAGGGAGCAAAAAGCCGAGTCTCCATGTATGTGGAGTTTAATTAAACTGCATCTCAACATTTGCACACATCGCACATCACTTGCGTTCCTATAGCCTCTGTGTGTTTAATATGATAAATTAAGCATCCAGATCTGTTTTTAATTGTATCAAGCATGACCCTCGCCTTTAGTGTAAAGGAAGCTCTAAAATGTAAATGTTGCCCAATTAATTGAGCAGGATGTGCTGCAATCAAGCTGCTTACTTTCCAGGTGATCTTTTTTTCCCCAGCAACATGATGATTCTCCTCAGCCATAAGCAACTGAAATCCCCTTAATGGCTTTGAATCTTGGGTAAAATGTAATTTACAAATAATTGTGGAAAACATTTTCCTGGGATCCCCTTTCTGCATAGGGATCTGCAAAGTTTGCTCAGTCGTTCAACAGACATTTGGGTCTGTGTTGGAGTTGCATGATAGGATACAGGTTTTGTGCCTACAGAGGCTGTGGTCTAGGGAGGAAAATGGCTAAGCAAGGTAGAAATAGCAGATACCCTGAGAACCAAGGGAGCTGGGAGGTGCATACACTTGGGTTGGTCTGTGTGTGTTACCCAAGAAGAAGCCTTCTTTGGCACAGGCTCTGGAGCTTGCCTTATTCTTGTCTGTGGCCTCTCTAAAAAAAAGAAAAAAGAAAGAAAAAAAATTCTACCCTGCTCTATACCTTTCTCCCATCTTTTTAAAAATATTCTTCATAACAGTTTTCCCACAGGCCTTGGTGTATCTGTTGTCCCACTCCTATAAAAAATTAACTGTGTATACCCTGTTGTTTTCCCACTGCCTAGAGCTTGGTAGGTACTGATTGAAGTTTATTAAGTTAATTAATGCTGACAGAGCAGCTCACTCTTTACCATAATTTGAGCCCTTTAACTATTTGTGTCTGTTTTCCCCAAACATGGCAAAACTAATCTGGGTTTTTGCAGGTGTGTAGGTTGTAGCCCTGAGCTGTATGCAATGACTTTAGAACAGTGCTGAGAGTGGTCTTACAGATACATGATATTTTCTGCTCCTTGGTATTTCTTTACTTGCTGAGTGATGTCGCTAGGGTTTTCCCAGAAGCAGAGGTCTCCCCTTGAAACTGTTTCTCAGGCATGTCTTTCTGGGGGGAATACCCACAGACAGTCTATAATAGATTATTAACTGATCCTATTATAAGTTGCTTAATATTGTTTCTGATACAGGAAATCGGGCAGGAGGACGAAAATGCGAGTAGAAACACCATTTTAGAAAAAGCAGAAATAACTGGGCGCAGTGGTGCACATGTAATCCCACGGCTTGGGAGGCTAAGGCAGGAGGGTCACAAGTTCAAAGCCAGCCTCAGCAATGACAATGCCCTAAGCAATTCAGTGAGACCCTGTCTCTAAATAAAATACAAAATGAGGCTGGGGATGTGGCTCAGTCTTCCAGTGTCCCTGAGTTCAATCCCCAACTGGGTACTCCCCCCACCCTACCCCCGCAACCAGAAAAAAAGAAAAAGAAATAGCAGCAATAATGCTTTGCTGCCATATGATATTCATGCCATAATTTTGTAAGGGAGTGCTCTGTTGTGAATGGTCCCCCTCCCCCAATCAATATACATGTCTAGGCCTAATTCTTCAATGCTGCAGTATTGAGAGGCGGGGCTTAGTGAGAGATGTGGTCATAGGAGTGGAGCTTCAGGAATGAATGGATGAGTGCCTTTCTCCAATTTCTGCTTCTCTAGGACTGAACTGGTTACCACCAGAGCAGGTTGATATAAGGCAAGGCCACACTCCTGTGCTCTTACCTATTGCACTACCTGTTTGCCCTTCTCCTCTACACCATGGTTTGAAATAGCACAAGGCCCTCACCAGATGCAGCCAACATATGTTTGGACTTCACAGCCCCTAGAGCCATTAGCCAAAATAAAGCCCTTCCCCTTACAAATTACCCAGGCTCAGGTATTCTCTTATAGCAATAACACATGGGCATGGTCAGAAAGGTGGTTTTTATTTTTTTATGGCTATGTTATGGAGTAGAAAATAGAGGCTCTTCAGAGCCCACATGATTCACCCAGGTCCATTTGAAGATAGTCTAGCCAAGTTCTTACTCCACTGCCTGTTTTGTTTTGCTTGTTTGTTTGTTTTTGTGTTTAACCTCTGTGATATTATTCTACAAAATTTAACAGGTACATTAACTTCTTCTTTAATCCCAGTGGCTCAGGAGGCTGATGCAGGAGAATCACAAGTTTGAGATCAGACTCAGCAACGTAGCAAGGTCTTGAGCAACTTAGGAAGACCCTGTCTGCATATTAAAATTCTAAAAAGACCTGGGGATGTGGCTCATTAGTTAAATGGTCCTGGGTTTAATCCCTGGTGCAAAAGAAAAAAAAACATACACACACACACACACACACACACACATTGAGTCTTAATTTTATCAAGGAAAAAATTTGTCTTTGAAAACAACTGGTAGATATTGATTTACAGCATTCTGTTTTTTTCTACAAGACAATCTTATAAACGTCTATAGAAGTCTCTTTAAGATATCCTGCAGTGACTCTCATGTTGCAGGAAGCTGGAGCTTTGACCATTCTTGGATCTCCTGTTTGGTTTTCCCTTCCTTCCTTTCTCACAGTTTATGTTTTCTCTTGGGCTCACAAGAGGCTGCCTGCTATTTTGTGCTCTTGCTGTGCTGTGGACTTGAGTTGACTACATCTCAGGCTGCTGGTCCTACAGTTGCTGACCTACACTTCCAGGTCATAGGGAAAACTGCTTCTGGATATGACCAAGTCCAAATTGGAAAACTACACAGGAAGGAAGTGGGGTTTGTGGAGGATGAAATGCAGGCTATTATTATTAACAGGAGGTTATATTAAGACCAGTCATTTTTAGCACTTTCTAAATGCCTTATATCGAAGAGCTAAAGAAGGGAACGGAAACTGCGAAACAGTCTTTGATAAAACATAGGAGCCTAATTGCAATTTGTACACCTTTTCTGTCATCTTCTATGTGCCTGGCATTGTGCTGGAGCCTGGCATATAGTAGTGAGCTAGAAAGCTTTGGAGTTCACTCTCCAACATGGAAGATGACTGGACAGAATAATCATTCATTCTGGGAATCCTACAAAGGTCAAATTGAAGAGGCCATGAGGAATCTGGGTAGGTAATTTCATATCTATGCCAGGGGTCAGCAGAACATTTATGTATTTATTTATTTAGGTGCTGGGGATTCAACTCAGGGAGACTTGACAACTGGACCACACCCCAGCCCTATTCTGTATTCTGTTTAGAGTCAGGGTCACATTGAGTTGCTTAGTACCTCCATTTTTCTGAGTCTATATTTGAACTCCTCATCCTCCTGCCAAAGCCTCCCATGCCACTGGGATTATAGGTGTGTGCCACTGTGCCTGGCAGCAGAGCTTTAAAAGTTCCAGATGGTAAAGGTGTGAGACTGCCATGGCCATTTGTTCTGTTACAGTTACTCATCTTTAGAATGTAGCTGCCATGACTGAATATTGTGTAAGTCCTGAAAGTCATGTTGATGCCTTAATCCCCAATGCGATGATATTATGTGGAAGGACTTTTGGGGATGGTCATTAGGTCATGAGGGTGGACTCTCAGGAATGAGATTCATTCCCTTTTAAGAACAATTACAAGAGAGATGATCTCCTTCCCAGCCATGTCAGGGTCCAGCCAAAAAGTTCTCTCTCTTCTCCAGCACCCCTCCAAACATGCTGGCATCTTAATCTCTGACTTCCCAGCCTCTAGAACTGTGAGAAACAATTTTCTGTGGTTTAAGCCCCTGACATGGTTTGGTTTGGTTTGTTTGGTTGTTTTTTGTTGGAGTACCCTGAGCTAAGATAGTAACCATAAACTGGTTCATCATAAAATGGCGCATGGGACTGGGGTTGTAGCTCAGTGGTAGGTCACATGCCTTGCAAGCATGAGGCACTGGGTTTGAATCTCAGTGTTTCACATAAAAATAAATATATTATGTCTATATACAACTAAAACAATATTTTTAAAAATAGGACATGGCTGTCCTCTAATAAAACTTTATTGACAGAAACAGTTGGAGGCTTGGATTTCACCCCTGGGCTGATTTTTGTTCTTGGCCGCTTTTCTTCTTCTCTGCTGTCTCCCTTGGTGTGTGCCCTTTCGCTTCTGTCCTTGTGGTTCTACAATGGCACTTCAGCTCCTTGGAGCCTCACCTCACATGGCCAATTACAGAGGAGGGACTAAGGGAAGAGGAGAAATGATATTTGCATCAAAGCAAGTCTAGAGCTAGGTTCTCCTGAAAATACACTGTCCTACGTGGAAACGATCACCTGCACACCCTACACCAGTGTTTACCAGAGAGAATCGGGTTGATCAGGATGGCGGGGCCAGGGTTGAGCACAGTTTGCTGTTCCCTCCAAAATAAATAAATAAATAAATAAAAATTCTTTCCTCAGTAAGAAAATGAATGGCTGCCAATGAGGCTATTGATGAGGTTTCCATAGGAACTGAGCTCCTGGCTACTCCTAGCATGGTTCCTGACCAGCAACCTCAGCATCACCTGCCGTCTTATTAGAACTGCAGAACCTCAGAACCCCTGGGAGAACCCATCAGTTCCCCAGGGTGTGTGCACACGCATTCAAGTTTTGAGAAGTGCCTGTCTAGAGGGGTCAAAGCAGGCCATTTTCAGGAAATCCCTGGCGAAATCCAGACTCCAGGACATTCCACTGGCCAGCTTTGACTCCCATTCATGTAGTGTCATGACAATTTTGTCAGTTTCCAATGGCATTTCAAATTTAATCCAAATCTTAGCACACTTGATGGTGTTTGATGTTCAAAGTGGACCACAGATATTTACAGGATCCTACTCATTCCATTTTGCCTCCAGCAAGTCCTAATGGTATTAGAGGTTGAAAATTCAAAAAGGAACTCCCCCTTTACAAGTCCAGGGGTAGGAAAACAAAAGTCAATAAACTTTTTTTTCTTTTTACTTTCCATAACATTACAAGGTTTAAGGGTGACATGGAATTTCTTTTATTTTGAAAATAATTTGCTGTCCTTCCTAATGTGCCACTTCATGTATGCATGAGAGTATCAAGTGTCTGGATTCTATTTTCGTTTACAGGAGAACTCCACAGTTAAGCAACAGAATTCTATTTCAGAATTCCACTTCTGTTTGTTTCTTCTGTTCCTTTGATCCTTTCCATCAGCACACCCCTACATTTTAGAGCATGATGACACCCCCCACCCACCCACC